>NC_089517.1:22898809-23243544 GCF_963924715.1 Thunnus thynnus | reverse complement strand
AGACTGCCTCTGATACATACAGAGAGTCACCATGTATTCCCATAGTTCAGATTGCCATCAATAAAGTTGTAGCAAACCTAACAACATTTTACATATTTACATATACATTAATTTTTACAGATTTTTTTAAATACCCCCAATGGTTTGTACTCCAATAAAGGACTCAGGCTAGATAGCCATCATATATACTACCTATTAGAGGTTCTTCTGTCTATTTATAAAATCTATTATATTGAAATAGGGGGAAAAAATGCAACACCATATGTAAAACAGAACACTCCAAGAAGATAACATAACATACAGAGAGGCAATATTACTGTTTTAGAGATAGGATATGTTCACACAAAAAGGGTCTAATGTCGAAGTCCTCATTAAGGCCTTTTGGGGCCAAATTGCCCAGTGTATGTATCCAGAACAGTTCAGGAGCATAGAGTTAATGACTTAATGACTTTAATGAAATCCATAGAATCCATTTACAGATATGCCCCAAGTCAGACCCATTATTGCAGCTCTTGGAACACTAACAGAAAAAAATCTCAGCTTTTGTGGACTATTTTCTGCAACTTCTGGCTACAACACTTGTTTCATATACCAAGGAGTCTATGGATTTCATTAAAGTCATTAAGACCATACAAAACTTTGAGGAAATTCAGCTGTTAGTAACAATGGACATTGAATTCCTACATACTAATATTCCCTTTGACGGGAGCCTTCTAGCTGCTAAATCCTTCTTGGATCAAAGGCCTGACTGTAATGCAAATACACAGTGTATATTGGATTGGATTAAGGGAGTTCTCATCTCAAACTTCTTTCTTTATGGCAATAACTTTTTCCTTCAGGTCTCAGGAGTGGCCATGGGATCTAAAATGTCACCAAGCTTCACCTCCTTGTATGTGGGATTCTTTGAACAAGAACTGAACTTCAACCACCAGGAGAATCCATTCATTCAGCACATCTCTACCCAGGTGAGAATTGGAAGACATATTTAGACGATATCTTCTTACAGTGATGTGAAAAAGAGATTGCCCCCTAAACCTAATAACTGGCTGGGCCATCCTTAGCAGCAACAACTGCAATCAAGCGTTTGCGATGAGTCTTTTACAGCGCTGTGGAGGAATTTTGGCCCACTCATCTTTGCAGAATTGTTGTAATTCAGCCACATTGGGGGGTTTTCGAGCATGGACTGCCTTTTTAAGGTCATGCCACAGCATCTCAATAGGATTCAGGTCAGGACTTTCACTAGGCCACTCCACAAGTGATCTGTAAGTGATCCCCTGCGTAACATGCTAATGAGGGCAGATCTTCCCCCTCCATCACCTTCACATTTTCTTAGCTCGGCCCCTTTTGGAAATTATACATGTGGCCATTACCAACAATGCCATCTCAAACAAAAAACTGACTCGTTTGTAGGAACACTACTTTTATTAATATAAACCTTGTGATAAGGGCGCTACCCCCTTGTATTTTTCAACTGTGCTGGGAGGAGACACAGAAACACTTTCATCAATCTCATGTCTGAAGTAGTGTGTTACGATACAGGGATCGTAATTCTCTGCCTTAAATTGAAGCCATAGACAACGACACACTGATAAATGCATATTTATTCAACTAAAACGGTTAATAAGTGAGTGAATGAGATATCAATGCAAACAGATAAATGAATAATCAACCAGAATGAGTGTAATGTGGTCTGTGGAAGAGCGGCTTGTTTTACTTTGAAGTCTGCTGACTGACCTTACTGACTTTCTTACTAAATAACTTGAAAAATAATTTTGCCGGCCTGAACAAAACTATACTTAGAGACATTAAGTGCAACATAAATTTTGTTTCACTGAAGTTACAATACTGCACGTTGATTAAAAGAAAAGAAAGTTAACTTAGGACATCACGTGATACGAAAGAAAAAAAAGTAGGATGGAAAGTTAAGATGGCAGAAGCCCTTAGAGATGTGACATGCATCTGCGTGCATTTCCTTGGAGAAACAAAAAGGAAGAAACAGCTGGGCGTAGGCCAACAGATTATTTTATCCTGGCCTTTGTGGGGGCGTGTTTTTGGGTGGAGACAGTCATTCTACCACGCAAAACAAGAAAATTCTTTGTCTGAGAGAAAACACGTGATCTCCCCTGAGTTGATTACTCGAGATTAAGTTTAAATCAAAGCTTCCCTGTTTCACCATGGTCATTCACATTTAAAGCTATAATATGTAACTATTCCTCATTAAAATATCTAAAAACAACTAGACCCATGTTATAGATTTTGTTGAGTCGTGTACTTACATTATCCCAAATGTTTCCAACAATTTTCAAACCCAGAGAAATCTGTAATTTTAATCAAGGTAATGGTCTGTTTCATTTGGTTGCCTGTCAATGGCATTATACCCCTCTACCAAAGAATATATGCACACAAGATACATGCTTTGGCATTGTGTTTGTTCGCTACAATTGCGTCTACCAAAGAGTATACACCCACAGGATAATACGTCAACGTTGTGGTTGTTCAACAGAAACTGTTATAAATTGACTTTTATTCAGTTTTAAGCCACATTTTTATGATAAACTTTTTAGATTTTGGTAATTTCTAACTATATTTTAACTGGATGAAGGATTTTAGTAATCGGGTGTCTGGATCTAAAATTATCAGAGAAACAAGCTGGGTAAAAGTTAGCAGCAGCTCAGCTTACAGCCCCTCCACTCTGCCTCATCACATTCTGCCTTGTTATTGTTTTGATTGAGAGACCCCTAGCGGCTGAAATTACATATTATGCGTTTAAACATGAATTGCATAGTTCAATATATCACTCAAATATTCAGACACACACACATCTATAACATAATCACTATCCCAATACCCTGAGTTGAACAACTTGGTTAGGTTACACAACGAAATTAAAATGCAGTTTTTGTTGACTATACTTCTATTAAAATGGTCTTATACAAAAAGATTAATCAGCAATCAGTACAATGAAAACATACTATAGATGTTTAACAAATCTACTTCTAATCCTAAATTCTATTATATAACTACTAATGTTAATTCTTCACTTATCAAAGTATATCATATAGAGTTTAACAGCAATTTAGCGAATAACATAACCAGAAAGTATTGTACTTTATTGTAGAGGCCTCTCTTCAGTGTTCAAAGCTTTACTAAAATTGACTACTGGGTGTCAATGTTTGTACATGTAATATATGGTATTTAATCTAAACATGAGTATCTTAGCTATATTTTATCACCAAAAATCCAGAATTCGGCATTACTTTGTGACCAATAATATATAGGTTACAAGATGGTTATAACCTTAATGAACATTGAATCAAACTTTGGCTTAAAAAGCACAGGAAACTCAAGCAAAGCCTTCCTTTAATTTACGACTGGTGTCTGGCAAATGTTCTTATCTGGAGTCACACCAGAGTGAAAAACAAAAGGGGAAGAATAAGTGTGTGTGTGTGTGTGTGTGTGTGTGTGTGTGTGGTGTGTGTGTGTGTGTGTGTGTGTGTGTGTGTTTGTGTGTGCAGGCATGGTTAGAAGGAGAGAAAGAGAATTTGGAATGAGTTGTCCCAACTCATTAAAACAAACTGATGAGGTTAAATTGTAAACAGTCTTTTTTTCAAGGAAAAGTCCTTCAATCCAGTATTTTCTGAGACTTGAGGAGTTGATGAAGAATGTAACTATTCTTTTAGTCTGTGTCATAAATCTCCCTTTCCTAACACCATTGGGAGAGTCTCTGGAGTTAGAATGGGAGGAGATTATCCTGAGAAGAGTCAAAACTGACTCTAATGTCAACTAATGTTGAAGAAGGACTCTGAGTTTACCTTCGAAGGAATTTCCGAACTGAAGTTGAATATACATCCATATTCTTGAGGATAGAGGTTATTGTTGATTGAGCCAAGACCTTCTTTGGGCTTTCACACAAATTAGCAGAAGAAAAGGAGGGACTCAGGTTCTCCTACACATTCAACTACCCTTACACAGGAAGAAAATACAACGTCAAAGGTGTTATTTCATGTTCTACTCCTAATGTCATACATGTAGGAGGACAACTGCTTGTTCTTTAATTCTGTTAACTAATCTTTGATTCTTAAGGAAAATAAGAGACAGACTCCCTGGATTCCTAAATTGGTAAGAGCAGACCCTCGGCCTGCAGAACTGACCTTTGTAACCCTCTAAGTGGGGGTTAATCAGTGATGCTAAACAGACTCAGAAAGACCTCCTAAGAAACCATTTCAATAAGTTGAATTATGACACGAACTGAAAGCACGAACTGACCCTAAAGGCCACTTGGAGCAGAAAAAATAACTCCCACCTTAGAAGGAACACAGACTCTTATCACCAAAGCCATAAAACTAACCCACATTCCAGAGGACTTTGTGAAGCCTCCCTGCAAACCTGAGGCAAACCTGAAATTCATGTAAATTAAATGTCCAATCATTATGAAACTTATATCATGTTCTTTGTCATGTAAATACAAGACAAATGGTATAACTTTCATAGTTGTATGACTATCTACCAAAGAGCTATAAGACTTAGATTTTATTAACCTTTGTGTACTACAGGTAACAATACTGCCCTCTATTGACAAGTGTTAAATTCCGTTATGTGAAGAGTTAATGAATGTTTGATAACCATGTAATTGTATTTTAAAACCACTCAAGTGTTTAACTTGTGATCTATTAACCTCATAGACAATAATATTTTAATAGTTAAATTAGACAAGTAGTTGTGTTGAAAGGATGATGTTTCTGAAGTAATAGGAATGTAAAGATATAATGTTTGAAGAATTTGAGTTTAAAGTTTTCTTTTATTATTAAACAATAATCACATTGAATGCTTTTATATTATGAAGTAAGGGTTATGTTCAACTTATATTTTAATATGTTTCTTAAAGTAATCTTATCATATAAGTGTTGCCTAAATTTATTTCCTTTCACTATAGTATTAAACTTTACTTTAGTAGATGGTTTGAGATGTGTAAATAGTTGGTAAGACCACCAGACCTCTAAAAACTCAAATTGTTGAACACTGCAGCACAATGAGAAATAATGTAGCATCTAGTCCTGTGGCTGTACATTTTTCCAAGGCCAAACACAACACTTCCACTCTCACATATGTAGAGATTGAATCTTGAAAACACCCACGCAGAGGGGGGAAATACTAACTCTATGCTCCTAAAATGCGAACTGTTCTGGATACATACACTGGGCACTTTGGCCCTTAAAGGCTTTAATGAGGACTTTGACATTAGACCATTTTTGTGAATACATATCCTATGTGTCATCTCTCGAACAATAATATTGCCTCTCTGTATGTTATATCATCTTTTTGGAATGTTCTGTTGTACATATGGTGTTGCATTTTTTTCCCTATGTCAATATAAGTGATATATTTTATAAATAGACAGAGGCGCCTATATGACGGCTATCTAGCCGGAGTCCTTTATTGGAGTACAAACAATCAGGATGTGTTGTATATTTCTTTTTTGGTACATTTTGTATATATTTGTACATATATGTAGCATATTTATAAATTTCTGTGTATTTACAAAAATCTATACAAAAAATGCATGTATATGTAAAATATTGTTAGATTTGCTACAACTTAATAACAGCAATCTACACCTAGTGTGTGGTCATGTCATGTGGTCTTGTAAACTATGGGTATTTAAGATGGAGACTCTGTCCTTTAATCGTAGCTATTTGGTGTGCAGATATTTGTCAGAAAGGCCATTTGTCTGAGTAAAGTGTCAATCATTTATGTTGCGCTACATGTGTAATATATGAAGAGATTAGTAGCTTTCATTTATTGCATATTCATATAGTATGCTGTATAGCTGTACTTTCTTATGATAAATAGCACTATTAGTGTTTGTTTGATTAAAGTGCTAGTAGTTTTATTATAGTCAGCTTTTATTAACAGTGAGTGTCATCATGAGCAAGAGGAAGGGTGGCAGTGACATTCATTAGTTTTTTGGGCAGCCTCAGAAAAGAGGAAAAATACGTTGAGAGCAGTGAGAAAATGAGTACCAGTCAGATGATAGAAATATACAGTAGTACAAGAGGTGAGTCAGTGTTCCTTGATATAATTATAATTGCAATTTAGATCAGAAATGGTTGGTAATCCATTCCTGAACATCATGGCAAGAAACTATAATTTATGTCCACTCTGTTGCATTCAGAGTAAAGAGAGAGAGGGAGAGAGACAGCATGAGGATGCAGGGTAGGGAGAGCAGGTGACATGGAGGTGAGTGAGAAAAGGAACAAATATTGATGGTTAAGACTGAATGACATCAGAACAGTCTAATCCTAATGTTTAATTTAATCTGAGATATTCCTATAAGTATGGCTTCTCATGTGTATTTCAGATAATACAATCAAGCAGGGAGAGTGACTTTGAGACAATGACCAACAGAGAGAGAGCAGACAGACAGTCGAAGATGAAGGTACAGGTGAGGGAGGGGAGGAACTTGGACCTCGCCCAAATCAGCCAAATGTGAATGCCGTACCTAGTCAAACCCTATCAAATAGGACACTCTATTTTCAGGAGAGATGGTTTAAAGATTATACTTGGCTCCATTACAGCCCCTCCTTCAAGGGGTCCTCTGTTTCTATTTTGTTAAATACTTTGCAACACAAAAGTCTGAGCTTGCATCAAAAGCAGATTCAGCTTTTGTTAAGACTGGCTTTCAAAACTGGAAGAAAGCACTGGATAAATTTAGTGGGCACAAAGACAGCCAGTGGCACAAATCAGCTGTGTTGACTCAGATTGAGGATCCAAAGCCTGTTACATGACAACTTTCACATGAGCTTGAAAGACAGCAGCAACAAGTGAGGAGAAATCCTATGAAGATTGTTGGGGGTGTGAAGTACTTGGTGCAGCAATGTCTGGCTTTTCAAGGCGTTAATAAGGAGAGTAGATATTTCAGACAGCTTCTAAAGTACAAGGCAGAGGTCAATGCAGAGCTGACCATCTGACTGAAAGGTCACTTTGATTTCACCAGTCCCCAAATGCAATATGAAATTTTGAAGCTGATGGGCAATACAATCATCAAAAAAATTATGTTGGAAATAACACCAGTGCCAGTGGTCCAGTTTGCACTTATCATTGATGACACCCAGGATATATCAGGAGTTCAGCGGGTGTCAACCAAAGGAAGAATTCCTGGGACTCTATGAAGTGTCATCAATGACATGGCAAAATATAGCCAAGATAGCATGTGATTTGATGATGCATCTAGGCCTTCCTCTGTTCCAACTTCAAGGACAAACCTATGACAGTGCCACAAACATGGCTGGATAATTGCAGGAGGTGCAAGCCATTTTAAGGAAAGAACAATCACTGGTTATGTATTGATGCAGGCTGCAGGATGCCTGTGTAGCCTCTCCACTAGTAAGAGATTTAATTTGGTCTGGTGCATGAATTAGGGGGCTTCTTTAATCAGTCTGGGAAGTTCAAGGTGGTTTTCCAGGAAACTGCAAAATGAGAGCATGGTTTCACATCATTGAAACCTCTCTATCCCACCAGGTGGACTGTTAGCACCCCTGCCATCCGCTCAGTTCCCAGCCAGTATGAGCCAGTGCTGACAGATGTTGAAGAAATGGCATCATGCAGCTCATCTGACACTTCAACTAAGGCCAATGGTTGGACCTACAACCTATTCAGATGCCTCATATCCACAAACCTACAAAGCGTTACACCGGTCAGGCTGCAGCCCATATCTATCCAGGTGCCCAGTCTTTGTACAGAGCCCAATTCAACAACGCCTTGGACACAGTGAATACTCAATTCATAGAGAGGTTTGATCAAGCTGGATTCCACAAGCTGCAGCAGTTTGAAAATGTACTGCTAAGTGGAGACATAGACAAAGTGGTAGACAAGTATCTCGAATTGAATTCAAGACTACTGCAGGTACAGCTGGCCATGTTTGGGGCTAATTACACATATCAAACAAGCTCAGATGTTGCTAGCATTATTCATGAAATGGTACCAGAGGTGAGATGTCTCTTCAGTCAGGTGGAAGCTTTAGAAAGGCGTCTGCTGGTCGTCCCTGCCTCCTCTGTAGAGGCTGGGAGGAGTTTTAGTGCCCTGAGGAGGCTTAAGACATGGCGTAGATCATCGATGAGTCAAACAAGGCTGAATAATGTGGCCATGACTCAAGTGCATCAGGAGAAACTGGACAGACTGGACCTTGAAGGAATATGCCAGTCTTTTATTGGTGTCAATGATAAGTGCCTTTGGATCCTTTGCTTGAAGAATGGCAAGTCAATACTTATGTCGTTGCCTGGAGAGGAGATGAGAGGATAAGAGAAGAGAACAGAGGAGAGGAGAAGAGATTGCTGGAGAGGAGAGGAGAAGATAATAATAAAAAATAGATAATATATAATAATAAATAATAACAACAACATTAAGACTAATGAAGTAGTCCCCCAGTGTGTGTGTGTGTGTGTGTGTGTGGTGGGGGGGGGGGGTAATTTTGAATTTTTTCTGTTTCGTCCCCCCCAATGTTGACTCCTTAGCACACCTTGCCCCCTGGTTCGCTCACACTGCTGAATTAGCTGTTAGGTCTGGTTAATGTAGCTGGCCTTTGAGAAAATACTTCTTGTGTGCACATGACTGGAAAGATATTATTCGACATGGTTCAATGGTGACAGCCCTTCAGTTTTTGGTGAGTAATATTTTATTTATTTATAACCACTGGCATTATTGTTATTTTTGTTGTTTTTGTCAGTGTAGATCATGTGGATAACTTTGCATCTGTCTGCTTTCATTTCATGTCAACATTGTCGCTGTCTGTGGTGCTGAATTGTGGATATAATACATTGCGTATTGAGCAGCACAGGCGACTTGTCTTTTTGCTTTCTGTGGTGTGTTGGTGCTCGATGTTATTGTTTAATCTATTAGGAACGACGTGCATGTTTCTCTGCACCTTTGTTCGGTTGGGTTAGTCCTTCTTGTTCTACAGCCTCTGAGCTTCTGTTGCTCATACATATGTTTTGTGTATGACCCCTTGTGGGAACTCGAGGCCTGCCTTACCACAACACAGACCACCAAAACTGTTTATACAATGAAGTTAAACATGACATCTAAAATAGCAACAACAGCCTTGGTGAGGTCATTGTGCAGCATCACAGACAGAAGGACATTCAACACGCCATACTAATAAAACCAAGATATAAATACGTATATTTAACTACACAAAATAGCATGAATGTAAAAGAGAAGCTACAGAAATATCATTAAAGGTGAAGGTTGAAATATTAAATCTGACCTTTACTTAATTTTTAAATTGCAATATTATAGTTCAAAGTCATCATAATTGTGTTTCTTGTCTGGACTAAATATAGGCATATAACTTTAGTCAAGGAGTGCAAACTACTGAATAGGATGTGATTCATCTTAATATAGGATATAATGAATCTGAAAATTACATCTGCAATGAAAATGGCATGTTGCTGTTAAGTCTTAGGAATTCATGGAGACTTGACTTAAATTTACATTTTGTGACTCATAAACATCTCTGAGAAGCTGACGTGTAGCAACAGCACGTTTCAAAGTTTCCTCAAATGCAGATACTTGTCTTGTTTGAGGCTTGAAGTTCAGTTGTTGGCAGAGGACCTTGAGATAAACACCCTGCAAGACAGACATGTGCGTTCACTGAACTTCAAAGGAAATATGCAGAGATCCAGTGATTATTGTAACCCTCTAGCCTGTGCAAAAATCCTTCCGGAAGAACCACCAGTTTTATAGTTCCAGGTTAATCGGTTGTTTTCAGAAAGTTACCTGCAAGGGGACCCGGCTCCATCAGCATAACGCAGGGGAGCTAATTATTACCACGAAACAGGGCTTTTATCCACCAGCCAAAACACAAAGTGGTGACATTTAGACAATTACTTTCTGAAACCACCACCTAAAGCTAAGAAATACAGGGGGAATTGATATTCCATCCCTGATGTTAATCTGCTGTAGGTTTAAAAGAAATAATATTGTGATATGAGAGTAAGAAACAACTAATGAATCAATAAGAAGCTGCTTTTGGTACAATTTGAAATGTTACAGTTTGGAGGGCCCCTGCAGTACATTTATGGTGGTTTTTCACATCAATGTCACAAAGACAGCTTGGCAGTTGTTCCTACACACACATACAGAGAGAAAGAAAGTATTTAGACAGATAATCATCATTCAAGAAAGCAATAGTTGATAATTTACTGGGTGTCATGGGATTGTAAGTGTCTGTGCTTTTCTGTAGCCAAATTCCATTTTTATTCGCCTTAATTTCACAGAACCATTTTAGTGGTTATTTACCTTACAACTCAAAATGGTTTTTGTCTGCTGAAACTGAGTGAAACAAAGAGGGAGACAGTTTGTAACCTGCTCACACATGCACACACACACGCACACACACACACACACACACACACACACACACACACACACACACACACACACACACACACACACACACACACACACACACTGACATGGCTATACACACTGATCACAGGATTGTTTTTTTACTGCTGCCTTTCACCATTGCAAGCCACCTCTGTTTCAGACAGTGATATTATTAATTTAGTCTGCATCTCTTTGTTCTTTACCATGACTATTTTTGATATACTTTGTTGTTATAAGTGTTTATGTGTCCTACAGTTTGTTTTAACCTACTGTAATACTTCACACATTATTTAGTTATTAAGAAACAGAGACAAAGAAGTGAAATAGAAGGACAGAGAAGAGGAATCGATGGAATAAGACTCTGTCATTAACTCTGTCATTGATTAACCAGATGGTACAAAAGCTATTCCTCTTTTCGTCACTGTCATCATTGTCTCCTCTGCTCTCCTCTCTACTGATCTCTCCTCTTCTCAGTCTTCACCCTCTTTCCCTTCTTCACATAGGCTATTAGGGTTCTTTAGTAATTATTATATCATTATTACGTGTGCTCATCATCTATTGCCATTAACCGTTTCTGCATTTAATATTTTCAGTCTGGTACTGCACCTGAAAATTATTTTCAGGTAACTCATATTAGTTTTTTTTGCTACTTACCACAGCAACTAATTTTTTTCACTGTATAGACATAGAATAAAATGTGAATGATGATAACAAGGACCTTTTTAAACAGGTGAGAACAGAAAGTCATGTTGCCAAAATGGTTGATTAATGATCAGTAACATACTGTAGATAGTATAATAATACATTTTTGTAATTAGGAAATTTTCAGATACTGATACCTTAATTTCGTCTGTAAATTAGTAATTAAGTCTGATATCTGCCTGATATCCATTACTGATGCAGGATAGAGTGCATCTACTTTCACAGTGCTGCTCCACACTTGAAGAAAACATTGTTATCAGTGACAGAGCAAGTAAGAGAGTGGGAGGGCGAAATGGACATCCTATACTGGAGTCAGCAGTGTGTGTGTGTGTGTGTGTACATTGTGATTTTTCCATATTAGCCAACCTTGGAAGATCATACTATTAGGGCTGCAACTAATGATTATTTTCATTATCAATTAATCTGTAGATTATTTTCTATCAATTAGTTGTTTGGTCAACAAAATGTTAGAAAATGCAGAAGAATGTTGATGTTTTCCAAAGCCCAAGATGCAACCTAAAAGATCTGTTTTTGTCCTGACCACCAGTCCTCATCCCAAAGATATTCTGTTTACTATCAAAGAGGACTAAAGAAACCAAAAAAATATTCACATTTAAGAAATTGCAACTTGGTATTTTTTCTTAAAAATGACTCAAATGGTTAATCAATTATCAAAGTAGTTGGTGATTAACGCTCTGTTCAGTTAAAGTTGTCAATATAATGTAGACTATATAATGTTATTCACCAAATAGGATAAACTCCTTGTTTGTCAGTATATGACCAGAAAAAGTACATATAAAATCAGATTACCTATACATAATTTACAGTAACTGCTTTCCTGTGTAGATGCATATGACACATACATGCTAAAGATATGCTAAAACAAATTAAGTGAAGTCAATTTGTTTATAGAGCACAAACAACAAATGATGACCAAAGCATTTTACAGAGAAATTTAAAGTGCAGGATAGACTGTGATTCATTAATATCTTTGAACTCATGAAGTGCCACATTAAATCTGTGCCCAGAGTTGTCTCACAAGTTGGAAAAAGGGCATAGATGCATTGAACTGTGTCATACTACATGAGATAAAAGGACAACTTGTCATCCATGAAGCTCATTTTCCCTCATGTCTATCTGATCAGCCCATTATCAGGTTGCTATTATGTAGTCTGGGGAGGTTTTAAGTGATTGTGAAAAACTGTAAACAAGAGTGAGCCAGTCTGTAACTCATTATCAGGGAAGGAGCTCCAGCATCTGCCTCTCGATAGCATCACAGATTAGAGCCTTCACTGCTCTGGGTTTAATCTTTGGCAGACAGTTGTTGATTTAACGGGAGAACTTTATCACCACGTGGTTTGCTGTCACAGAATTTCATTATTATTGGTTTCAATGGAGAGTTTTAGTATCACATCTAAATGCTGTTTCAGGGGCCTTTTAACGCTGCCAAAAAACATATCTTGGGGAAACACTGAAATGCTATTATGTACTTATTGTATTGGCCAATCGCCTGAAATGGGAAATGGCAATGGATTTTGGCATCATTGCGGGGATTCGGGCATGATTATCATTTTGGCATCATCCACGTTTGGCAGCGTGAGTGAATCATTTTCCCTCTTTCGCTCTCTCCGTCTCCCTAGGTGTATACCTGTGTCTGCGGCAAGGAATGGAAACTCAGGATTCCTGTCGGGCAAATGCCTCCTGAGTCTCCTCTCATCTTCCACTTTCCTCTTTCTTCCTGCTCTATCTTTTTCTGCTCTTGTCTTTGCTCCTCTCTGCTCTTGTTTTCTCTTACTGGTTGTCTGAACGAGAGAGGTGTATGATGGTTGATATTCAACATGGCAACAAGTTAGGGGAGCACTTTTGAGCCACAAACACTACTGCCATGTCCCAGGGGTCAAATACTTAACCAATTGTACCATACAAGCGGAAGCTAAGACGATGTGTATACTGTATGTGTTGGCAGAGGTTGCAGGAAGTGAAGTAGTAGTCAAGGTTGAAGACAAGACAATAGGAAGTCAAAGTGAAAAAATGAGAGAGGATAGATGTGGAGACACAGGTAAAAGACATGTTAATGGGCAGAGGAGAAAGGGTAAATAGGTCTGCACAGAGACAGAAGAAGAAAAGTGACATCTAGGTCAACAGGGCCACACACACCAATACAAACACCTCAGCCAGGTAGGCAGGGCATTAGCTGTTGGCAGCTCTAATAAGTAACTTTGGATTGGAGCTTTCTGTGTAAAATCAATTCCAGCACCTTTCAGAGATGTTGCTGTGTGTGTGCATGCATGCACCATGTGGGTGTCAGGTGTTATACCCAGGAATCTGTGGAGGTTATTATGACCTTCGCACACACACACACACAGGTGTCAGATCATGGGTTTTGTGATAGTGTGGCAGTCCACCGTAATAGAATCTGAAGAGACAGAGACATACAGAGATTTATAAGTGTATGTCCTTTCCCCTCGCCGCCCCAGCAGCTTCATTCTCTGGTGCTTTATCACACACCCATATCCCTGGAATTACATTTTGACCAAAGACTGGCCTTTTTGTAAATCTTATCTCCTCTATAGTCTGCTCCTCTTTATCCAATTCTTTGATTTTAGATACTCTTAGGAAATGATAGTCTTTCAGTCCTACATCTAACACCCATTAGTACAATGGTGGCAGTCATACTCTGAGCACCCAGTCTGGTTTTATTTATTTCCCTTGTTACTTGGATATTAGATATCAAGTGTTTAACATCATTTTAACATCATAGCCAAAGATATGTCTCTGATCACCACTGCTAAACATGAGATTAATGCTTTTCTATACAGATGCTACTAAATACCTTTCCACAAATGGTCTTCACATCATGTTACCTGCTCTAATATTATATGTTAATGTTAAGAGCTGCAGTCAAGGGAAAAAAAGCATAATTTTAATCAAACTGAGCTATGAAATCACATGAGCCATACCTTTTATAAAAATGATATCCCTAAAAATTGTGGGAGAAAACTGTGATTTTGACCAGAACTGTGCAGCCCTTGCTGTAGGTGAGGCTATTATTTTATAATCCACCAAAGGTTTTTGGGCAGAGCAGCTCACCTTCAACTCACCCTGTAGAGTTTGCAGTTTGTGTTGCCCTCATCTGTCCATCCACCAATTTCATCTTTTAAATATAGCATCTCTTCCTCTGTTTCTTGTCTGTAGAAAAGCAAACAGTTTTTGGTGAATGTCTGTTGCTGTTTTGGTACAGGAATATGTAAGAATTTGTGTTCTTGCTGGATTGATGTGACACATCTGTAATCACAGCCTATCTTTTATCCAGTGTATTGTTTCGGTTTTCATTCAATCTTCAGTGACACTAAAAAATCTGTTAAATTAATATTGCATGAGCCCAAATTTTCCGCAGTGCAGCTTTTCTTCCATTGTGCTGGCACAAAACTTCTTTAGTAAATAAGAAGAAATGCATTTCAACTGTTTAATATCTAACAAGGGGCTGAAAAGCCTTAGTAAATATACCCCTTTGTATGTTCACCCAATGTTTGTATGAGTGTCCTCTTTCTCAGGTGGGTGTAAGATAGCACTAGACATTAAGTTGCACTTAGTGTCTGTGTTCACTCTGTCATGGACTGGTAGCCTTTCATGGTGTTTATGTGCATTTTGTCCAGTGTGTATTTTGAGAGACCACTGGCCCAATGTACAACTGGGTGTAGAATATGAATAAATGGATATACTGAAGCCATGCTACTTTAATCTATCACGTATCTGTCCAACAGTGATGAGATGTGAAGGCATATTGCCAAGTGATTCTTTTTCTTATTCCTTTCTGCACCGTTTGACAGCAGTCAATAAGTTTTTGCCACTTATGGTTGTGACTTTTGAGCCGGACAGCAGCAGGTAGCTAGCAAGGGAGGGATTATTATCTGATATAGTTCACTGAGTTGAATTTAGCTTTGCAAGAGGTGTCCCGGAGTCAAGCAGAAAATAGTGGACAGTAAAAATGGTTTTCTAAGCTGAAGGGTTTCATTTCAACTTTGGGGGGACACACTCCTGATCAGAGGAGAATTGCTCCATATGAAACACAGTGAGGTACTATTTAACTGGGCTACTGCTTTGATTGGGAAAATATTAATCAGAGTGTGAAATCATCATTAAAAAGTTAAATATGAGAAAGTAGTTTAATAGAAAATTTACAAGGTGATGGGAAACTCTGCCACCACCCTAACCCCTAGTTGGACCCCACAGCCTACAGTATATCCTAGACAAGAATTACAGCAGTAGAATAACATGAGTTTTCTGTCAAACAGTAAATCCATCCTGCATTAGACTAACAGCAATTTATTGGTGCTGAGGCATGGTCAATGTCTTTACATTTGCACATTTGTGTAAACATACTTTATTATTAAACTATCTAGATTTTACACTAGTGAACCTTATGGTAGTTGCCCCCTAATCTACATTTGCTATGAATTAATACAATTGATAATTCAGCATGTTTGAACATAACATGGGAAGAGGTTAGTGCCAGCAGATTGGTTTTTTAATGATATATTTTGTATGTATGTGTATGTGTATGCTCACACTAAACCACAAAAAAGACAAAACATTAATCAGTTTACTGAATCCTTTGACTAATAATTTTTATTTGTAAGGTACAAGTGAAAATGTTATGCAGAGATTCAGAACTGAATGGGATTATTTTTCAAATGAATTAAAAAATGTAATTAGAATTAGGAATTAGGCTCTTTATTACCTGTAGTGGACTTGATGTCCCCTCCTCTATGGGTGCCAACAGGGGACATTTTACTTGGCCAACCAAAGTCCACATGGCATTGTGCTTTGCTCAACTCCTCAGCCACTGAAAAAGCTATAAATGAGTATTCCATCAATTTAGCTTCATACTCCTATAACATTGTTGGACTCTTGATGGACAGTTTTAAAAAACTTGATGCAGCAGAACGAAAGATATATTTTTTTAATTTTTATTTTAGACATTCTTCTTCCTTGTCAAAACCTGGTGCCTACATTACTCCCAATGCAATGTGGGTTACCACACGACAGTCACACAACTGTACACGATTGTACAGATGCGGGTGTTATGCTAGTAGTGGCTAATGTAACCTCCAGCTGCTAGCCTCAAGCAGAGGAGGAGTGGGCTACAGCAGTCTGTTAACCTCAAAATGCTGCAAATCAGTCAATGTGCTCCAGTCTTTTTTATCTGAAGTGACTGAACCTCAATTCTTTCGAACTCCACACCCCCAGATTTTTATGCATTTTCAAACGTGTAGTCATTGGGGCTGGCGACAAGTGACATCACTTGACACAATTTATCAAACTTTGTGCAAAGGCTTCATACAACTTTTTTCATGTATGCAGTAGAAATCCCCATCTAATCATATCAAGTCTGGATCAATGAATCTGTTTAATTGAGTTTAATACCACAGCTCAACAAAATAAAACGCTTGCGAAAAGCAGCACAGACTGAACGTCTGTGCTGCTTTTCATTAAAATGTAAATAGAATATTACAAGAACAATAAAACACAACAGATAATTACACCTTACAGAGGTATACAGTTATTTTGGCACAACAGCAGTAGCTGGTAGTAATTGCATGCACAAAACATAGGACCTGCAACACTATATTCTACTGACACTTTTATCAAAAATATATATATCATATTTTAGCTGCAACAGGGTCTAACAACCATAACACTCGGTTTGTACCTGCTCCACTAGAGTAAGCAGTAGAGCAGACACTAAGACCTGTGGCTGCAAGAGCAGCTATCAAAATCCCCCTTTAAGCTCAACAAATATTATCAATTCAGTATGCCAATACAGCGAGGAAAATATGCTGAAAGACATGACTAGAAAGAGAGCGACAGAGGGAGAGCTAGATTAAAAAGGTGAGGGAAGCATAGGAAGAGGTTGCGTGAATAGACAATGAAGGGGATGAAGCATATTTGGCTCTTGGTGCTCTAAAGCAGCTGTCGTGATCACCTGGCATCTACACACACATGCACACACAAAGCCCAGGACACACACACCATAATACATCACACGCATTAAGAAACACACCATCTCTGTACCTACTGTAGCTACCTCCACAGCATTATGTAAGCGCCCCACATGCTGGCTAATGCCTTTGATTGGGAACTAGGACATAAGAAACACAGACAAAAACATAAACACAAACACAAACAAACCTATTGCTTATACAGCCCACAGTTTTTAATCCCTCTGCATTGTTTGGGGTTGTGGGTGCATTTGTGTAAGATTGTACTTATAATATATATGTTCTGGTCATTTTATTGTTTTTCACTATGGGAACATCTGAGAGAAAGCAAATTCTTATAGTACTTATAGTACGTATAGTACTTATAGGTACACTCATTCTACCTATAAGTGATTTAATATAATAATAATCTAATATCCGTGTGATATGGTATAAATCATTGTTAAGATATTAACAAGAATATATTGTGATATTGATATAGGCCTACTGTATATCGCAATATTACAAATGTGCACAAAATAAGATAAAAACAATCAAAATGACTTTTAGAGCAAGTACTGTAACTGTCACACTGTTATGTATGTGTACATGAGACTAGGGGTGGGCAGTGTAGAAACATTTTTCAATCACAATATATCTATTTTAATATCATTGTATTGATATATATCTCGATGAACATTTTCTCAATTAAAGGACCAGGATGTAAGATTTAGGGGGATCTATTGGCAGACATGGAATAAAATATTCATAATTATGTTTTAACTAGTGTATAATCACCTGAAAATAAGAATCACTGTGTTTTTGTTAGCTTAGAACAAGCCCTTTATATCTACATAGGAAGTGGGTACTCTTCTATGAAGCCATGTTGCACAGCCATGTTTCTACAGTAGGCCAGAATGGACAAACCAAACACTGGCTCTAGAGAGGGCCTTTAACGTTTTTTTCACGAGTTTCTGTTTATTCATGAAATAACGAAAAAATTAATGATCTTTATTGTCATTATACTCAGTAGTACCAGAAAATGGCAGTAATAGCAGCATAATGTTAAAAGGCACTAGTTAAGTTAAATTTGCACATTTACAAATTTACTAATTAAAGGGATAGAAAATCAATGATGGCTGACAAATTTATATCGTCTGACTGTAAAGATCATCATGTTGCCCACACCTACATGAGACCAAAACTTCAATAACCAATTTTGTTAGTTTTTAATAACAGCATGCTAGGAATAATTAAATTGGTCATAAATGTGTAGAACAATAATATTGCACAAGTTCATCTCAGCAATATATGATTCTGCTGAAAATCAATGAAAGATAGTTTGATTTGAGTGCGCTGGTAGCCAAATGGTTACAGCACATGCCACATAACTGCAACGTCCCTGGTTTGATTCTGATTAGGGACCTTTGTTGCATGTCGTGCCCCTCTCTCTTCCCTTGTTTCCTGTCCGCTTATCTACCATCAGCTATCCAATAAAAGCAAAAAATAAGCCTGAAACATTATTTGATTGAACAGTTCTACTGTACCATGCTCAGAACCAGCTCCTTTCCAGGCTGGAGATCCCTGGAGCAAACTAGGTGCTAGACTGAAGGCTCTGGTTAGCTCTACCCCGCAGCTGACCAGCAAATTTAACATCCTGGATGAACAGGATTTTCCTCCGCAAAGGGAAGGCCTCCGGTCTATCTCATTTATGGACACCATAGGGCAAACAGTTGGGTAAGCACACTGAAGGAAACCTGTCTTCCCCCCGGCAGTCACTCTGGCTCCGTAAAGAAACCCTGGGGTGTTGGTTACTCCACTGCATCCTGCGCCACATTGCACTCATCCATCCTCACCCCTGCCATCCCTTGGCATAACAGCAGGTTCCAGCACAGCTCCCACACCATCCCACTTCATGACTGTGGTCATTGGAGACTCCATAGTCCGGAATGTCATGAAGGTGGTGTAAACATACAAATGTTTTCCTGGCGTGGGGGTCCAGGAAATAGCTAGCAGAATCCCAGAGATTATACAGGACCATCCAAGGTTGGATCAAATTGTAGTCCATATGGGAACAAATGACATACTGATTCAACAGTCGGAACTGCTTAAGCTGGACTTCATCCACTTGTTTAACGTTCTGGAGACACAGAAGTGCCACACTTACATTTCTGGCTCAATCCCCACTCTTGGCCAAGGGGTGGGTTGCTTCAGTCGCCTGCTGAGCCTACACACCTAGCTGTCATTGGCTTGCAGCGATTAGGACTTGGCTTTCATCATTCATTTCATTCTCTCGCATGCTAATGGAAAACTTATCTTACTATTTAGAGCACTCACATGCTCCACCACTCCTTAGCCATTCACATGCACCTCACTTCAAGCCCCTCACTTGATCAGTCCTGTAGTATTTGATCTTCTCAAGGTCTGAGCCCCTGTCAGATTAGTTTCACTAATTTAATTACTGCATATAACAGGCATGGACCCACTATTATAGCTCCAGCCTCTATTTCCCCTCATTCCATTTGTTTATGTGTGAACTCTGCAGTTAGTAATCTTCAGAATGAAGATTGTGTTTCTGATTTCTCTCTGCAGGTGTCGAATATTCTGGCACATTATACAGCAAGGCTGTCCAAAAAAGGGACTGGTATTTGTAGGCACCAGAGGGTTCCATCTGACCTAATCACTATAAAGGCTGAGTCTGCCTGTCGTTTTAGTAATTCATTTTTAAATGGTTGCCTGTAGAATTTCAGATCTAACACCAAGAAGTCTTTTATTGTCAATGATTTTATTTCTTCCCAATTTAGATTTTATTTTTCTGGTTGAAATTTGGTCAGATACTGATGTTCCTCTCATTGAGGCATGTCCCCACGGATATACATTTTGGAATTGCCCTAGGTTATCTGGACGAGAAAGGGGACTTGCTGTCATTTATAAGGCCGGCCAAAAATGAACACCTATTGCTTTTGGCAATTTTATCTCTTTTGAGCTACTCTCATTTACTTCCTCTGACCCTACTGTCTTTTTTATATCGCCCCCCCAAATCAAAAGGTTACTTTTTGACAGAATTTGGTCACTTACTTTCCATCACCACCACTAACTATGAGAAAGCTTTACTATCAGGAGACTTAAATATCCACATTGACAACAAGAATGACAAACTTACATCTGAGTTCCTTGATCTTATCCATACTTTTGACTATATTCAGCATGTCTTTGGCCTTACTTGTCAACATGGTCATACTCTCGATTTAACTATTATAATTACCATGCATGATTCTGATCATACTGCTGTCCTTTTTAATGTTCCTCTAGTGCCTGTGGTCTCTAACCTGAGAGGCCCTCGACTCTTTCATCCCATCACTTCACAGACCATTGAGAATTTCTGTAACACCTATCAGGCTTCTCAGCAGCTTGATCTGCTAGTCCACTCTGGAGACCGTGGCTCCCTTTAAAATGTCTAAAGCCTGTCCTGCTTCTACAAAATCACCACTGTGGGTTAATGACCATGTCCAGAACATTAGAAGGGCGTGTAGATGTGCTGAACAGAAATGGAAAGCTTCCAAATTAAGGTGCAATTTTAAAGGAAAACTTTGATATTTTCCCATTCTTTTGTGTCTAAGTGACTGATGGGGTCAAAAAAATTTGAAATTGGTCCAGTATTGAGCGAGAGTGCTTGAGCCAGCAGCCGTGAAACGGGTTGCAATGTAATCCCATGGGGCAATAGCACCCCGTTAATGTACATCCACCAAAAGTGTTTGTTTTTGCCACTGACAGGCTCATATTATTATTTTAAGTGTTTGACAATGTTATGAAAGGATCTCTACAGATATAGACCTTTTTGTTTATGTTTTGTTTTTTCTGTTTGTTATTATACCGTGTCTAACCTGAAACAGAAGTCATGCTCGAGGAGAAGTCTCACTCTGAAATCTCACAAGAGTTGTTGCAGGAAGACAATGGTGGAAACATGAGTGAGAGCTGGAGAGAGGAGAGCCGGGAAGAGGTGTTGGGATGTCTGTAGGGATCATTTCCATAATGTTGTCAAACACTTAATAACAAGCACTTTTAGTGGACGTACATTGACAGGGCACAATTGCACCAAAGGATTACATTGCAGCTGGTTTTGCGGCTGCCACTAAAGTGCTCTCGCTCAATACTGGACCAATTTCAAAAATTGTTGTCCCCATTAGTCTCTTACACTCTCATTCATGATTTTGTCTCTGGCCATCTAGATTACTGTAACTCATTATTTGCAGGACTCAGAAATCCATTAACCACCTCCAACTTGTACCTAGGGTTCTCACAAGAACTCGAAAATATGAGCACATTTTCCCTGTTCTCGCCTCATTGCACTGGTTACCTGTGGTGTTCAGAATTGACTTTAAAATTTTATTGCTTGTTTTTAAATCACTGAGTGGCCTTGCCCCTTCTTACATTATCGACCCTCTCACCCCTTACACCCCTGCTCGTACTCTCAGATCTGCAGACCAGCTGTTGCTCTCAGCCCCCAGGGCAAGGCTTGAGACACAGGGTGGTAGGGCATTTGCTGTAAGGGCTCCACAACTGTGAAATAACCTTCCATTGAGAATCAGAAAAGCTACCTCAGTGTCCTCTTTTAAAAGTCTTTTAAAAACTCATTTTTATAAAATGGCTTTTAATTAGAGTTTTTCTTTGTATTATGCTTTTATTGATTTATTTATTAAGATTTTTATTCATTGTCTTTTATCCATGTTTCTATTTCTTGATTGCATAGAATTTATTCTAATTTGTTATTCTATTGTATTTCCTGTTTTTATGTCTGTGAAGCACTTTGTAAACTTGTTTTTTGAAAAGTGTTATATAAAGTTTATACTCTATATATAAGTTTATACTCATTATTATCACAAACCTTCCCTTTTATTTATTTATTTTTCTTCCATGGAATTCTATGGAATTATCCATTTTTAATTTCTCAGTGCATTATGAGACATTTTGAGCTCTTCACCTTAGCTTGAAAAGGTCAGAGCTTCTCTTTTTTATTTACCATGTGCTGGAACACACACATGAACCACCTACTGTAGGCAATCATTCACACACACAACCATGTTTCAGTTGTGTTCAGGATCACTGAGTATGTGTGTACCTTTGTTCTAAGGTTGAAATGTCTGAACATAGTCAAGGACTTGCTATGTACAATTTTATTGCAGCTTGTCGATGTCTTTCACTCTGTGTGTATATGAAAGCAAAGAGAATAACAGGCACGGGTGACTGAATAACTGACCCTTATATTACTAGAGAGAGAAAAAAAGTGTTTGTGTGTATGTGTGTGTGGAGGGGCTGCGGTCCTCTTGACAATGATTGGCCATGACAGGGGAAGTGTACGGGCCAGCTGCCAGGAGCAACAGCATCCTGCTGACACACAGTGTTGGGCATGCTACTTGGAAAGTGTAGTGAGCTAAGCTACCAGTTACTCTACATTAAATGAAGCTCCATTACAATGAAGCTATCTCCCAGAGAAATGTAGCAAGCTAAGCTACAGCAACATGGCAGAAGTAGTTCACTACATCGCAGCTACTTTTATTATTATTATTATTATTATTATTATTATTATTATTATTATTATTATTATTATTATTATTAAAAACTACAAAGTAATATATTTTAAAAAGTAATATTTATTTGTTTTAGTTTGTATTTTGCAAGTAGTCAAGTGGCTACTTGTATTTGTATATCCGGTTACTGTCACAGTTACAATACCTGTTAAATCACAAGAATGTGGAGGTTTATCAGAGCTCACTGGGTCACTGTTGATTAAAAGGGACCTCCTGTCACTCACGCAAATACAAATACTGTAAATGGCACAATCAAGCTCCTATGATTTGTTGAAGGAAGAGTTGAGAGTTGAACCAACCAAACAGTGTTACAGTGACAGTCAAATGAAATAAAATCACATTCAGGAGCTGAGAGGAGAAATACAAAGCAATTAAATCAAATTATTTAGAAGCAGATAGGTTTGATTTAGGCTACATAAAAGAGACATAATGCAATATCATTTTGAATGGTTTCTGTTTGATAACATTTCTTTTTAAGAATGGAACATACAATATTTCTCAAAATCTTTGAAATTTATCTTGACAGTGTCAGTCAGATATGAGGTATTAATGTTATCAGTCCCATCAAGAAGAACAGATTAATTGTTAATATTTTGTGACAACCATCTGTGGGGGTTCTGTCATACTTTAGCAATTGTATATTAATATTAGTATTCACGCTAAATCCAACTTATGAACTCCAACTTCTTCTTGTCTGTTGATTATTGTCGTTCCTAAAAAACAGCTTATTGGCACACTACCAACAAGAACTGGACTGGTGTTGTGCAATATACTGTGATGAATAGGAGATTCGGATTCATTCTGTATTGTCCTTTATAGAGGAAATTTGCTTTCACAGTCTGTACACAATCAAATACTCAAAACAAGTAACACTCAAAACAGGATATAAACAAACAAGAACATCACAACAACACAGTGTGCCCAGGCTATTTAAAGCATTAATTGCTGAGGGCACAAAACTCCTCCAAAACCTTGTTTTTTTGCTGAATAGTTCTCTGTATCCGCGGCCAGAGGGTAGGAGGGTGAAGTATGGGTTGAGGGGGTGGCAGGGATTGTGCGCTATGGTCAGTGCTCTGCGAGTGGTGGCAGTGTCAATGAGGTCTGGCAGGTTGGGAGTGGGGAGGCCAATTATTTTAGAAGATATGTTAGTGATTTTCAGGAGCTTGTTTCTATTGGTGAGGGTGAACATGGTGAAATAGCAGGTGGCGCAGTACAGGAAAAAGGGCTCACTAATACTTTGGTACAGAAGGAGCAGGAGCACCTACCGATTGCATTCAATCAAGAATAAATATGTTTTGGCAACAGTTCAGAAAGTGAGAACATTTTTATACTGTTAAGTCTCTGCAGGGATTTCTAAAGTTTCAGCAGATTTAAAACCGAACAGAAGACGAGAGCAAAAAGTTAAAACATTTACTGCTATCTTCTGACCTGGTTCTGCACAGGCGGATTTCAGTAAAGCTAAGAGATTTTACACATTTAAAACACAGAAAACATATAGATGATTTGTACTGCAACAGGTTGAAAAGTTCAAAGTGAATCATTTTATTCAATACCACAAGGAGAAAAAAAAGCAGATCAGAGAGGGGAGACAACTTGAAGGCTTTTATCTCAAATGTTGCAACTTTCAAGTAATTTCTTGTTGTTAGTGGATGGATTCAGAGAGGTATAAGATTAGAGAGAGGAAGTAAGAAAGATACAGAATTACACTGACCATGAGTCAGCCTGAATGCAATAGCTTTAAAATATGATGGGCACCTCAACCTGTGGCTCCATCACAACATACAGCACACACACTGCATCTGCATGTAGCAGAAATGGCACATAGTTAAATACACATATAATGTATTCAGTGACAGCAGGGGTGTCTCAGATTTGAGTCTTTCTCATTACACTGCTGCTGGTGAATTTGATCCTCAGGACCTTGTGGGCAAGAGTCCTCTCCTCTAATTGTAAGGTCACAACCACAACCACTGTACTTTCATGTCTATGCATGCATATTAAAACACACTTTCACACAGCAGTAATAGCTCTCTGCTGGACTTAAACCGCTCCCTTCACATTACCAAAGGCTGGATTTGACCCGAAGGCTTTTGACCTCACATATTGTCCTTACTAAACAAAGTGTAGGCTGTAGTTTCTACGGCTTTATCAGCCAAAAAATAAATAAATAAAATGAAACCCTTTTAATTAGAAATACATGGTGCAAGCTCAAGTTTTATCATAATATATACTGCTATATAATCTATAGACCACACAGTGATGATTATTGTCTATATTAGAGCTGCAATGATTAGTTAATCAACAGAAAATTAATCTGTGACTATTTTGATAATCGATTCATCGTTTCAGTAATTTTTCAAGCAAATGCCAAATATGCTCTGGTTCCATCTTCTCAAATGTGAAGATTGGCTAGTTTTCTTTGTCATACATGATAATAAACTGAACATCTTTGTGTTTTGGGCTGTTGACTGGACAAGACAAATTGAGCACATTCTGTGCTCAGAGAAATTTGAACTATTTTTTAACATTTTATAGACTAAAAGATTAATGGAGAAAATAATCTGCAGATTTGTCTGTATATTAAGTTTGATTTAGTGGTTTATCCATAAATGTAGTGTAACAAAATGATGGCTCAAAGATATCAATCTTTTGTCTCTCAAAAGCAACATCCGGAGTGTCACAGCTCCCAGAAGCAGGGACCTCTGTTTGTATCCTCTCTGGCAAAAAGTTAATGTTGGTTTCTTTTAGCAACATAACTACATTCTTTCCCTGACCTCAACCAAGTAGTTGAAGTTGCCTAAACATAACCAGGTAGCAGATCAGAAAACACCAATATGAATACATTTTGTCACAAGTATTTAGTAAGGCACTGAGAATATTGTTGTGATGATAGTGGTTATTAGAAAGATTAGAAAGTGCTGGGTTAAGGATTTGTTCAATAGACTAACATAGGGGGCATTTACATAAAATGAAGTTATTGTTGCTGCTCCATGACTTCTTCTATACTTTAAATATGCCTTTTGTTCAGCAGATTGCTTTGTTTTCGCTGTTTTGTTTACACAAACTTGTCTGTACAGCACACCACGGGGCATTACTACTCAGATGTGCGACTGTCTTTTGCTCAAGAAAGATTAAAAGAAACCTTGTTCACTCATTTGATTGCTTATGTAAGTTCAGAAGATGATGAATAGACTACAGACGGTGAGGTGAGGATCAATATTTTAGTATTTTAATTCAGTAAGAAAGCAAAAGACGTTCATAACAACCTGAGATAAGACTGCAGGAACATTTGGGGGTATCTGAAATGATACATGGTGTTGAAATCAAGAAGTGAATGAATGCTCATGACTCTTGGCAGTGCTGCTTGCTGTTGATGGCTTGATTGCTTCAGAGGCAGGGTAAAAATTGAATTTGAAGAGGGTGATTACAATGTAGCTTCTTCCTCTGAATCTGCCCCTTAGCCTGAAAAGGTGCAGACACCTGTTCACTGTGCCTCAGCAGTTCAACGCAAAAAGTCAAGAAGAACATCTGATGCATGGAACAGACAGGTGAGGCAAAGCGGGTATAGTGCCTTCACATAATAATCTCAGTAAGACAGCTGGCCCCCACACATCAAGAAAAAAATGAAAACTGCCAGCAGACTCGACAGCTCCCTTTGTCTGTGTGACTTCCACATGTTGACACACATCAGGGACTGCGCTGTTTCCAAGGAGCTAAAATTCATCTGCATGCAGTTTGGGAGGAAATAAGGCATTATTGTGTGACAGTGCATCGTAGTGCATTGTGCAACCCAAATATGCACCAGGATAAACATATTATTCACGTTTTAATGATACACTTTGCTAAACTGTCACTCCATCTATCCGCCTTCGCATCTCTGTCTCTTCTTCCAGCTGCAGCCTCTCTTCGTTCGTCTCTCATCTGTTTTCTCTGCTAAACAAGTCAGTGAAGTAACTGTATGGGCCCCTGTTATTGGCACCTCGCCAGTTACACCACCTTTAGGTGTGAATTGTGTTTTTGTATGTGTGTGTTTGTGACAGAGAGAAAGAGAGAGATAAATGAAAGAGTGAGTGTGTGCAAAAGAGAAAGAGAGGACGGGAGATTTTCAAAGTGTCAATATGAGTATGTCTGGCTGTCTGGGTGGGTGTGCCTGTGAAGCTGCAAAATCATTTAAATTGGGAAAGGAATGCAGGAATGCTCACTAGTGATTCTGATCGGAGCCAAATTTCTCTGTCAGAAAAGTTCCCAACCAGCCGCCTTGCAATTTCACAGTGATTGGAGAAGGAGTGACAAAAGAGTGAGGGAGGAGAGACTGAAAGAGAGAAGAAATAGAGGAATAAAGGGGGCTAGAACTGAATAGAGAGTAGAGAGATATGAGTGAGAGAGAGATGGAGGCAGAGAGACAGAGACTTAGAAATAAAATGGTAATACCGACTTCATTTTTGTTAGTAATTCAGCTGTGAGGGTAGAAGAACAGTGCTGTCAGATGAGAGTCTTCCATCTAAAAAATAAGTCAGCTTTCCAGGAAAAAGCAGCTGAAGTTAAAATCACACATCACTCTCATACTCTATAGTTCTCACAGACTCCATTCAAACTAGCTTGAAAACATTTTTCTAGTTTCAGAAAACAACTATTCATTTTCTCTCTCCACTGTCTCTACCCCATTTCCATGCAGGGCAGGGTGACACGGGCTCAGACAGATGGTGAGTCACATTCATAAATGTGAGCAATTTAGAAATTCAAATCAAAACAACTTTCATTTCTCCATAATGTGAGACCTGGAAGAATCCACAGGAACATGGAAATGAGAATTTGCGTGTTCTTTTGTGTTACTATAAGACAGTGAGCTACTGTACCACCCCTTTCAACGTGGCTCTCCCAAAAACAAAGCAGATCCTTATGGTTCTTTCAGTCTAGAAGATGATTTATTGCACGGTGTTGACACAAACAATGCCTCTGGATTTAATGCGTGTAAGAGCCTACAATATCCCGGCAGAGTGGCATTAGGGCTGCAGCGTGGAATGGCAAGTAGGCAGGATGTCCTTGGACCAGAGATCCAGGGTTTAAGTCCCCACGTTGTCAAGCATCTGCCCCGCTGAAGCCTCCAGTAGCCATTAAGTCACTACGAGCTCCAGGGGAGTTGCTGTGTAGCTGAGTTACCTGACTTCTCTGCAGAGGGAGAAGTATGTTTCCCCTGCAAAGCATCACTTAATATCACTGGAAAAATACCAGATGTGAACAATAAGCTGGCCTCCTTGTTAAGATGAGTCAGTTTTCACCTGAAGGAAATGCATATAATAAATAATAGGCCTATGTAAATTTAAAAACTTGTATATGTTCAGGTTGTCTCTCCTTCCTGTCTCATCTTTCAGTCTTACCATCCTCACCTCTGTCCCTGGCCTTTGCTCTTTATGTGATCAGTGACATCTAAATCATTTATATGACCATTTGTATTACACAGGATAAACATTGCAGTAGTCAGGCTGGAGGTACAGTGGAGGATTGCTGGGCTGATTTACTCTAGATCTACTACTTGTCTGAGGGGAAATCCCAGACAGAGTTCAGACAGGGCTGCTGGTCAGCCAAGGATTTTCTGGTAGTGCAATGGTTTTACAAATTCAACCTTTACCAGCCTAATCAATGAGCAGACACATTCCAGCTGTGTTGATTATGTAAAATTTTCGATTTACAATGCAGCATGTGCAGAGATTTTCTGAGCGCTCCTGTGAGATTGGAGGTGCTGACATGGCTGATGACTCCGAAACAAGCAGGTTTATTTTCATTCATAGTAAAGTGTGTGACACACCAGTCGAGTCTGATTGTGTAGTGTGAGGATTTTTATGGCCATGAGACAAAAAGTGGAAACCAACAATGTGCACCTGATGCAATACGCTTTCAAAATAGAGGTCTGTTGCTTCAATCAACTCCTCTCACTACCTTCCACCTCACTGCTTGTGTCCCTCTCTTGTCTCTCCTGCTCGTTCCCTTTTTTCTACCCTTCATCTTTTCCTCTTTTGTCTCCCACACCTCTCCCTTCTTACTCCCTCCCAGTTCTCTTTCTCTCCCTCCACATTACCTTCAACCTCCTGTCCTCTCTCATAGAGACAAGCTCTATAATTCTTTTATTACTCTTTTCTTTATTAGTTCCTCTCCTCTCTTTCCTCCTTCCCTCAATCCTCACCCTCCTTTCATATCCCTCTGCGCACCTCTCTCCTCCTCTCTCTTTAGGCAAAAATCAGTAGTAATCAATATCATCATCAGAATAATTGTTAGCATTTACCCCCACAATGCAAACTGCAAATTAAAAAGTGTGTGTGTGTGTCTGTGTATGTGCATGTACATATGTGTGTGTGTTATAGCAGTATTTTAAAATGTGCCTGTGTGTCAGTGCACACCCAAAAATGTCTCTGCTCCTAGTTTATCTCATTGTTTGAACAGCGCTGCTTTAATTAGGACGGGCCTGTCTATCCATGTGTGTGCATATGTGTGAGCAAGTCTGTGCATGTGCCTAAAACTGAAGAAGAGTGTCTGTATGTGTGTGCATGTTACCATAGTGCCCCCGTGTGGAGGACTGTAGAAGAGCATATATCTTTCTCTCAACACACACGCATACACACACAGTCACACACTCCAATGACACGGTGTTATATTTGGAAACACAATTTCATGCTATCAGTACTGGCTAGCTATTCCATTTAGATAGCAGCTGTCTATATGTGTGTGTGTGTGTGTGTGTGTGTACATGGCTGTGTGTGTGCATGTGTGCTTATGCGTGTGGTGGTGTGTATGCATCTGTTTGTGTGTCAGATGAGTCCTTTTCCAAGTTTATTGAAATTAAAAGTTAGTTGTCATGGCAACATTTGGATTCTCAGTAATTATGTTGATTAAAAATGTGAAAATTAATGAAAAAGTCAGGAAAATGATCTCACAGCAGATGATCAGTGAAACATCAAAATGATTCAGATCTCTGTCTCTCTCTCTCTCATTCTCTCTAAACATACAAGTCTTGTTCTCTTCCTGTCTTTCTCTGTCACACTTCAGAAGTCCTTTATTGCCACGAAACACTGAATTATCTACATTCGTCTCTCTCTCACACACACTTTGTCTCAGTGTGTCTTTCCCTTCTTTTCACACTTAGACACTCCATTTATGACATGTTGAGATCTGTCTTCATGTCCCAAAAAGAAAGCAACAATAGCAAAATAACTTAACAAACAACTACACACACACACGGCACTCCTCACACTTTATCCCTCTCCTTTTCATTCAATCACTCAACTCATTCTCACCTTGTTAACTAGCATGACAAGACTTGTCTCGTACCGCCGCGGCACTCTCAGCACCAACAAAAGTAACACAAAACAACAGTAACCTCGCAGTCTGACTTTCTTTCTTTCAGTTTCTCCATTACTCCAGCTCCCTCGCTCACTCAATCCGTCTCTGGTTCTCTGACAGAATGAATAAACAGGCTCAGCAAAGTGTAATCTCTTTTCTTTTATTAGCAACAGCAAACACAGAAACAATGAATTTACCCTCCTCCCCTCCCTCTTTCCTCTCCGTCTGCTCTCCTCTCATCAGCTTTAATGAACCACAAATCTCATCAGCCATCTTTTCATCAGCTCTGCCATCACTACTTCCTGCGCTTGGGCACAAGCCTTTCAACCTGCCGTCTTATAGCATGTGTGTTTCTGCTATTGGCTGATGACCAGGAGGACTGTAGATTATTGATATTTGGCTGTAAGGTAGAATGCATATAGATTTTCCCCAAATATTTTTTGTGCTAACAGTTGGAGTCAATATTAAGCAGAATTTGGTTATGACAGTTTGCTGTGGCGACAGTGTCAGTGTGACAGCCCTGCTCCACAGCTCTGGTTTACTAAGCAGTGATTCACTGCTAGCTGATCTTCAGCATCATCAGTATGTCACTGTGGTGCTATATTTGCAGCCATCAGTTGGCAGTGTTAAAGAGGTGGCAGCCTAATGATGGCTTTGACCAATTTCTCTCTGTACCTGTGTTAATATGTTCTTTGTGAAAGTTAGCATTATTTTTTAAGGCCAGTAAAAACTACATAGCGTGGATGTTCATCTTCTTGGATGTAGTGATGATACTGAGGCTGTGAGACACATTCAAGACTTATGCATCAACATCCTGCAGGGACCATTATATGACAGAGATTTTCTGAAACATGTAAATTAAATCCTTCATGTATAAAACACGTTTCATGACCGTGAGACTGAGCCAAGCCATTGATCATATGCAAAGCCGCCCCTCCCTATAGGCAGAGTTGGCACACCTCTCTCCATACGGCCACGGCTTGGCTTGGCCCCATCTTCAAAGAGTGGTGGTAGTAGTGTTTCTGTGTTTGAGGAGGAATTAAGAAATTTCTCATTAAGGCAAACATATATATTTGCAAACCATCAAAAGTACAGACATGAGAAACATGTTTTTTTTATTTGAATACTGATGAGATCATATCAAAGCGATTGTTCCTAAATTACAAAACTATTGATATGACATAGTTTAACTTGTTTTAGGACAGTGAATAAAGATCAAGCATTCTAAGCAGATGTCTCCGTAGTGGTGAACACTATGCTCTGTCCATCCATCCTTTTCCTACCGCTTATCCAGCACTAAAAACTATGCTCTGTATTGTGTCTCTTTAATCATATGATGTGTTCATCGCTGATTTTTAAATACCTTTAGTTTAGTCAGATTCACATTAGACTGATAATTATTATTTACTGTGGATTTTGATAACATTTATATACATGGCTGTCCTGGAAGTACACTTACTCACTCAATATCTCTGCCTCACTTACAGAACATTACAGTGTTAATTAAAACAGATTTCATTCATTTTCCAGCAATAGTTTTATTCCAGTTTCATTTCATTTCATTTCATTTCAACGCAACTCATTTCCAGTTCAGTCATGTTCAGATATGAATTAGTTATATATTTGAATCATTTAATGTATTTGTGTTTTCATAAAATGATCTCACACAGGTACAGTTAATTTTTTTTTTCATTTTTTAATTTATTTGCTTTCTATCACAGTTATGAGAATTATTTTAGTTATTAGGATTTTTCCAACTCTCTAATTTAAGGTCAAATGTGTTAGCACCATTTCATTTAATAGTATAATATTTGTCCAGATAGAAGATACCAATGAAAGCTTCTAAACTATGGGTGGTCTACATGTTCACCAGTGTCTGAATATGTTTCTTCCTCTGTTATAACTGCTCTGCTTTTTACTTCCTCCTAGTGGGAGTGGGGCTCTTCACTCCTCTTCCTGGAGCTGCCTTCGGGGGGGCGGGGCTAGGAGAAGAGGGGGCAGGGCTAGGAGCAGCATGGGCCTTGGGTTGAGGGATCTCAATGGGGAGTTTGGGAGGGATGATTGTTTTAGGGGTCAGAGTGGGTTTCGCCTCAGGAATTTTCTCTCCATGGCGGTAGACACTGACCTGGAGGGTGACAGAGAAAGATTCAGACATCATTTTAATATTATTTCATTTATCATACATACATTTACTCCACTGTATGTAAGTATGACAATAAAAAGAAGAGAAGACGTTCTTGCAAAAATTGTGCATTTAAACACATAATTTTGAGCTTTAAGTAAAGATTGTTCTACATCAGTATTTTGCAGTATTTTCCATGTTGAAACTCAAATCGGGGTCAGACAAAAGTCACAAAGTCATATATCAGCTCTGTAACACCTCTGAGCTACATACAAATGTGATCACAAAAATATCTCACTGTTAGGCCCCAGTGAAAAAACACGATTTGTACCACAGATGGCCGAGAAGTTTTCATGGCTTTGAGTAAATCCAGTCATTTGTGGTACACAGCAGTGACACTCACCACTATATCCACAGACTCCCCTCCGTATTTGTTCTGGACAATCATGGTATATCTGCCAGAATCCTCCATGGAAACACCTTTGATCGTCAGACTGGCAAACCTGCCCTGATCCAGGGAGACCACGTACTGAAAAAATGAAATTAAAAGTTAAATAAGTGTGAAAGGCAGCATGGGGAGTTTAGCATGATTTAACATTTAAAAGGCCTGTCACTTAAAGTTTTATTTAAACATTGATTTATCTTTTAGTCAAAGCAGCAGCATGAGCTTTGATTACCACTTCTTGTTAACAAAAATTGAGCATTGCTAGATGGACTTGCTCAACACAGGAACCAACGTCCTATTCTATTTTATTTTATTCGATTCCACTGAGCCTTGTCAGCTTACCAATGTTGACACAGATGGGAGGGAAATAAAAAAAAACACAAAAAAACAGAATATGATGAAATTAAATGATGATACAAATAAAACTATATTCCATCTTTACTTCTTGAAAACACAAAACACAAAATCTATGTTTTATTTATGTTTAAGCCACCTGAGACTAGATAGAGTACTTTTTTTCTTACATGTACAATGTGATTAGCGAGAGAAAATACAGTAGCCTATTTTAATTTCCCTCTCTCATACCTGCCCACTCATTTGCAAGGTCTGGACATTTGTTAATTTTTATGGAGTGGCTCTAAAACAGTAGCAGTGTAATTACATTCCTATTAAGAGAAACAATTGCCTTTTTCATTTTGAGAAATTAAAAAACTCTGGCCTAAAAATCAAATAGACCTGGCCATACATGCCATATTTTCAGTTAATGGCCTTTTTATAATTAACATGTTTTATGGTTTTGGATAATTGCATTCATTTATTAGACATAACCTAGGTTCATTTGTGGGTGATGTTGTAGAAATCTTGAGCTTGCTGTTTCATAAACACCGGAAGATTTGGATGTCTTGAAGCAAAAAGATTAATTGGCAACTTGATCAACCAAGGAGACATTGGGATAAGTGCACAGAGTGGACACTGAGGTGAATACCCCAAAGTCTGAAGGAGAGCCCTCAGCAATGCTTAGTTATGCTTTAGTTAGAACTTCCAATAAGGATTTGTTAACCACACGTTCTTGGCTCTAGACAAAACATAACTAAACCTTGCCATAAGATTGTTTGCTTCAGTGCCAAGGTTCTCGTGGCAATGGCCACGAAGACAGATAAGCTTGACTGGGGAGAGGACAGCCGTCTGCTCCTCCCTGCTTGCTTGGTTTAAGGTGTATTCATATATAATATATATGAAAATTCCTTCACAGATGAGTCTTGTTAAGCTACTCTTTCCTTAATTTGACTCATAATATTAAGTGATTATAGGATTTATGGTGGTACTGGTGCATAGTACAGTACACAGGTACAGTGCTAAGATCACAAAAAGCTCATACTTAGTGACAAAATGTTTACCTTACCTTTACCTTCTGGTATTCACCACCTGCTCCAACATACTTATACTCTGAGTTTCAGTGCAATATTCTCTGGATCTGTGTACCTGGATCTGTGTCCAAACTTTTGACTGGTACTGTATTTCTGTTTGTTTTTCTGTTAATAGCTTCAATAGCCTCTGTGGTAACTTTGTAGGGGAAAGACTCTCCTGAGGTTTGGAAAACAGATCACCAAGGACGTCAGTTCTTGTTATAGACAGATTATTAGCAGGTGAGGGAATGAATAAAGAAGAGGGCAGACTTCAACACATACTGTATTCCTCCTGGACTGGGGTTTTCTCAAACTTAAATCTTCAAAGCCATTAGGAGCGGCATGGTGCTGAAGCTGTTGAAAGAGCCTCTACTGACTGGGGACAGACTGTAGACTTATACTGGTTGGCAAGTAGGTCAATGAGTTATGAGAAGTAGATTTGTTCCTTACCAATCCAGGAGTGTGCTGATAATATTGACCTCACCTAAAGTATGTAGATCCCCCCAGTGAGGGATTATAAGTCGTGCTGAAAGTCTCCCCCAAAAGCAGGTAGAGGCCCTTTGTTTCCCTTAATCCTGATCACCTCGGTGGGACATATGGAGGCTGTATAGAGACTTCCAGCAGTGCAATCAGTCATTTTCCAACAGGGAACTAAAGTGTATCAATAGGGATCTTCTCTATTTCTCAAGTTTCAATTTTGTGTACAGATTGAAAATGAATTGATCCCATACACTACTCAGACAATACTATCATAAATTTATATAAGTTTACATATAATGTTAAAGATCTAATTCCTTATTCAGGCTAATGTCACTGAGCCATTATTGTATTTCACAGTACAGATTCTGCCCTTTAGGATACCATCTATATGAATCCAAAGAGTGTGCTGAAGATTCAAACACAATCAAAGCCACCAGGAGTAACAAAACCAGTAGACACACACTGAGTTCTATGGTATCACCAGACAAGTTAATAGAAACATGCTATCGCAATTCTGTCTGATTAATAAGGTAATTAATCATGAGACAGGAAGGAGGGGGTTGGGTTTGCGGGTTGCAGAAGTTTTTACCTGATCATCAGGTTCGACCTCTGCTCCATTCTTCAGCCATGAGACTTGAGCCCTGGGATCTCCACACACTGTACATGTTAAACTCAGGGTCTATAGGAGGCATAAAGATTACTTCTTAGACAAACATGTACACATTTACTGTACAGAGACAGAAATCCCACAATCACACATACTCAGACATTACCTTCTTTTCCATAATGGTGACCACATCAGGCAGTCCTCCCACCACCTTACCACGGTCTGAAAAAAACCCATTATTAATTGTGCAGTATCATTGTGCATTATCTTCTTATTGCTTTTTGCAGTCATGGTGTGCCTTAATTTTCTGTAACACAACTAAACAACCAGTAGCTTTATTCATTGTGAGAGAATACCTGAACACTGATAACTTTTAAACAGCAATATATGGGGGAAAAGTAACTATTGCATAAAGAAACATGGAGAATGGAAGGATGCACTCACTCCTTTCAGCATAGGCCTCAGCCCTGAAACACACAGGAAGAAACGTTAGAATTATTTCTCTCTCTAGTGGTACTATATTAATCATATAAAATATAAATGTACACTGTAACCTAAATATGAACCTTTCAGTGTAAATTTGTCTCTCAAAATAAAGAATTCAACAAATAATAATACTTGTAATTCTACCAAATGCAACTAGTAGTACAACCAGGTTTGCTTAATGATCTGTTTCATTACCTGGCTCTGCTCACTGTCCACACACATAATATCTCCTCCATTTTTAGGTTAGTTACAGTGGTCAGATGGATTGCCACAAGATATTCTGGGTTGAGAGCCAAGCCACAATTATACTGTAGTTTACTCTGCGACTATAGTGAATTTTTCCATTTGAAAAATGATACTGCTTTGTAATAACCAGGTGAGGACTGTCGTAGCAGCATGGAGGACCAGAGGTCAGCCACAGGACCAGATGGTTCAGGGAACTCTGCTCTCCTCTTGGCATGTTGATGCTCAATCAAAAGGGCAACAGGGTGTCATTTGTTTCAATGTGTTGCTAAAATCTTGTGCTTAAATGTCTCTTTTTGAATGTTAATTAGAAAAGGGATTTGGATGGCTTCCATTCTGCATGCAGTGTTTATCGTTAGGACTTTGAATCGATTTTTCTAAATGGGTTTGCAAAATTCAGTGTGTAGGGTTTCGCTTTGGCCCAATTAGTCAAAGGACCCCAAAGGATCTGTGCTACTTGAATGCCTGTATTTTAAACATAGATTTCTGATATTATAGTATACTGAGAATTTGGGTGCTGAAAATTTAAATTGTTTGACTTAAAGGTAGAGAAAGAACTTTAATCAGCTCTGTTTTCTTTATACTACTTATTCTGAACATTTCAAAAGTAGCAGTTCAGTCTGCCTGTTGAACTCTGTTGACGCAGCAGTGGCAGTGTTCGCAAACAGTACAGTAAAACAGCAACAAAGAGGTTAGATCAAAAAAAGTGAGCAGTGCATTGACAGTTTAAATTGATGGCATTATTGGAAGGGTGTGCAGGACATGCGTGGTGCATGCTACATGAATGTTGTTATCAGTAGAGTATTGTGTGTGTGTAGAAGTTCAACTCAAGTTGCTTGTTTGAAATTGTCTACTGACTTTTTATTCTATTTATTCGCTAAGCAATTTAATATCTTAGATGTTATCTTCAGGATTTAAATTAAGTCATAATCAATGTGTCAACATATCATATAGAGTTAGAGTATAGATAGAGTGAACTTTGTCCTTTGAATTTATCAAAATAAAAAGAAATAATAATAATGATAATGCAGTAATGCAGTGCACGGGTAAAGAATCAGATTCGAGAGTCTTACTTGAGTTTCTGGAACTCAACGAAGGCCTTCTCATATACTGTAAAAGACAAAAACAGAATTTCACTGCCACTGTTCACAACATTAAATCAAGGTCAAGGTCACTTTTATTCATCTGGCATAAAGGGAATTGCTGCAACAACAATTCCTTAATCCACCATTTCAGTTTAAAAACACTCAACCCTGGCCTAAAAGGTGGTTGTAAGAAGGTGTGTCTTGCTTGCTCCTTCATGAACAAATGCAGCAGTGCCCAGTTTCAATGAATGTCAGTTTAACATATTCTGGTGAAATGTATGGTTATACTAAAATGGCTCAATGCACTACTTCTGACGTAGCTTCTGAACTTGAGGATGAAAATAATGGAACATGGAAACAATGCACGTATAAATATTTGCATGTTTGTGTCCATATGGATGGACAGAGGAGAAGTTGATTATTTGCTACAGGAGTGGTTTAAGAAGTTTTTGTGGACATTTTGATATATTTTCCACATGAAAACTTGATACAATTGGAAACTGTTGTAACTGACATGAATTCAAGCTGACCACAGCAGTAATTGTCTGTAAAAGAGCAAATTGCAACTTTCTACAGCTCAAATACTGATACTCAAAACATAGGTTTTGAGTGGATTGTTACTTTAAAGTCTTAAACTGCAAATTGAAGCCAAGAGCTCAATGAAAACAAATGACTGTGTTGTTTCTAATACCCTTTTTTACTGTAACATCAATAAAAAGAGTGAGAATAAGCAAAAGACAGAGAGAGACAGACAAGGTCTACTGACCGTCACCACTGAGGTCCAGTGAGCGTTTATGTGAGTCTTCAGGGTCTGTGATCACGATGGAGTACACTCCTTTATCCTTCTCTGTTGGCTCAATCACCTGTAATTAAATCAGCTAATTAACCAATCTGTCATGCAACCAACAAACCCATCAATTTACCAGTGTCCAGCTGTTTATTTATGCCTGTATGTCTGTAATTAATGGTTTAAGAAATGTCAATTTATCTGCAAGGTAATTACAATTATGATTCTCAAAAGTAAAAAGAAGATACACTGTTTAATTAATGAATGTTAATGAATTCAAAATGTATGAGGATTTTATTCATTAGCTACCCATTCTAAAAGGTGAGATTATCTTTTTAATTTATCTCAAAGTTGCCCTGGTGTCATCTCTTCAAAGGCACTCCGATGACTTTTTAAGCCCTGCTGATGGGCAACATTGCCGCTGCATGACATGCTTTATTGTCCAATAAACTACCCACATATGATCCATCATATGTAATACCTCCATTGTTGCCATAGCAGGGGTTCCTCCAATCACAACCTTGTCACTGTGGGAGAGTTTAGTCTCACTGAGGAGAGAAGAGGAGAGGAGAGGAAAGAGGTTAGTGTGTGTGTGTGTGTGTGAGTATATGTGTGTGTGTGTGTGTGAGTGTGTGTGTGTGTAGAGTTTCTATGCGAGTGGGTGAAGCCTGTTTCAGAGGTAATGGAAAATCATGTTTACATGCCTGCCTAATGTTACGCCTAGGGATACCAATTTCTCTCTTTTTGCTATCTGTCGCTCTCACACACGCTCATAGAAAGGATGAGGAGAGGTTAAAAATCTAATCTCCATAATTTTTGTTCTTTGAATAATTGAATAACAGAAAAGCCTCTACTACCTCCTGTCATCTTTCTCTTGTTCTTCTTCTTTCTTTCTTTTTAGCATTTTTTTATTCCTTCCTTTCCTCCACTCTCTCTCTCTCTGTTTTCCCCTCCTTTCACGTTTTATAATCTCTAGGGTACGATGGAGTGCTTTTAAGTGCAGAAAAACCTTGCTTCTTCATAAGAAATGATAGGGGGGTGATTTTTGTCACAAAACAGGGCAATTTTATTGCAATAACCAGGAAAATGAAAACACTTGCCAACAGCTATCACAAGTTTTATTATGTGGCTTATTGTTTTTGCCACTCCTGGTGGTTTAACTTGAGAGAAAAGCAAAACAATGTGTTTGCGGTCAGCATGCTTATAGGCAGACTTAAAAGAACCCTCATAGTCCCTCTAAAACCCCTACAAATACTAGAATTAATTTTTCACTTTTACTGTAGTAGTAGTAGTAGTAGTAGTAGTAGTTGTTATTGTTTTTGGAGAAGTAGTAGTGTTCTTAGTGGTAATAGTATTAGTATTATTAGTGTTAGTATTATAAATGTATCTCCTTACCCATGATACCAAGTGATGTTCATCTCGGAGGTGTAATACTTCATGTGACACTGCAACTGAATGCCTGTTGCTGTGCAGTGAATCACCAGCTCTGCTGCACTGGCTCCTAGAGGAGGTGATGGAGGTGACAGAGGTTGTTGAGGGCATATTTAAAATCACCTGGTCTATCTCTGCTGTGACAGCTACAGTATGCACTTTTTCTCAGAATTAATCAAATAAAATCAAACTTCCATCTGCAGTCATTTGTAGGGTTGATTTTAAGACTTCCCTTTATATGTTACTTTATTCAGGTTGGAAAGCAAAATCATATTATTGGAGAAGAGTTCAGATTTTTAGAGTCATGACTTTTTGTGTGCTTCATTCAAAAAAAAATGCTTCAACCATCAGAGGTTTTTAATTACTTTTCTTTTTAAAGCCTTTTACAAAAGGGAGTTTTACACTTCTGTATGTCTGTATGGGACTTTGCTCGCTGCACATTACAAGTGTACAAATGTGTCATCCACCTGGTGACATCACCATGGTTTCCCATTATCACAGTAATGAACCCTCTTCTCCTCTGCAACCACTGCTGTAACAGTTGCTGCAGAACTGTCAAGTGACTGTCTCTTAAAATAGGAGTAAGATGCTCCTCCACACTGTCACTGTGACAGCGCAGTGGAATTTTAAAGTGATTTCACCACATGATGGCATGATGGCCAAATGCTTCCAGCATGACAACTTCTGCCACAGGCTGATAAGTGTGTGTGTGTGTGTGTGTGTATCAGTGGAGTTTTAAAACAGAAATGTATCAGCCTGCTGATGGAGCTACGAAATGTTTTATCACTGTGGTGTGATTGTGCCACGTTAAATTTAGATGATTTGCACTTCATCCCTTCAGTGGGTTGAGGGTGGTGGTGATGTTTAGCACTGTTTGTAATATGGATATCTGTTAGTGAGCTAATTGATGTGTGTTATGTGTATATACCTCTGTGTGTGTGTGTGTGTGTGTGTGCGCGCGCGTGCGTGCATGCACGTGTGTTTGTGTGTGTGTGCGTGTGTGTGTGTGTGTATGTGTGTGTAGAAGGTAGATACCTACCAGCCAGATGGTTGATCTTTTCTATTGCTTCTTCAAACACTAGAGAAGATGAGGCAGAGAAATATAGGGTCAGTGAAAGAACCCGGAGGACAAAAAAAGCCACAATGCTGCCCTCTGGTGGCTGCATTCAAGGCTCAGTAAGGCTCGGTTTAAATTAATTGTGTTTCTTAGCACTTATGTGTCTGGGTATTTGCTACCCCTCATTTAAAGAGTTACAGGGTATTTGGGAGAAGGTGTCTCCAGACCCTGTGACTCGGTATCTTGGGTGCCATTACTAAAGCAATTACTTGAATATTTCTGTTAAATTGTGGTGTCACATCTTAGATAAAATGGTAAAAATGCATGAAGAGTTGTGTCTTTCAGCTAATCTCTCCTCAAGGACTGATTAAATACTTACTAACTTCAAATACAGAGAGGATAAAATATTATCTGAAAAGGTCAGTAATGCTCAGTGCTGCCATCAAAATGCATAAAGAAGTAGCTTAAGTTTATTTCACACAAAGTTTTGTAGGGGGAAAAAGTGGATTTTCTTAGGAACAAATACAGCCAGCAGGTTAACAAGCTGCCACATGGCTAGAACTATTTTTAAACAATAGTTAGAGAAATAAAGGTTAGGGTTAACCATGCACAGATGCTGTATACTGTACATTTTTATCATATTTTTTTCCTGCCTTACACTTTTTAATGAGCATCAAGCTTTGTCTCAGTTTATATTTTTAATTTGTAGATTATTATTCACTCTTGCCCAGTTACACAAACAGCCAGCCAGCCAGCCAGTGAATTACTCCCCTAATTAATCATTCAGATAAGTTAGTAAAGAAAAATACAGTATGTTTACCTTTTCCGGAGATGTCAATTTGGCTCATATCTTTTCCTCTGTCATCACTGATGGTGGCCTTATAAATTCCTGCTGTTTTCAGTGAAAACTGGAGAAGAAAGAAAGCAGTTAACACATAAAATAGCATAGGGAACAATGGGAGAGCATTTTTGTTGAACTCTGAATGTGAATACATTCTGAAGACTTCTTATTTTTGAACAAAGTGTCTTTGTTGTAGGTGCTTAGAGATATACTAAACTGTGTAACATGGCATCAATTTTGTAAATTACTAAATTATTTAACAAAATATTGGATGCATGTCTGTACATAGAATAGCCACTGCACCACACTATATGATTATATGTGCAATTATAACCATGCATAGTAGTAATAGTATTGTACACAGTTTTATAGCATTCAATATCAAAATGCAATTACCAATTTAATTGGCAGTTTACAGACTCCTGCTCCGAGGTCAGGCTTCACATCAGGGATGATCTCTGTGTCTTCTCTATACCAGTGGAACTCTGACTCCTTCTTCAAGTTAGCAACCTGCAATGAAAAACATAATCATGCATATTATTAAAGCATTCAGTATAATTATCGTTAACAAGGAAGGAAGGTTTTAGCTGTTTTTTTATATATAACTTCTATAGAGCAGATCATCAAATCCTAATGGCACCGAATAGTCACAGGTGGACTCCACCCAAAAACTGCCTTCAAAGGTCACTTATCAGTCCCCAGTTTAGATGTGGTGCTCCTCATCTTCCATCAGGGCTATTTAACGCTTGAAGTGCAACATTTCCATTCAAAATGTTTTGCACTATTATAAATACATGTTAGTTCCACCTTATAGAAACCTGTTAGAAATGCCATTATTGCTGCATACCTCTGATTTTATAACTCATTACAAGATGCAAATCCAACACGTCAGTGATGTGTCTAAAGGTCAGTTTATGTAGTGGTTCATTACGACTAAGAGATACCTCATATCTGCACTTTGGGCAGTTACACTCACCCTATCTCCTGGATAAAAAAGCCACTCTGTCCCCCAAGATAACCATGGCCTGTAGTATGTTGTTGGAATTTTAATGTTAAGGAATATATTGTACCCTAACTAATCACTGACACTAACTACATATAGAGCCTATTTATGCAAAATGGCTGATGCTTGAAAAGCAGCCTTTGTCTGCTTTGTACAGTTGCTCAACATTCATCTACTACATACATTTGTTGTGTTTCTACATTATTCAAAATGCACTTATTTGGGCCAAACTGACAAACAGATAAAACAGACATCTGCTTCAGATTTTCTCAAGGGATATGAACAATACTTTAATTTCAAAATTGTTTTAATTATATGCTGCATGCTTACAAAGCCAAGACAAAATCCTGACCATGTAATTCTGGCTATTCTCAGTTTGGACCTTATCATTACACAGCATTGTCACATCCTGCACTCACTCTCTGTAGAATGACTAATCAGCTATCCAGCCTTCTGTTTATTTAGAGTGTAAATATTCAATAATTATTGAGTTTGGCTGTGTTTACCTTGCAAACCAGAGTAACAGAGCAGTCATCTCCGACGTGAAGGGACAGGAATTCACTGAAGTGAGGACCTGTGGTGGATAGAGACGGGAGAGAAAAGCCCAGGGAAAAGACATAGGCTTAAAATAAATTACTTGTGGGCCTTTATTATATAAACTCCACTAACTTCCTCATGCATAAATCAAGTATGGCTTTAAAACTTTTAATGCAAAATACTACTGTGGTGTGGATTTTTTACTCACACCTACAGGACTCAATAAATATCTTAATTTGGAACTCATTTCATAGTGAGCCATTTGAAATGGGTCTATGAAATGGGTCTGTGTTGAGTTTTTGGGTTCCACCTCCCAGTTTGAGTAATGATGTTCTGCTTCATTCCTGTATTCTCATTGATTAAAATCTCGCAACATAGTTTTCTGCTGGTCTCAGACTTAGTAGAGTAGAGCTCATACAAGCTTAAAAATGGGTGATGTTTTGTGTTCCTTACCCTCCTTGACTCTGATGTACTCTCTCCTCTGGTAGTCAGCCTCAGCCAGCGCTGCCTTGAAAGCTGTGTGCACATACAGATGCACATAAACAGAGAATAATTAAAAGATCAAAGGGTTGCCAGTCGTCGCTATAGATTCTTTCAGTGGATTAGCTAGCTAATGGCCTCCTGTATGAGAGTGGAATCATAATTTATGAAATCAAGCATCTATGTTTGAACTGAGTGTCCTTCATGCATTAGTGCTTTAACTGACAATGGCACGTACCATTGCACACTAGACTAACCAATCTACAGCAGCAGCTACATAAATAGACGTATATGGACACACTTTCTCATCCAAGTAAACAGGAATGTGTGTCTAAAATTTTTTACTGGTAATTTGTATACAGTATAGTGTCAGTATTCAGGCTGGGGCTCAGTCAGACCTGGCCTCTCTTACCATCTCCAATCAGAACCAGTGAGCTCTGTGCTATGCCTCCTCCATCTGTGATCTGGAAGGTAAACGTCCCTTCATCGTCCTCAGTAAAGTGGTCCATAATATACTCAATGACACCTGTAGACTCGTCATGACCCATCTTGTTGGGCTGCAGAGAGACAGTTTGGCAGGCCAACAGTTAGAGTTGAATTACACCTTTTTCATGCTATAGAATGTCATCATACACTTGTAGATAGGCTTTGTTAATACAGATACTGCTTTACTGTGATTATTATAGTTATGATGTTGTAAGATGCAGCTGACTGAATCATTATCAATATACATTGTAGACAGCTTGAAGGCAGAAACCATTTTTCAATATTTAGTCTCGCTGTCCATAAAACTATAGTATATCTTACATCAGCTCCAGACAGTTCCTTGTCGTTGGCAAAGAATTTGTAGGTGACATTGGAAGAAATCTCCTCTGCCTGCAGCCAGAACCTCATTCTGCCTCTCTCCAAAATCTTATAGGCCAACTCTGACTTCAGTGGGATGACTAGAGGTAAGAAGCAGAGAGAAGGGTTCAAAAACATCATTAAATTTTACTAATTACTTATTCAAATTGTTCTTACTTTATTTGGGGGAGGAGAGGAGAGGAGAGGAGAGGAGAGGAGAGGAGAGGAGAGGAGAGGAGAGGAGAGAGGAGAGGAGAGGAGAGGAGAGGAGAGGAGAGGAGAGGAGAGGAGAGGAGAAAAAGGGCAAGAGTCAGATGGGAAGCAAAAGAACAGGAGTGGTGAATAGTGGTTAAGCAGGTGATGCAAAAGCAGGTAAGATGTTTTTTTGGATCAAATAAAAAGAGAAATATGCTCAAAGGGTTCAAAGAGAGTCATAACAAAGGAAAGCAATGGCGTGGAAAAGAGAAACAGAAAAATAGAGTAGGTAAGACAGATTAAAGACGAAGCACAGAAAAAGTGTAAAGGAAGAGAGATTAAAAGGGGCAAAGAGAGAGATTATGAGAGATCGAAAGAGTCAGCCAGAGGTACCTACTTGGGTGTCTGATATCAAAGCTGAGTGCCAGCATCTTTTCCAACTCTGAAACACAGAGACAACTTATTGAAATCATTCAGCTGTGGGCATGAACAAGTAATTAAAATACATGCTAAACTTTATACATAAATGTAATATATTCACTCACACATGACAGGGTGCTTCAAGTAATAAAGCTATGTGGAGATGGACAAGTCAGTACTTTAAGTGAACAAGAATGAGGCAGATAAACATGAAAAATTCAAGTGAATAATGTATAGCCACAGGGAAGACGATACATTGTGGCTCTGTGTTTTTCAAAGCCTGAAACTAGAATCAAAGGTCCATTCTGAAACTCCTCTAAACAAACTGCATTAAGAGTTAGTAATTCATATTAACAGAGGCTTCCCAACTAGCTGTGATCTAAGTGGAATAAATGGAACCATGTAAGCTTGCAGGTTATTGTAAATTAGGCTGAAAAAAACTGTAGGCCAAATGGGAAGCAATCAGTTTAAGGCACACTGAATAACATATTATAGCCTGGTAGCATAGTGGTGCAATAGCAAGAAAAATATTGTGTAAACTTTTGGACAGAAAGCCCTTGCTATGAAGATGTGTTGTTAAAACACAAACACTGCCCCAAGCTTGGGGAAATAATGTGAGCAGTGTGCCCTGCTATTATTCATCAGATGTGTAATGAAATCATTTCTTGCCTACATGCCAGTGTGGTCATTTTTAAGCAGTCTCATTGCTTTCATCTTTATTTCATCCACACGGCGCCTCAGTTCTCCAATACATATTTTCCTTTTGAATTTTATTTAAGTCCTTGAACAACTGGATGTTGCAGTACAGCTGCTCAATCTTTCATGATCAAGATCTGAAAGACATTTGGATGTTACTGCTTTTAACATATGAATGAAACAAATGTCTAATGTAATGTAAATGCTGACAAGATGAACAAGATAAATATTCAAATGATTCAAATGATATGTGTGTGAACTGAAATGAGATGTAATAAGATTGCATTAGTTTCAGTTACAGAGTGAATTTTAAATCAGTTATTGGTATCAGATTTTTGTATATTTTGGGGTTTGGCTAGTTGGCTGAACACCAGAGCCACACATAGACAGTGATAGATAAAGCGTACCTTCAGAAGAGATTGAATAGCTGGATGAAACTCCTGCTGTGTTGGTGACAGCAACAGAGAACGTCCCAAAGTCTTCTTTATCTGGGTTCTTAAAGATCAGCTTAGAACTACAATACAGGGCATGAAAGAGACACAGACAGACAGATAAAAACAGAGAGATGTTTCACATTTAAGATTTCAAAATGCATTTTTTACAGTTTGTATGTGCAAACACAAAGATTTGCATGGTTGTGTGTGTGTGCATGTGTGTGTGTGTGTGTGTGTGTGGTCTTACTGGCTGCCTTCAGTCTTAATCTCTACTCCTTTGGAGAAATCTGTGATTTCTTTATAATCTTTCTTCCAAATGAAGTGAGAACCCTCATTCATTTGGCAGGACTCGAACGACAGAACAATGTCACCTGACTTCTTATCCACAACGCAGGACACTTCCTGGGAACCTTGAATACACAGAGACAAACACACAACGTGATCATTTTCAAACTGCACCCATATAATTCTATATAAATGGCACATGGAACAAGTTGTCCATAGATTTTAAATATCAGTGGGTTTTATATTATATTTGTCCTCTCCCCTCTTCTCCTTTATCTTGCGTCCACCTCTTTCAAAGAAAATGCATCAAACAAAGCATGTGTTGTTGATGTCGTTGTTGTTGTTGTTGAATCACTTTAAAATACAAAGAGATGCTTGGAAAAGGCTTTTTTTCAGAAATAGAATATGTTAACTTAATTATCTCCTTCTGTCTATGACTAAATGTTACCTGACACAGCCTTGGCAGTCATGGGGTCAGAGGGCATTGAGGCCATACCCGCTCCTGCATCATTGACGGGACGTACACGGAAATTATAGCTAGTGCCCTCCTCCAGACCTGTTACCTAGGAAACAAACAGACAAGGAAACAACCAAGTTTTAGTGAAAGGAGGAGAAATAATAATAGTTGGTACACAGGTGTTAATCATCAGTTTTGGCAAATTTAACAGAAACCGAGATTGTGATTTTAACATCATAACAGTACAGTTTTCCACAACATCAGCAACTGTTGGAGGTAATTCGCTTGATTGTTATGGGCAGATGTAATGGTAACAGCGACTGTCAATGCTGAGATCCATCAGCTACTGCAGCTAGTAAACAGCAACAGCTAGAACCCAGTCCAATTATTATTATTTATTTGTTTTTGGTAATAAATCACTTAACCTTCTTTTTATTTACTCAGTTTGCCTGTACTGTTTTGTAACCAATGTTTTACTAGACCACTGAATACCACTTTGCATTATAGTAATCAGTCAAATACATTAGTCAAATACATATAATGTTTTTTGTTCATTGCCTCACGAGTATCACAAATGAGACGGGTCACCTATTCACTGCTACTGTGTAATTAAAAAGAACAAAACATTTCCATTCTAAAACCAAATATGTCCATCTACCGTCTTATTTACCTGTAGCTTTTTTGTACTGTACTCAACCCAGTAATTGTTGAATTTATCCACTAGATGTCAATGTCACACAGTTGACTGTTCCCAAGATATCACAGTATTGTACATTAGGGTGAATAAAGCATAGTGCACTGGTACAGAAGCTTGAAATTAAACAATATTGTAGCAACCAGGGGCCCATAGAAAGCAGGAACACAGTGCTGAAGATATTACCACTAGAAGTGTACAGTTTAGTGTCCAGAGGACAACAGGATCCACATTTTTCTAGGAGTGTTGACATTAAACACCACCATCCTCTTTCTCTACAATAATTTTACAATTTTACACAGTAAATCTATCTACTTAATTGTGGAATAGATTCTGTAATCAACAATTATTTTAGAAGTTGCCAAGAAGTTTTTTCCCACTTTGTGTCTGATAAATAAATAATCATTCCGGTAATCCTCATATGAACCCCAATAACATATTAAAGGTGCCCTTACCTTGAAGAAGCGGTGACTGACTGCTTTCTCATTGGCTGTAGTCCAATCAGAAGTGCCCTTCTTAGCATACTCAACATGGTAACCAGTGACTGGTCCAGAACCAGTATAGACAGGCTTTTGCCATTCAACCACCAGCGAATGATCTCTCACTTCACAGAAAGTCAGGTCATAGGCAGGGCCTAAAGGACACGCAGAACAGGAGGAGAGGAGACACAATCACAAATTTACATTAGTGCTTATGTGAACATTTAAATGACTACATTCATTCCCTTCATCTTAATGTGTTTATTTGTATATTTATTTGGATGCCTGCTAGCTGTTAACAGCACAACAGCTAATCTTCCTGGGGTCCACAGGAAAAAAACTAATTACAACAATTTAATGTGATTATGTAAATTAAACATAGGTGAAGATAATACAGCATACATATGCACATACATAAATACATACACATACACTTAAATATCAAGGATGTTTGGCAGCCATTAGTATGATGGTCATATCTTACTGTATAGGCTTCACATTTTTGAGGGCAAATATCGAAGTCTGTTAATGACAGTGACCAAGTTGGTCAGAAGAGGACAGTTACGAACCTGGTTCAGGCATAGTCCAGGCCTCACAGGTGAAGTCGGCTGAGTGTTTGGAAGCTGGTCCAAGGCCAGCAAGGTTGGCTGCATACACTTGGAACTGATAGACTGCTCCCTCTGTCAAGCCCTCTACCTGTCAATGATAATGTTACCATGGCACTATTATCCAAAAAAAAGGAAAGCCACTCTCAGCTCTTAAGTTCACACAAGTTGATTGTATCTTTCATTATGGTATCATATGTCAGGACTGCTTATACTTTACATTAGTGCTAAAAGTTTTCCAGCTGAAGTTCAGGTGTATGTATGTTTGTATCCAACATTTAAACATTTTCTTAACCATTAGAAATCTGACTGAGACAGGTGTTCCCAACCTAGATGGTCTGAAAGAGTGTGACAGTGGTTCTCACAGCAGTATGAATGACTGTCCGTGTTCGCCCTGGGATTGGCTCTTGTGAGTAGGAATGATTGGGTAAAGAAAAAATAATGTTAAACACAGACATTACCTTATAAAGTCTTTCTTTGACTGGTGGGATATTAATCTCCCTCCACACAGATGTTCCACTACGTCTCTTGTCCACATAATATTCCTTAATATGTGCACCTCCGTTGTGAAGAGGCTTCTTCCAGTTCAGAACCATTGAATGTCCGTCACAGTTCAGCAATGCGACGTCATAAGGAGCAGAAGGGTGGGCTGAAAAGAAAGAACTAAAATTAACACTTATAATCTCAACAATAAAACTTCCATCAAAATGACCATCACAATCCAGCACTAAGTAAAAAATAATAATAATCATCATAAATATTTTAATACTGACTGAGGGCAGCCTTGACAGTCAGAGGTGCAGACTCCTGGGACTCATCACTAAGACCAATCTCATTGATAGCCTGGACACGGAACACGTAGGTTTCTCCTTTGGTCAGACCACTAACCACAAAACTGAAGAGACAGAATAACATACAATTAAACATCACCTCCAGCTATGCTGTAACCCACAATCAAAGAGACACATTTCTGGGATTTTTGTCTGGTAAAAAACACCTTGTGCTCTTGTGGGGTTTGTGGTTGGCTGACATCCAGTCTTTGGACCCCTTCACACACTGGTCAATGTAGTAGCCAATCAACTTGTTGGGTTCCTTTGGTGGAGTCCACTGGATGAGGACAGAGGTGTCTGTTTCTGTGGTTGCAATCACCTGACCAGGAGCCGATGGTACACCTGAGGACGACCAAAAAAGTTCCAATAACCGTTACCAGTAAATTACAACAATGACAATGGATATTGATCAAAACAAAATGACAGAACTAGACCTTTGAGTTCCTGAGTTTCAATAGGTCCAGTTGGTTCTGACGGCTCACTGGTTCCAAACATATTGGCAGACAAAACTCTAAACTTGTACTGTGTGCCCTCTGCCAGGTCAAAGACAGCATAACGGGGGGAACGAATAGGGACCTGAGTGTTCACACGGTGCCACGCATCGCTGTCTGCCATGGTCTGTGGGGACAGAGAGAGAGACAAGTGAAGCATGACTACTGGTAAATCTACACACACAATGATATTCTGTGCTACATATTAGCCTGGGTTGCTTAAAGATCTCAAGTAGTTCTTGAGATTCTTCTCATCAATGTAGTCATTAGTCATTTGACAAGTCAATCAGCAAATTGCACAAGAAAAACTGATTCTACATATTCATCATATTCTACAGTATTGAGGTAGTAGTGTATACTGTCAGGTTTAACTTTTGTCACGAGAGTAGTTTGCATAATATGAGGATATTAGCTCTATTAATAATCTGAATTTGTCACTTTTGGTCTTGTTTCTTTGATACCATAATCTAGGAGTTCTACAAAAACCATCAGACATGTAATGTAGTTTTAGAAATCAAACGAATATTGGACCATATACAACACTGTACAGAAAAGTGGTGGTATCGTACACACATTTAATGTATTTTGTGTAATCCATTCTAATGTGCCTCTGATTATGCAATCTTGTTTATCCATTTCTAGGCTTCCAAGAAGAGAGAGGAGTATAAAAATTTGCACACAACACACACAGCGGTAGCCTATTACCTTTTGATTTTGAACTACCCTGGAGCTATACTGTAGGCAGGGGCTTTTAAACACAGAAGAATATGCATTCTTAAATTCCAGGTGAGGTGTACATACAGTACAAGTAGTAGGTCTAGTGGCGTAGTCAAAGCAGCTTTGGTGACCTTTGTCTTACCTTCTCTATGTAGTACCACATGGGAGCCTTGCTGTGATAATGAGGGGCTTTCCAGGTCAGAACAACATATGTCCTGTCTGTTTCTGGGGCATACATTCCTGATGGAGGAGCTGGAGGCTTTCCGTCAACTACACAGAATCACAAACAAATCGACACAGAGATGATTAAATACAGTCACACGCATGCACTGTCAGACACCCACTTTTTTCCCTCCTGCTCTATGCAGTAATATACAACAAGAATATTATAGATATTATATATAGTAATACATAGATGTGTTAATTTTGATTAAAAACCCACCTTCAACCTCATCATGGTGAGACACAACATCCAGTTTTCCTCCAAGTTTTTTGGCTGCAGCAAGAGAAAAAACATGATCATCAGTTTGCTTAAGGTTGATGTTGGAAGTTAATTCATAGTTCAGATAGAAATCTGGATAAATGTAGTTCTTATGTTCTTAATCTGTGGCTCAAACCAGCACACAACCATGCTAATATTATTCTTGATCATGTTATGTAAACAAATTCCATGTCACTTTAATCGCACTGACCAAGGACAGCACATCATTTAAACATAAAACAAATGTACAACTTCCCTTACATGTAGCACAGTGTCATAGAGCAGTTTGCTCAATAAAGTAAAGTTGTTAGACATGTAATAAATTCTGTGGGATGCTATATAAAATGACCCCTAAAACTTACAAATAAAAAAATGTAAACCACCAGAATTTACAGTGAGTAGAATGAAAGTGATGATTCAATTAAGCCTAACAAGCAACAAAACTTCCTGTGCATCCGTCCTGTGAGCCAATGATTTGTTTTTTTCTTGGAAATATTAACTACTAGTAACTATACCGAGCAGTGGCTGTTTTGAAGAATTTGTGTAAACATTCACGAACCGGCTTTTGTGTTCAGTCAGTGAAAGAAAATAGCAAACCAGATATTTATTGATCTGATAATGTGAGAAATCATGGGTATTTCACTGACTATAGCATACATTTATCAAGTCTTCAGAACTATGTAACGTAAAAAGGCAAGGACGACATTTCTCTATACTAATCAAGATAAACTCACCATGGAGCCTCTCAAACTCAGTAGGGTCCAGTGCAGCGATGGGATCAGACATGCGGGATGGTTTGCTGATTCCATGGGAGTTGACAGCTCTGACTCTGAAGTAGTAGGAGTGTCCCTCAAACAGTCCAGCCACTGGGTATTTACAGATCTTTATGGGGTGATCATTGCATTGAGTCCAGTTTTCTGTTCCAACCTCACATCTAAAAATGAAGATGAAAAGAGAAGGAAAAGGAGAAGAGTTGAGGAAAGAAAAGCGTATAGAAAAACTAAAGATATACCTAGGTGTATATTAATAAAATATTGCTGATATTTACAGGTATTATTTAAAAGTTTAATTTTAGCAAGTTTACGTTTTTATAACTACAACAACCTGTCTGGCAGCACATGCATAATGGAGGAACTCAGACAACAATATTTTGAGAAAACGTAGTTAATTTGAATATTATAGTGATCATGATCATGATCGATGCATGAAAATACAGTGACTTGTAATTGTTGATGCCCATAGTTATACAGTATAACTAAGTGCATCAACAGAAGTTGCTACTATGGTTGTTCACTATGGTGTTTGGCAAAAATTACAAAAGTAGGAAATAAATAAATAATAAATAAAAACAGTGATGGCTAGTAAAGGATGTTTTGTTTAGGCCACTATACATTAATAATGTTGTTACATACGGAGCCAAGGGTGTTTAAGATTGTATTGGTTAAAAATGTAATGTACAAAATAAATCCCAAAAAGTTTTGCTTAGCTGTAAAGTTCTTAGAGAAAATCTTGACACGAATTGAGGGATAAAGGAGTTATGATTTGAGAAAATGGAAGGATTGCCTGTACCAACGACAATAACCTCTTTTCTGTACAGATAAAGGAAAGCCAACTTTATCTGATGACTTACAGTAATCTGTTTGTCTTTCTGTTGGTCTGTTTATCTATTTATGGTGTTTATCAGTAACTCCTACTTATCAACAAAGTATCCCAGGATTGGACCCTCTGTGGTGGTATTAGGAGGCTTCCATGACACGATGACATAGTCTCTATTGGCATCATGGACCTTCATGTCCATAGGAGCACCAGGTGCATTAGGGACTGGAGGAGGACCATCTATACAAGAAGTGACACAGTGACATTGTTTTAGTAATCATACTGCAAGTAACAAATATATATTTAAAAATAGTATTATAAATATGGAAACATGTTGTAATTGAAAAGCATAATGTTGACAAAACAATAACAATGAAATAAAAAACATGGATGGTTTGATTTCAAGTTATCTACTTCTCACCTGCAACAGAGACAAATGCACTATGTTCTGCAGTGCCTCCTTTGGTAACCATGCGAATTTTGTACAGGCCTTCATCATCTTTGTAGAGGTTAGGAAGAGTCAATTTGGTGAATCCTCTGCCAGTTTCAATCTTCACCCATTTAGAATCATGCAAACGAGTATCTGGAAATGAGACAAAGAGTTACAGGATCCTGAATTCAGTGTCATTTTCTTGCATAATTCTTATATCTGCATTCTACATATTGTGTAGAAATAATAAACATGGCTTGACTGAGGATTGTAATTTGCAAAAAAAAATTAACCTATTACAAAGAGTTTTTATACTTTGTGGCAGTCAACGACATAGCAAAGTATACTATTCATTAATCAGTCTGTTTAACTACTCTCAGTATAATTAAAGGGCAATAAAAATAGTGTCCGTAACATGTTCCCATTTTTCCACTGCTGTGCCTCTGGCTGCAAGTCGCCTAGATTGGGTTTGGTAGCCACAGTGGCAGGCAGTACTTATTACTAGCCATTATAAAGTAATTACTTTATCATAAAATGCCACTTTATAGCAATTACCATCTCTATACCACTGTGCCTCAGGCTGCAGGTTGGCCAGGTTGGGGTCCAGGATCATGGTAGCAGACAGAGTGGCAGATCCTCCTTCAGTAGCAAACACTGGGCCAAACTTCTCCACAAAGGTAATGCGGATTTTAGTGTAATGGATCTTAGGAAGCATGGCGGCTGGGAAACAAGGGGAAGAAAGAAAAAGACAATGACAAAGAGACAGGAATATGAACAAGAGCATCTTGTCATTTAACACACTATGAAAAGATACATTTTACAGCCTAAAAGTGCAGATCCTTCAAGTTAATTGTGATGCTTACTTGTGTAAGGCAGCCATGCATATGGACAGGACTCCTCCTCATGCTTGAACCCTACATGATTAAAGAAACAAACATACAAAAAGTTCACCATTATCAGCATCATTATCATTATAAATAATTGGCGAATAAGTAGATGAACAGGTAGATAGTAATGGATGACAGTAATGGAAAATGACAGCCTAAAATGTGCAGTTATAGATAAAAGTGCCTCAGCTAAATGTGATGGCATATGATCATTGAAACTCCAGATATTGTGAATTGAACACTCACTAGAGCTGTTAGAACTGTTACTAATATAATTGATATTAAGTGTTTAAGGGAGTTGCCACTAAATGTACTGTGCACAGAAAATGCATTGTTTAGTGAAGCACTTGGGACCTTAATTTAAGAGCAAAGTGCAGCTACTGTTCATTTGAAAACATGACATCTGTCCTCTCTGACCTTGAATAACAGGATTTAATCATTTTTAGAACCACAACTTTAGGTATTTCAAGACTTTTATAAAGCCCAAAGACCCTCTTGCCATTGATATTACAAGTTAGAAGAAACAAAGTAATCAAATAGACGGACTTACTCTTGACAATAATGGAGGCCTGACTAGAGGCCTGTCCATGGAGGTTACCAGCCATAGCAGTGTACTGGGCTGTATCATCAGTTGAGCATCTATAAAAAATACAATAAAACACAAATACTCAATGTCAATGTGACTATTAGGATTCTCCGATACTCATTGTATTTTGATCAAAGGCTTTCTTAAAATATTCTACAGATTAGAGTGTAAACAAAACCATGGGTCACTCATCTAAGGTTCAATGCCATTTAAAAGAAAAGCCCTGGTTGTTTCTGTGAGCCATATTTACATACTGATCCTGCCTGACATATTCTGGATCGATGAGGTAATGCTTATACAAGATCTGGCATTATAAACATATGTCATAATCCTGTCTTCTGTGTGTATAAATTACAAGTCTCTTCAATCATAGTTAGTCCAGTTTGCAAGACCTTTTCACAAAAACCCATCTTTTACATTCAAATCTGCAGCTGCAACATGCATGCCATGATTTGACGTAGCTGACAAGCACCTCCTCGAAAACTACACATTGGTTCTTCAAATGGAAGAAAAAATGTAAACACAATTACAGTGGGATGTTAAATTAAAGTACAATAGCCTGATCATGTACAATTATGTACATATGTTGTGGTGGTTATATCAACTGGCATACACCAAATGGCAGGACTGCCGCTAACCCCTTGTGTCAAATATAAACCAGCTGAAGAGGCTCAAGAGGGCTGCTTCAGAGGTCAAAGCCATGTTCAGTCTTACAGTTGTTGCATTCCACACCTTCATGGCTTGAAGAACAACATCAACCTCTGAGTTGAATCTCTTTCTTCCTTCATTCTCTCTTTATCCTCCAGTCTCTTTTCTTTTTCTGTCCCTCCTTATATCTCACTCTCACCAACTTTTCCACAACCTCAAATTACACCAGTGTCTTCTGACATGGGATTTACAACCTGCACAGAATGTGCAAGCTGATGTAGTCATAGGAGGAGGACGTTATTGGTAGAAGTGACTACAGCAAGCAGGGAGCTGAGGAGAAAGCAGCAAAAGTGGTCTTGCTCTGAATAATAATAGCATTCAGTAAATACTCAAAAAAGCACAGAAATATGTACCCTAATGAGTACAGAAAGCAAATCCCCTTAATGTAAGTCATCAATTTTAGGGTAAAGACTTGGTTTAAAGTTAAGGTAAATTTAGGATTATGTTAAGATTAGGGTAAGGGTTAGGGTTAGGCATGTGGTGATTATGGATAAGGTTAGGATAAATCTCCACAAAATGAACGTAAGTCAATGTAATGTCCTCTGAAGTGATGTAAACACAACTGTATGTGTGTGTGTGTGTGTGTGTGGGGGGGGGGAGGGGGGGGGGGGGGGATCATGATGTAATGATCTACAGTAGGACTGAGAGGTTGGGGGTAGGGTAGGGATTCTGCATTTTCTTTCTCTGCCATGAGCCTGGTGCTAAATTACCACAAACTGCTGGTAATTTGAAATTCAAAGATTGGTCCTCTAAGGCTTCGAGGCTAAAGGTATTACAGCCTATTTTTAAAACTTGAATACCATCCCAATCCTTTCATGGTAGCAGTCATTCTGACCATTTTGCTATATTTTAAGCTTAAACACTTACTATTCAGTGTGAATGAACAGTCTAACAGTAGACCATTTTTTTGGCTGATAAAATAATCTCAGTTAGTCAGTTAATCCTACTTTCAGATTATTCACCTCTTAGAAAGCTAATGATTATTTAGGAGTATTTTTCTACAAGGAGTAAATGGAGTGAACTTGGTTGTTGGCTGAACTGTATGTAACTATCAGACAGAAAAAGCTAAAGGTGATTGGATCTGAGGAGAGAGTGATGACTGGAAGAATCCTGGAGTATCACGTAGCACTGAGGTCAGCACTTGAACAGCTGAGCTTCCTAAGACTGAAGGAAAAGTAGGATACGCTCTTGTCCCCACACAGTCAGTTGATTCTGACGTTATTACTCTATTACAATTATTCATGATGTAGTCTTGGGGCAGATGATTGGCCAGTCAGTGGTCCAAATGGGCAAGAGAAAATGCTCTTTCTGATCTGTTTTGTCAGGAATAGTTATGTGGAGCAGTGAATCATGAATTACAAACAGGATTAGTTCAAAGAATCAAAGAATTTCAGGGTAGGTGCATTAAACTTTTACCAAACCTTTGTTTTAAAGGTTTGAAAGCTGAATTGTTTAGATTACATTTTTAATTAATTTTAAATAATTCTGAAATCTGTTTGGATTTATTGTACCTTGGAATCTCCAGAGTATGGACTCCACCTTTGTCTTCAGTCAGGTACTTTCCAGAGGATATGTCCAAGATCACACCATCTTTATACCTAAAGGAGAGGAAAATATAAGCTCACCAGCCACTTTTTTTTAATCATTATTACTAAGATCAAGTATATCATATCTAAGAGAGATGAAAGCCCAAACCTATCTTCATGAAACACTGTACAGTTGTGTAACCGTGATGCTTTGAGGAATTTAACCAAAAATTCTACTTTTAATTAATATATTTTATCAATTTTGGTATGAGATTACAAGGTAAAAAGTTTTTAGTTCAAACTCACCATTTTACAATAGGCATGGGGAAGCCCTCAACACTACAGAAGAGTTTGATTGAAGTGTGTTCAAACACTGTGTGAGACCTGAGTCTGACCAAGAAAGTTGGTCCCCTGATCATGGGCTCCTCACGCACATATTTTTCCGTCATCTTCGTCCTCACCTAGACAGCCAACCAAGAATACCAATAAATATTAAACAAATGAATAATATAATATTTAATACTCACAGTCTGGATAGGGAAGATTCATAGATTCTTACCACTTCCTGGATGTGAGCTTTTGTTTTGTGCTCATATCTTTCCTCCATCGCCTCAGACCTTAAAGACAGACAGTAAGTTAAGTCCACATAACAGATTCCTAAAAACTATTTTCACTCGAACATAGGCTGATAATTGATAATTGCTAGAAATGTGATTTTAAACATGTACTTATTACACACATATTGTAACGCTGTGTCACACTTACCCAAAATATTTAAGATGTGATATTATGTTCACATAAAGGTGTGTCCAAAAACATTTACACTGCTGGCGCTGCTTCCACAACAATAATAGAAAATAACAAGCTTCCAAAGTAACTCTGGTGTTCAGCTGTCTGGTAGTTTGTTTTGTCTCTAAGATACAGTAAGTGCAGCAGGCTACATGCAGTCTGTAGCCAGTGTTAACATGATTTGTAGTCAAAGTCCACATTGTACTTTGTTGTTTATACATTTTTGAGAACTATCTGATTTTTGAGGGAGGAAAAATAAAGTGTTTCAGTGTGTAAAGACTCTCATATCCCGGCCGAGCATCCACAAAGTTAGTGACTTGAAAAGTGATGAGGCTAGAGATCGGTGCCTTCCTTGTGCCAACAGCACTAGGATTAAAAATCACAACTGTTGTTCTTTTTCACACAGATTTTTCCATCTGACAGGTTTTGTAAACTTAAAGGAGTGAAGCCCCAAGCTTTCAACCCCTGTCATGACGCTAATATAAGACACAAAAGGTGTGAACTTGGTTCATGCAAAAACTGCTGGACATTTTCCAAGAACCCTCCACTTTGAGATTTATCAAAGTAAATCCTCCCTGACTGAAGCTGACCTTACACAGCAGGTTATCAACAGTCTCTCTCCTCTGATCCCTGTATGAGGCGAGAAGAGACACCAGCTTAAAGGAAATGTCATTAGTGGGCTGACATGGCTGACTTCAGAAAGTCTCAAGCATCACAGTAAAAAGCTTTTTTAAAAGAGGATTTTTCACAGGATTTTGCCTTACAGTAATGGTGTACATGACACGCCCCCGTTTGTGCTTGTGCCCACTGGAAGGTTTGCACCACAGAGAGCACTGTTGTGAAAGAGACAATTGTAATTTATGTTTGAAAGAGTGACTCAAATTAGCTTTAGATGGGGTTATTATCGTCTGTCTGTGCACCATTGTGCATGAAAAACATTGTGATCAAGCTATTAATATCTCTACAAACAAAAATGTAACTTACAAACATCACCTACTTTTGTAAGTTGTAAGAACCCTCTGAACAACAAATTTTGACCATTTGGAAAGACATTTTTGTCATGACCCATTGAGAACCAAGGTAGGGGAACCAAGGGAGAGGACAATGATTAATCACTATATCCCTCCTGTTCATTTGCTGCTATACTCAATATTTTTGCGCATAGCCAAATCCCATATTCAGCAAGCTATGCCATTGAGAGCCCAACCCATGAGAGACTGCCCCAGAGCTGCCATCTGGCCTGTTGCCTGAGAGCTGGAGATTGCCAGCAGCAGAAACAGAGCCAGAAGTGGGAAGCTCTGTGTCCTTCAGCACTGTAGTTTATAAAGCCCTCAGGCCAGAGGTCATTACACCACTGCCACAAACAAATAGAAGGGTGTGCCTTGCAGTCCAGAAAGTCTAGGGTATCCTGAAAGCTAACAGTAACAGACAAAGCAGTTGGTGTGGGGATCGGCCACTGTGATGAGATAGGGTAGGAGGGACAATGTTGTATTTTAAGAGAGGAAGATGAGACCAGAAGTAATGTCTTACATTTTGTGGTTCAAGTGAATGCCAGGTTGGGGTATGATGGCTATTTACAGTCTGTGAGATTTGTCGGTTAGTCCTGACTGACAAAACAAGTATGTGTAAACTTTATTGTGCTGCTCTCTAGAGGAGGGTGGATAAGCCTATGTGAAAAAGAACAGACTGCATATATTTAGTCACTCTTTAGATACCTCGTAATGACCATATTTAAAAAAGAGGAAAAATCATTCATTGTGTTTGGTAAATATAGCTGGAATTGCTAGTTGTCCATAAAGAAAATTATCATTTTAAGCAAACAATAGATCATTTATATTTGGTCAGCAAAAAGGAAAGGGAAAGGAAATCAGTGACAAAATGAGCTCTATACGAGCAGGATCACTACCACTGCATTAGTAAAAACAATCCAACACTTGACATTGAACATTTGTTAAATTTATCAAGTAGTCCTTGTTTTAAAAGAAGGTAAGTTTAGTGTGCTGATTAGCTGCATATTAGAAAAAAAGAGAGCAAGAAAGAAGCAAGATGAAGTAAGCAGCAGCAAGAAAAAGATTTTTTTAAGTGGTAAGTGAAGACATGAAACACAGCAAATCACACACTCTCAAAAACACACATACATAAGCACACACACAGTGACTCATTGTGTGACAGTTAATCTGTCAAAGATATTTTACCCATCATGTTGGACAATTGAATTGTAAGAGTTACAATTGCCATTTTGTTACAGGGAAAACAAGGGATGTCGTGATTTTTTCTTTATTTTTATTTTTCACCCTGATTTTTCCACATACTAATTCCCAATCCTATATTCATTTTTTGCTACATAATACAGCTTTGCAGAGAATAAATTAGGCCTATATTAAAATTAGTGAAGCAATCCACTTTTGGTATGTTATCACTGACATCTAACCAGGCAGCCTGCTTCAAAACTTAAATGTTTTCATCTATTTTATGTGTGAAAAAATGCTCAAGTTCAAATGCAAATCCAGAGCTGTTTTTCTCACTCTGCTTACTAATGCAGGCTGTCAGTATGGATACCATCATGCATTGCAAATATGTTTAAGTGTTTTAACAGAGTGCGTTGGGTTGTTTTTGACTGCTGGCTAACCAGAAAGCACTACGATACCGTCAACAGAAGACTGATGTTAGGTCTTGCTTAATATAGCCAGTAATGATCAGTTAAAGACGCTTTCATCAATCCTGATACTGACTTTGAAGACAAGCTTGGGACATCCCTTGTGAAAACCTTTTCTAGTTTAACTTGTCTCTCTCTGGATTAGCCTGATCTTGATCTTAGTCTAATTTTAGTCTGAACTTGAAAACCTAAGGTTTTAAAACCTATGGTTTTCAATCTGGTTTGTTTTGCTGAATGTGCTGTATTAATGGTTACATGGCTGAATTTGCAGGTTTAGTAATGACAAAGCTTACTACCGTTACAATATTACCATTAGAAATAACATTAGGACTATCTAGGTGCTGTATAAGCTTTAGTATATGTTTCAGTTAGAATTAGCATCAGAGGGTATCCTGTACCTGCTGTATTCTTTAACCACATACTGGCTCTGTTTGTGGTGGTATGCGTGGTCGTAATGTCCATGTTTGAGCCTTGCCGACATGGTGACACTGTTGATAATGACCTGTTGGACCAGCAACACACACACAGACTGACATGGTTGTACAGTATAGTATATCCTCACGTACAACAAGTCAGACCAACATTACAGTGACACCAACACACACAAACACGAGGGTTACCAAACCTAAAGGATTGTTGAAGAGATGTCAGAGATGAGATGTATTCTGATGAAGACAAATGTAAACAAGAAAAGAGATGGTTACGTATTCTGAGGAGTTTCTCTGGCTTTTGCAAACAAAAAAAATACTTGATTCTTTGTAACAATGTGTGACAACAACAATGGGCAATACAGTATATTTGTGGTCACTGCCTCGCCCTCTACTAAAAGAAAAGCCCTCCTGGAATTTGGACACATGGAGATGGCAACACTGTTACATGCACAGACACACACAAACACAACAGTCTTAGTGGCTGCTTCAGGAATGACAAGGTGACACTATATTGATTTAAAGACACACAGACACATGTGTTCACACACATAAACAAAAGGCATGGATGTAGACTATTGTTGGACTAGTGATAGATATGAACAGTAACTGACAGTACAGCTGCCCCAAAGTTTTTCCAACAGTTTGACAACTCTAAATTCAGTGCTAGTAGTCACAGCATATTTATTTCACAATGGTGGACTGGAATTGCTTTTATTTTCCACTTAACAGGTGATACTGACAGGTCTGCCTCCTTTCTTCACTCAAATGCATTACTAAAGACTTTTGGCTAGCTCACTGCTGTTTGGCAGCAGTCTAATGAAAACCTCCAATGTCAAAAAACTGAAATACTCAGCAACTTACGAAGAGCTGTCTTTGCATATTTTCACCAATCAACTATTTGTGAAAGTACATCTTTTTATGTATGAGTGTTTCTTGGATGTAAATTGCACTGACTCTAATTTGTACCAAATACTGTCAAGGATATGAAAAACTCCAAAATGTATAAGGTGACATGCCACACCGGTAGTTCTTTCTCCATTCCACTATCCACAGTATTGCATTACGTCACCAAGGCCATCTTGACCAGCTCAACACTGAAGCATACATGGATAATTTTACTATAGTGCTGTGTATTTACATTCACACTGCTTAATGTTAGGTAGGGGCATCAGCAATGTATTTAAATCTCAAATAAATGAATTTATCTGAAACTATAAATTGGTTATAGTTAAACAGTTAAGAGTTATTTTTAACAATGAAAATTTAAAATTTAAAGTGTCTTTAATTCAAGGTGATGACAGCTTTCACCTTGTAAATGATGTCTACTCTTCTTAGCAGGGTATCTGATATGAACATGTTTTACAGTGCAGACACCAAAGCAAGAGCGTAACTGTGTCTTACATCATGCACACATTGTGGCGTAGGAACATAATTGCCTTACATCACCTAAGTCCCCAGAGACTAGAATTAAGGTCAGATGAAACATGAAACTGATTTCCCCTGCCCAACCTCACCCCGAAAGCTACCAAGACATGCTGCACTGGCAAAGACATTTCTGTTTCCACATTTTTTAAACATTTGCCCCAGCTTCAGGGTCACCATAACTATTACCAAAGCTGTGTTTAACTCACTTCTAATGCCCCAAAACTGTCAATCAAGCAGCCAGTCAAACAGATGATAGATGACACCTTAACGTCCTAACCTGTGACCTCTAACCTCTGAGCCCTAAAATGACTTTTAGCTTTTCAATATGTTCATGCTCATACCCTCACATATGTATAATAGTTGCCAATGAAAAGGTCAGTATCACTCCTATAAGAAATATTTTTACAAATTCAGTTGATAACTCAAAAATTAGTGTGTATTTCTCACAGAAAATATTCTGTTGTTTCATACACTTCATCCTGTCCAACAACCAGTCAGCCAGCATGTCCAACACAAAGAAATACCATTACAATCACTGAAGTCCCAAATATTTCTGCTAAATAAGTAAAGTTTATTTATATAGCACCTATCTAGAGCAGATCACATCAGAAAGTAAAGCATAAAAACGACAGACATACATAGAAGACCTTGTGCTTCCAAATGAAATAAGCATTAAGCTAAACTACCCTCAGGTAATTGGTGATTAAAGGCAAGTCAGTCCTTCACCCCAGTACCCCAGTGTCCTCTGCTTATGTCAGAGTGGCAAAAACTGTAACAGCACAAATACATGCCAAATGACACCCAAGCCTCTCTGTCTGAAACAGTAAACCTCTGCAATAACTGTACAAACCTCTGAAATTCTTGATCCATGTGATAATAAACAGTTGCTATTTGGATAAAAATACTTGCCGGCAAACTAGTGGTAAAAGTAATACAATGGAATAATAATGGGTAATTTGTGTGGTAAGTTTCTTAATTTAAGATGAAATGTTTGTGAACATTATGTATGAGGTCAAGTTTAAATGAAGTAAACACATTGTAATTCCCAGAACAACACATCAACAATTTGTTCACAATAGAAACAGTCCAAAGAGTCCCTACCAAATTTGACTGTCCAGTGGGAGTCCACTTTACCCAATTATAGTGTTACCATGATAAACACACACACAGAACTGCTGTCTATATCATTTGTCATTTCCAAGACAAGGTAATTACTGTCATGATCCTCAAAGCAGTCGTTATCATTTATTCAAATTAAATCACCACACATCCTTCATGACTGATATATCTGAATATTCATCACTTTAATATCAGCTCTGGTTAGGGACCATGCAACATCCCTCGCTTGTGCCCTAATCTGCTCCCCATTCCTCCATCCCAGTCATCCTGCCTGCTACACTCAGGTTTAGAACAAAAGCAGATTAAAAATCTGGATACACAGAGGGGTCAGCAACAGACGATTGAATAAACAGTTTTTACAGTTTTTCTTACCTCTTGAGATTTCCTTTGCAGCGACTTCAGTTGGCAGCCTGAATCCACAGGGAGTCAGCCTAAACCAAGTACCAGGCCAACGCAACCACCACCCGTCTCCAACCGACCCCCACCTGCCTCTCCCTAAGGCCTTATAAGGAGAGAGAGCTGCCTATATATAACCAGTATCCTTCAAGACTCAAGGCTGCTAGAACCATTCAACTATTTGATTAACAGAGTTTGATTAACAGAGTTTGACGAGTTTTTGGTGGAAGCCATGTTAGCCCAACTGCTGGTTTCTGGCCTGTTAGCTCAACAGCTGATGCTAAATAATTGGTGATAATCTATACCAGCTGATCTAGACAATGATGAGAATCTGACCATTATGATGTTATGGGGGGCATTACCTAACACATTTACGAGCAGCATTTTTAGCTTTACAGAATAGGCAGCAATACATTGAGCTTTCTGAGAAAACACTTGAACAGTTGGCTAGTTACTTTAATTTGTTCCATGCCACATTTGGCATTTGTTGAATAATAAAATAAATTTTAGGCAGCATTTCAGAGTTGATTAAACATGTCTTCAAACCCTGACAATCAATTTGCAATGTTTCAATGGCAACATGCATTATATCTACAGTATCTAGTTGTTTCACATATACATTTAGATCATTCTAGCTGCACTTTAGACTACTGAAGTCTCTAAGATCATTCTCCATCTGCACCCAGAAACGTCTTGAGACACTGTGCTGCATGCTGAACTTTGGCCAAGGGCCTATTTATAAATCTAGCTACAGTTACAGCTAGGACTATTCCTGACACACTGGAGGAACTGTGAAACACATTTCTCATCTGAGACTAAATCATATGATGGGACAACATGGCATTACATTGGGGAATATAGGAAAGAGAGAGTGATTTGGGATGGGGGGTTGATGTTTGATGAAGAGCATGGTGTGAAAAACAAAGCTGGTAAAAAAAAAAAAGCTGGTACCTTTCTGTCACATTCAAGATCAGCTGAACCAGTTGGAAAATACAGATAGACAGGTACTGAAGGCAGAGCCTATGGAGACTGACCTCTACAAGTCACAAAACTTTGGCAGCCTGGTTTCATCAATCCATCATCTAAAATTTGGGAAAAGTCTAAAAAAGAAGCATTATACATCATACATTTTCTCCCTTTTCATCCCCCAACCACCCCATAGCAAACACATACACATACAAAGTAAGCTTGTATGATCTCGGAGAACTAACAATCATCAAACCCCAATGGTGACCCTATACACATCCCCACCTCAGATCTCTCCCCCTGAAAACAAAGACAACAAAAGATTAAAGTCAAGTCTGATTAAGATTAAGGTCGAGTCTGATTAAGATTAAAGTCTGCACCCTCTCTTTAACCGAATTATAAACCACATCCCACATGAGGGGAGTTTTAAGGCTGCATTCAACTAAATGTTTATAATGTCCTTAACTCTCAGATATAGGAGATGTATGGACTATTCATTAATATGCATATGAGGTCCAATGACTGATACTGCAATTTCTGTTTTCATTCTTCGTCATTGTGTGTGTGTGTGCTTGTGTGTGCTTGTGTGTGTGTGTGTGTGTGTGTGTGTGTGTGTGTGTGTGTGTGTGTGTGTGTGTGTGTGTGTGTGGTAAAAACAGAACTAACGTGTCTGTGGTTGAAAAGAGCCCTCTGTTGGTCATAAGGAAGCACACTCAGTAACCAAAGCCCAGTGATAATTTTAGTACATTATGTTGCTGGCAGACAGTGAGAAGTTGGTAGGCCAGAAATCAAAGAGTGCCAAAGTTGTGGTAAATTTTAAGCAAGCTGAAAAAAGAAGAAATAACTTTGAAAAAAATGTCACTGTTGGATATGTACAATTTGTTGTATGGTTAATCTCTGTTCCTTCCCATTCAATATTATGAAACTTTGACTATTCCTGGCAACCCTTTTTGACATTGCAGTTCCTGACATAGCAAGATAAATCACTTCCTCATTTTACTCTCATGACATGCTTAATTTTACATATTGGCTTATAATGAGTCATTAATTTAAAAGGAACCCCTGGGCAATTCATAAATTTGACAAGTCAGGCCTGTTCGATTAAAATGAAGTTGTGGAACGTCAGTAAAATGATTGAATATTTGTCTTCAAATGAAAAAGAAACAAACAAAAAAAAAAAACCATGAGATAGACATGCTAAACTGACACTTTTAAAAGAATGTTTAGAATACACAGCTTTCTGCCAAAACAAGTACAGTAAACTATAATAGTGCATGTTACATATAGTAAGCAGAGCATCTATCTTGAATTTAAAGTGACCTGGATCAGAGGAATTTTGAAAGAAAATTATATCAACTGTCCCTTTCCATTAACTGCAGTGTGAGTTCATTCTGGCTTTTGCAGACCTCCATTATATGTTTAGCTCAGCATATAGGATGGCAGCTTGCCACAACTGCAGCAACTGTAAAGAAATTAATGCACAGGGTAACAATGGAAATCCCCCAGTATGTTGTTAGCTAGTCCAACTGAGCACATCCCACCCATTAGGAATCTGTCATAAATATATTTTTAAAACATGCAACAAATACTACTAAATTTAATGAATAATTTATTTTGTATTGTTTGATTGTTGAACACCATGTGAAAGCAACTGGCTACAGATTAAATAAGTAATTTTGGTAGACACACTGTCAAACTGACATTCTCTGTTGACACAACATGGACACAGCTTGCAATTTTCACAAAGGCTGTTTGTTTATCAAGCTCTAAAGCTTTTCACAGACTGTTTGCATCAGGTATATTCTCTCCTAAAAAACATTATAAAGGTGTTCTTCAGATTGCGTCTTTTGTTACAAAAATGACATTTATCATCATTTATTATCTTATGAATGCCAATTCATTCACAAGTCAATAAATTCTTATAAAGTCATAACACCTACAGTTATTGATTCATAAATCATGAATATATATATACCCTCGAACTGTCCTAAACTCATAGCGTATGATGCAGGGCCAGCGGTTGTAAAAGGGACGATTATACACTTTGTCAAGGAGCCTGGTTTTAGTACATCAATGAAAGGTCATCGGGACAAGGAGCAGCCGGTAGGGTCCGGATCGTAAATCAAGCGACCCACGTTTACCACGTGATGACGCATGACCTCTACGGCGCTCTTGATTGGCTGAGCATACAGGTAGTGAAGCCGCTGCTGGACATAAACAACAGGCTGCAAATGTATCTTGTGAGCTCATTTTATCATAAACCACTACAAGTCTTTGTTGCAACATATCCGGCATAGGGAGAGGTGAGTTTTAAGCATAAAATTTGTTTAAACTGATGCTAGTTGAGATTAAAAGTTAAGTTTTACTCTGTGTTGTAGTTCGTTAACGGGGTTTGCTGTCTGAGGAGTCGGTAAGTTAGTTAAACTTGTTTGAAATCGCGATATATCAAACTACCGCTGTTAAGTCGAGTTTCTAGCCATGACTAACTATCGTGTTAACTAACTTAACTACGTACTTTCATTAGTATTATTGTTTAATACATGTAAAGCACTTTGAAATTGCCCTAAGTGTATGAATTGTGCTATGTAAATAAACTTTCCTATCTGTATTGAAGCATTCATGTCGGGTAACTCGACAGCAAAACATTTTAATTTCTTGTGCCTGACGACTTCAAAGTTTGCCCATTGCTGTCTTTTAAGTTACAGCTTTTTAACGTCCGACCAGTACAGTTCAGTCCATTTTCCTTTAAAACATCTTTCAATGCTTTTTCCTAAACATACGAGCTGTATCTTATCAAGTGCGATAACAATACACACAGTGTGATCTGCACTGCGGTGTTATGAGAGCTGCAGTGTTTCTAGGATGTAGATGAATATACCTCCTGGGCATTTTGATGACTCTGTGGCTTGTTACAGGGAAGCTGTATGTTCTTGTTTGGGGTTATTACTGCTACAAACTGTGACAGTTTGCCACACAAAACTGTACAGTTTGGGAGATGATTACTGCTAGATTCAGGTTAACATACTACAGCACTTTTGTCATCGAAATAGTCTCCTGCAATGATTAATGATGATTCAGAGTACTGTTTTATGACTTGACCTAGATAATGTGTGTTCAGGCACAAAGTTTCAAATGCACTTTATTCTTTATATCAAACCTCTGTTGATATAATGGTGTTGCTGGGTTAAAGGTTGTTTGTTGTTGTTCATTAAGTTACCACACCAGGTCTTCACAACTTCTCATTTCCTGCAGTTAAAACCACTACCTGTTTTCCCCTTTTCGGTGTCAGTCAGTCAGCATGATCAAGTGGCTTTTCTTCATGCGTAGTCTACAATTCTTCTACTACATGGTTTCATACATATGCTGTAGGTTATTATAGAAATTTACTTTTGAAGATAAATGCATTCATTCTCCACAGACGCATTTTTACTCCTAGTTCTGGACTCTGTGGATGTTGTTTTGATGGATATTGCAAGTACCTTGAACCTTTTGATGTTCAATAGTTCTGGATAAAAGCAGCTGTTTATTGACTATTCCATTATCCTTTTTCAGATCAGAGATGAGGCTCAGCTCTATTTTTCTGCTGTGCCTGGCAGCAGCCCTGTCCTCTGCCTTTGTGGTTTCACATTCGTAAGTACAGAAATCATATATGTAGAAATGAAAAGAATTGCAGATGGTCTAATAAAGCCTGCCTCTGCTGTGATCTGTTAAATTAACATAGAACTCTTTGTGCTAATAATAAACAAATAAAATAATAAACAAAATATGTCTACAGAGAATTTAATATGTGTGTGTGTGTGTGTGTGTGTGTGTGTGTGTGTGTGTGTGTGTATTTCAGACACATGTGGACCAAACTGATCCTGACCCACCACTGGCCCAGCACCTTCTGTAGTGTGAGTTTTTTTCTGCCTTTAGTTTTTGTTTTTTGACCTTCAACAAGGCAATACGCCTTTTTCCCAAAACAATTTGACATTTCAAAGCACGAAACCATTCCATTACTCATCCCAGTAAGCCATGCCAGTTAGAAAGCAATATCAAAGTGCTGGAATTGGTTCACCTAAATGGGATCCAGCCATCATTAATGTTATTAATTCCACCTGTGCTTTTCCTAATATGACAAATCAAAAATGTCTGCTGTGAAAAGGGTCTGTGTAATTCTTTGGACCAGATCCAGATTTGGCTCTATTCACACATCCTTCTTTTATTTGTAGAATGAAAAGAGTGTTTTTAACTTTATTAAATCTAAATTGTTAATGAATTTTACTCCAGTTGTGTGGTCATGATAAGCAAACCTGTAGTTGATTTTTCAGGGTTCAGTTGTCACACTCATCTCAAGAGCCTCATCAGTCAGTCATTAGCCAGAGTATTATGTCTATGTCTGGTTAGGTAAATTCCTGCACCAGTAAAGATGAATATGAATGTGCACTAAAGCAGGTTAGCAATGGGTTTAAACAAGGTCTGTCTGCCAAAGTGAAAACCTATTTCTAAAGAGGAAAGAAATTGTTTGTATAGGTTTAGATTAAGGGTTTGCCTATTACATGTTGTGATAAGTTGAGGGCAGTGTGGATTTATATCTGTTTATTGAACAATTATGATTATTGTTTAATAACATGGTATCCCATCATAAGACTTACCTGTATTTGGCCCCAGAATGTTACTGGTAATCTGTGTCACTGACTCAATATGTAACCGGCATCATGTGGTGTCTCAGTCATGAGACTCTCTGTGTCGGGGTTTGATTAAGCAATATTCTTTAACAGGAACATGCTCTAAGACACAGAACACACATCCCTTATTTTGTGCTTTTTGACTGCACTTTTATGCTGACCTAAGAGACTCTCTGATGAGTCAAACCTATGTGGTTTTGTATCATACGCCTGACTTTGTTTTCTGTTTAGTTGCTTATTGATTGAAATAGCTTCCTTTCTCAATGCCAATTTCTAGTTTTATGATGTTGGCATGTCTACATGTCTTATAATTGTTTTCCAAGACCACATGGTAGTGCTGCAGTACCTCTTTCCACTCAACAATCACTCAACATGTCTTTCTTCAGCGGGAAAAAGCAGAACTTGGTTATATTGGATGTTGGCAATATATCATCCAATTTGTTGTTCATTTCATTAATTGCTTGACACATTTATAACATAAACACAAAACATTTGCTGCTTACAGCTTCTAAAAATGTTTTAAAAAGTATTTTAAAAAGTGTTTCCACTTATATTTAACTTAATAATGTTTGTTGTTTTTGGCCACAGAAACAAGCAATTGAAAACATCAATCTGTGTTAAATATAACCATTAGTTGCAGCCCTAACAGATACTCTGCAAAATTAGCTTTGTGTTCATTTTAACTTTTTTATTCTTGTCCTGTAGTTATAACAGATTTTTGCTCTGCTATTCAATAAGACACTACTACTTGAGTGTGTAGTGTTACCAGTGTGTAATTATTAACAAAATTACAGTTGGATCTGTGTGTCCAGATGGATTTTTCTAAAAAAAATTTCATGAATTTCAGATGGAGCATTGTCATCCCAACATTAGCTACTGGACACTACATGGACTTTGGTAGGGGGGTGTGTGTGTGTGTGTGTGTGTGTGTGTGTGTGTGTGTGTGTGTGTGTGTGTGTGTGTGTGTGTGTGTGTGTGTGTGTGTGTATTTAAACAGGTAAGAGTGTGTGTTCTGTACTATATCAGCATGGTGAATGTAACAACCACCTATTAAGTATTTTATATTACAACATTCTTAACACTGTATATACAGAATGATAATATAACCCAGCTCAGAACTTGAAACCCGACTACAGGGATGTTTTACACGTTTGCCACAAGCCTATTTAGTAAACAGACTATATGAAGCACATCCAGTTGTATGTTATTTGGGTGAAGAAATTCATTTCAAGCTGAAACGGTCGTAATAACTGCTGTGTTTTTTTTTTTTTTTTCTCTACATGTGTGAGTAAGTAACAGGCAGTAAGTGACATATCTAATAGTTTGAATGTTTCTCTTTTCCAGGCCAAATTCAGGGAGTTTCTGCAATTCATCATGGCATTTCAACACTTCTGAAATAGAGGTATAACACTGGTCAGACTTGATGTGCCTTTATAATTGGGTGCAAAGTCATTTCTTTTATGCTAGATCAGTAGTAGTTTTAATTTACTGAGAAGAAATTTAAATGGACACCAGTTGAAGATAGTGACACCAATGAGAAAGTTATTGGCAGGAAAAAGAAGAAACATGAGGATACCTCCGCTTTCAGAATTGCAAGATTAAAAGCTCTTTTTATCTAAAGCAGACAAAACCAAGAAAGACTAACATTAGGCATAAACAGAATTTGGGAGAATAAATGAAAGATTTTCAGATGGGATACAGTAAACAAATTACTGAAAGATAAAACAAGTTTGTTTGTCGGTGTGTATTTTCAGGACCTGCTGCCAGACATGGAGAAGAGTTGGCCTGACTTACTTAAACCTGCTTCTTCTGGATTCTGGTACTCTAACAGTCAATCCTTCCGTTTTCTTGTTGTCAATCTGTCTGTGACACATGGCATGCAGTGTCATGCATTCAAGACCTGACTTTCATAGATTACAGTTGTTGACATTATAGCTGATAAGGCTCAGTCAAGGGGCAAGAGATTAAGATCCCATAATGTGGCACTCTATGGCATAATGAGCATGATGTGTAGCGGATTTTCCATTGCCACTGTTTTGATAAGTGGCCACCCTCCATTATCTTGAAATCAGTCATTAAATTGACATTTATCATCATCATATACTGTAATGTGTTCTCCACCTCAATTTTCACATGATGATAATAAAACCGATTGCTTTTTGTTTGTCTGTTTCAACAGGAAGTATGAGTGGCAAAAACATGGTACATGTGCAGCCATAGCAGACACTCTGAACAGTCAACATAAATACTTCAGCAAGGGACTGGAACTATACCATAAAGTGGACTTGGATAGGTACAGGACATGTACACATTGACACCCACACACACTCACACACGTCTTTCCTCGGAAACATTTGGCCTCATGCATGAATGTTTTCTTACTTTCCTCTTATATTTGTTCTTGCACAAAGCAATAAGAGGAAAATAAGAACGTCCTATGTGGGATTCAACAGACTCTCTTAACTGCCTGAACTTGTCCTAAATCGCTCGTTTCAGCCTGATGAATGTTACCTGTTCATGAGGAGGTGCGTGTTTGTGAGATGTGATCATTAGTATAATCCACACCCCTAAAATTGCCATGTAAGGCTCCATGTTCCGCTCCATTTGTGGGCGAGTTTCATTTACATGAAACATTTTCAATCCACACACTAGTTCACTGAAACTTGGATACTTTTATATTCATATTATAAGTCACTCTGGATAAAAGCATCAAATGAATGACTCAAATGAAAATCTGTGTTTCTCTTATTGTAGCATCCTGAAGAAGTTCGACATCATCCCTTCAGAAAAATACTACACAGTAGGTCTATTTGTATTATTTATGTCCTACAGCAATCACATCCAACATGGAAGACTTTGAACAGAAGCAGAAAATAAGAGCTAATGACAACTTGGTCAAAAGTATCTTTATCAAAATCAGTCTTCAAAAACCCAAGTCTGACCAGTGGTTTTTACATTTTATATTCTTTCCACTGTAATAAAATAATCCTATGTGATGAAAGTGCCTTGTTATGATAAGGTGACAATTATCACCTCTCATCTCACTGCTCCTTTTGTGTCTTCTGTAGTTTTCACAAATTGAAGGAGTCATAGAAAACTTCTATGGTGTCAAACCCAAGATCCAATGTGCCCATCCAAAGGTATGAACCTCTTTTTTCACTCAAATAAATATATATAACCACTACAATAACAATGCAAATACAAGTTGCTCATAATTTGCTGTATGTTATATGTATGGTTTTTCTGTACTATTCCGGATTGTCAGTGCATTTTTTTTGTGTCGGGAGAGAAAAGAGCTGTATTTAAGGTGTGTTTCAAATGGTGTCTGACAGTGAAATTATATGTTTATTGTGTTTGACAGAATGCTGGTGTCCAGATTTTGGGCCAGGTTGAGATCTGTTTCAACAGTGACTTCACCCTCCTGGACTGCGAGAAAGAGTTTACACTGGAAACCATCTCTAAGGGAGACTGGGACATTCCCATGGGTGTTGACAAGGCATCTGGGTTCAGTGTGTGTGATCATGACACGCCAGTTTATTACCCACCTCTGCCTTAAAACACACGCACACACACACTGAAACAGCACAGTACAACCCTACTTTTACAAATGCACACATACATAAAGGCATAGAAACAAATGCATTCTTTGTTTACTTTGTCATTTGTACTGTAATTCAGCACACATACACAGGCAGAGACACACTGATCTTACACTATAATGTTATTTTTCTCTGGCTTTACAATGAACATCATACCCTTTAATGATAATAATAATGTACGTATGTCAAAAATAGCATCACACAATCAGTGCAGTTTGAAAACAATTTGAGATGCTGCATTAAAATTCTGGCTGTGACAGGTTGTACTTGGAAAAATCAAATTTAAGTGCATTGTTCTTTTTATATCCTACAAAACACCAGGATACACAGACTCCACTACTACATAGTACTTTAATGGAATTATGTCCCTTGCTGACCCTCTCTGGTAGATGAATCCGACAGTGCACAGCAGGTTTTTTTCCATGGCACAATGGGGGGCATCATGGTAGGTTCAGGTCAGGCAGGCCGACGGGCAGTCTGTGCATTGTGTCTTTGATGGTGTTAGCAAACGAGTGAGGCCTTTATATGTGTATCTGTGTTGTATCTGCAGGTAACTTTTCATGTTATTGATTTTGTAGATGTCAAATCCAAGTGTGTATCTTGAGTCGACTGGCCGTGTTTTATACTACTCTGTGTGCCTATGTGTCACCTATTAAGTGCTAAATCTTTTTGTGGGGGTGATAGTATTTTCATACTGAATAATACTAATAAAGTAATTAATCCAATACATCATAATAGGTAGCAATTTATATTGTGAAATTGTTTTTCATAGTTTAATCACAACGCAAAGAATGCATTATTTTGGGGCTGCTGGGACTGCTTTGCCATATGTCAACAACTACATCTCCTTATTGCATAATAAACTAGAGGCAGTTGATACCAACTACCCTCTAGTGTTTTTCAAGTAAATATGTCTTTATTCAATGTGTTAATCAGGTTAGGGCTGTTAGTAACATTAGGTTACACACCAAGTAGACTAGACTTGTTTCTCAAGGATGTAGCAAATGCTGTTTTGATCAACACTATTTCATCCTCCACTGAAAGATGATTTTTTTTTTTTATTTATATGATGTCTTGTTTCTATTGATGCTGTTTGTCTGTGGCTGTTTTTTTTTTTACACTTAAATCAATTCCGTCTAAGCTGAAAGGTCAGTGGTTATTGTAATTACAACAACAGTTGACAAGTGCTGTGGTGTACATTTTGTTTTTGTTTTGTTTTTTTGTCAATTTGTAATGTCAATAAAACATTCAGTTCAGGTCAATGTGCCCTCTAGTCATCAGTGAGTTATGCAACTTGTAATATTGATAAAGTGTATCAGTTTGCATTTTTAATGTATGCAATTGAAAGTGAATTCAACCTATAAATAGATGCTGAATAAATATAGAAGGACCATCTGCACCCAAACGTCGTTCTTAGGATGGATTTAACATTTAACCTCAGATGATGTTGTATAATAGTGTAGCAATAGTGCTGTCTTTCTGTCTTGTCCTATCTACACAGTGTGTATGAATATTAATGTTGTGATCTCCTTACAGAGCCATAATCCTATCTGGACAAAGACACCAGTCCATAATCCTGAATCTCCTCCCACAACACAGCACAGCAGATTGACTAAACACATCTGATTACATTTTCATAGTGCTAAAATGCCCTGTAACTATGTGCCAGCTATATTCTAAATGTGGTCCAAATCCTGTTAAACACACGAAAACAGCTCCATGAGCTCTCTTTTTAGTGATGTTCCAAGTTTAGGGATCACAGTTTAAGCATTTGAGATTTGATACCATTTAAATAAATAAAGTCCAGGTCAGCTTTTGGACACTTGACACAGGTAGAGCAGGAGTCCTGATTTGCCCCCTGATTCTGTTTAATACCCCCCCACCCAATCCTTCCTTCTCCCTCCTCTGGTCTCTATTTCCATCTCTCTCTCTCTCTCTCTCTCTCTCTCTCTCTCTCTCTCTCTCTCTCCTGTTACGTAACACTGCAGTTCTGCAAAGCTGCTGATGTGACAGATCCAAGTACCTACACACACACACACACACACACACATTCACACACCCATGCCCAGTGATCAACCAGATCACGCTGTACTCTGTGTGATTGCTGTCCTTGTGTCTGTCATCATTATTGATTCATTGATTGCTGTCCTAGTCCTCCATATTTAATTGAATTCTGATGTGCTGACACTGAGTCAGAGCCGCAGGACTTAACCACACACACATCTACTAATCTGCTGCTTTCTACTTTTAAAAAAATCATTTGTCATGTTTTTTAATTCTTTCTACATCTCTGTGTCATTGGATGTCATGTAGGAGCAGAAGAGACGGGCCAGAGACAGAGAGGTAGCTGGGTTACACCATGTGACCTCGCCAGCTGTTGCTGTATGCTTCTGGGAGAAACAGAGAGGGAGGTGAGGGGCAGGAACAGGGGAGAATAAGGGAGGGAGGGGTCGGGAGCTAGCCAGCACACAATGTGACTGGTGACAATCCCTTGTTCTGCAGAGAGAGAGAGAGAGAGAGAGAGGGAGAGAGAGAGAAGGCAGCAGCAGGGGATGAACACATACACACACACAAGCACAGGCAGAAATGTGAAGAGGGAAGAGGGAGCTCACACACACCTCTCCTGATTCAGCGGAACAGATTTATTATTCGTCACCTCTCCCTGCAGCCTCACGCAGTGAGACTGCTGCAACACACGAGACAATCCCGAACCTCAGCAGCACCTGCCCCGTTCGTCAACCCGCCTGTCTGTCTGCGCAGATTAGCGTCTCCGTTACAACTCTGACTGCGTTGCTTACTGGCGTCCACTGCAGCTGAGAGACGGAGAGGAGAGCGGCGGCTGGAACCCACCAGAGAGACGAGCAGCGAATGTGAATGATGGGAAAACTAAAAAGCGACGACTGCATTGTGGATGGGCCAATGAAGAAACTGCGGGACAAATAGATAACCAATAAAAGCTCTGTTTCTGCGTCTTCACCTCAGGACCCCCCTGCGGGGAGATGTCCATCATTATGGGATAGATGCACAGGTCTGCTCGTTGCCATGGATACCAGCACGCGTAAATTCACTGTGCGGAGATGGTTTTCAATCTACCTGAAGAACAAGGCAGCAAGGAACAAGAACAGCACAGGCTTCTGTCAACTAGAGGTTAGTAAATCTGTTTAGACACCCACCCAGGAGGAGTACAAACTTCCATCAACTAGAGATTAGTAGTGTGAGTGAGTGAGTGAGTGTGTGTGTGTGTGTGCGTGTGTGTGCGCGCGTGCTGGATGGGGGTTGCATTTCTCTTGGACCATGTGTATGTTTCTGTGAACATGAAGAAGGCCAACACCCTCTCTAACCCCCCCTCTCTAACCCCCCCTCCCCTTCAAAAACCTGCATCTGTCTCACATCTGCAACTGTAGATGGGAATGTGTGTGTCTGTGCTCGTGGGAATGGGCGTGGGAGGAATGTGTGTTATTTGGTTTGTTGTGGAGCAGTTCAGGAGTCATTGCTGCATCATTACAGCTGTTGCTCCTCCTGTCTGTCAGGAATCCAGAAAACAGAGATACACTGTTGTGACTGGGAGAGAGGCAGGCTACATGGAAATACAGTCAGGCAGACAGACACGCTAACAGGCAAACAAGCACCCAGGCAGACAGGCAGGCAGGTTGATAGATAAATGGATCCAGACAGATTGATTCAGTGGAGGCCACAGCAGTGGAGGTCTATTTATAGCCCAAACAAACCAGTAGGGGAGAGAGAGGTGGGATGCTGTATGCAGCCTATCTACCTGTATGTTTGGGATATAAATAGAAAAAAGACTCCTCCTCACCACCTCTGTTGTTTCTCACTGTGACTGGATGCTGATGAATCAACTTGACATGCTATCTACCTGTTTGTCTTTCTGGCTGACAAATGTCTGTCTGCTTGTGTTTGTTTACCTGTTTGCCTGCCTGTTCATATCTGTAATGTGATGCTTTGATGCTCCATGTGGGGAGGTTCTCTTTTCGACTCCCTTCGCAGAAAGGTCCGAGTTAAGGGTCAGCATCCAAGAAGCTGATACTGGAGCCATGAACCAGTTTCCATCTGGTTGATGGACATCACCACTGCTGCCCTGTTAGTGAATACATTAATGAATCACACAGAGAAGGAAACCACAGCTGTACTAGTCTCTATGGAATTAAACTTTCAAGCGTGTTATACCTGAAGACAATCAGTGACATCAGAGCAGGTGACTGCTGTTGACAAACAGCATAATGATATTAGATTTGACACATAATGCAAAGAGCCAAATTACATTTAAACCCTAAATATTGTGTTGCATACAGAGCACAAACCCTAAATCACATACAGAGTCCCATACAACATAGCCATTTCATATTAATAGCATTCAAATGCTTGTTACTCTAATAAACTTGATATAAGATATATTACCTAATTTATATGATGCAATCACTGGCATTTGAAACACATGCTATATAATATTTTGGAACCAAAATTAGGAGTGTAGCATTTTGCATTTAGGGTTTTTGCACACTGACTGACTGTTTTGATAATTAAGTTAAAGCAACTGTAAAGTATTGTAATAGGAAATCCTTCGACATCTCTGTGTGTATTGTGGGGTGTGGCTCTACACTGTTGCTATGCTGTCATGTTTCCTCCCTTATTTCACTGAGGATTAATGTGTGGCAGCTCTGTTTGGTGCTACACGTCCCTTAGGTACTAGAAGTAAGCTGCAAAGAATTTACTTTTTAATAATTTTTCAATTATTTCATCCTAAAACCTTATTTTCCTATTCTAAAAGGCAGGCCAACAAGGTGAGATCATTTCACCTGTTTCCAATCTGAATTTACTCATATTTTAAAGTATTTCTAGAGACACATATAATTTTCTTAATACAAGTGCAGCAATCTGTTATATTTGGTTTTGTTTCAAGATTCTGACACTAATTCCTAGAAAACAAGATAAACTACATCGGAAAACAATCGTAATCAGCTCCCTCCCTGGCAGAATGTTGTCTTGTTTTATTAAAAATAAATCTCAAAGGCTGAATTTGAGACGAAATGACATGCTGTGTTGCATGTTTTTGGGTGAGTAAACTCTAACAGGAAAACGAATGTATGTGCGTGTTATTAACACAGACTTCATAACACTCTCACTACAGAGATAACATCAGAGAATTTGGTGTCCTGGCAGAAACAAATCCAAGTGATGGTTTGATTATTTTTAGCTTTACATGGACTCTTGAGACTTAGAAATTACTTTTGAAATGGCGTGAAGGATCTCATGCCATTATATCGTAGAAACATTACATGCTGTTGATGGGATTTGATCTGAGTAAAGCCTCAAAATGTTCTTACAGAGAAATATGGTGATAAACAATCAAGGGAAGCATGCAATGCCCTTTTCTACATGAGAATAAATGGAGAAACACATAGAAATACTACAACAAAACCAAATAAGAAACTTTCTATTTCACTGCACTATTCAGTTCAACAAACAGATCAAATTTAAGAACTTTACCAACAATTTACTAGAAAGGAAGCTTCTTTTGAGACAGTGCATCTGAGACTTTTTTGAGACAGTGCATAAAACTCGATAGAAATGTATTTTACAACCAGAACCTTTCTAGGTTTACCAACTACTGTAACCGTAGCATACCTGATTGAAAGCAGCGTGTTAAGCTCTTAACTCCTCAATGACACTGACAGCTTTACAGAATTACAGTATATTGTCACACTGACCAATCTAAGCTGTGCCTCAGGTTGGCAGTTGATCACATGCTTCACTGAGCAGACTGAATAGGCTGAATAAGGCAGCTTACACTATGCATCACTGCCAGTGACCTCAGCCCAAACCTTTCCAGCAATAACATAATGGCTCACAAATAACCAGCGCCCCTTGTGTCTGTGTGGGTGTAAGAGTAGTGGTTCTCAAAGTTGGGTCTGGGGACCCCCAGGGGTCCTTGAGGGGGCTCCGGGTGGTCCCCAGCAAAAAGGGGAATCATTTATTTTCTCTATATTTCTACTCATAAGTCACCGAATGACAGAATGTATGACTATTTGCTCATAGGTTTCATACACTTTCTGTAATAAAATATCTAAAAGCAAAAATCTTATCAGATGGGGGACCCTGGACAAAAGCTTATCAAATGGGGAGCCGTGGTCTAATTTGTGTCAGTTTAGATGTCCTTGACGTGAAAAGGTTTGAGAACCACTGTGTAAGAGAATGATTTACTGTTTTTTTTGGGGTTGTTTTATCAACTTGGATGTTACATGAACAATATTTCAAAACTGCTGAGATCTTGTAAAATGTATTATCTCAATTCATTTATGTCTCACCTTGAGACAGATGTTACTCTCAGATTTTCTTAGCTTATTTGTTTGTTCTGTCTCCCTTTGTAATTATGTAAATGACATACCATTAGGGGCATCTGGCTCTCTGTCCTCAGGATGACAGCATACTGAAGGAGATTGACATCAGCCACCATGTTAAAGAGGGTTGTGAGAAAGCAGACCCCTCTCAGTTCCAGCTGCTCAAGGTGCTGGGACAAGGATCCTATGGAAAGGTACAAGATGCTTTGTTTGACCATTATTATTTAGACCTGAATATCTCTAACCACAACCTATGTAAAAGAGAGTTGAGAGGAAGCAGGTTCTTACACATCCATCTGATCAGAGTGCAGGGATAGAGATTTTACAGAAAGACAAGATCAGTGTTGATACTACCAGCCAAATGATAACCCATGACATCTGCAGGCTTCCTCCACAAGCCAGGCTGACCTTGTAGGCTAATTGCTGCAGTGGGGTAGCTCCACTTGTACTGTCTGTAAATTGTGATTACAACATTTTCACAACAACATTTGGACTTCACACATACACCATACGGCTAGAAGCATGTGGACACCTGAACATTACACCCATATATGATTGTTGAAAGTCTCATTACAAAACAATGGGCATTAATGCTGCTACAGTATATACAAGATTTTGGAACTTGGCTGCTCCCATTCAAGTTCTCAAAAGGCTGCTGAAATTCTTCAAATACATTAAGATTTCTCTTAATTCAAACTAAGGGTCCTAGTCCACACCATGAAAAACAACTCCAGACCAAAAGTAATCTAAAGTATGTGGATGGGGTGTCCACTTACTTTTGACCACATGGTGCATGTGTCATGTCAGTGCTGAAACTGATTGCGCTTTAGCAGTTATCATGTGCTGATGAGAAGACATCCATTTTCAATTATTATAATATTTATATTAGATTATTGGATAGGCTGGTGTGACAACTGCTTCATGCCACAGCTCACTAAGTATATTTGAATTAGTAAAGGCTCACTGAATTGTACGTATGTTTGCATGAGGCAGATGTGAGTCCACAGATGTGGGCTGGTGAACCACAGATAGCATGTTTTAATAGCTCGCTATACACGCACTTAATAACTATTTAGCAAATATGTGTGAATCATAGCTAATCTCTCCATCACACAGAAACAGGAGCCTATTTATTTATATCAGTACAAATTGCAGGTAAAGGCCGGTGTTGCAGTTGCAGCCATTAAGATAGCAGGTGGGCATGGTCTTTAAAACAGGTGTAAAGACCTCTGCACTCTGCAAAAGTGTATAATCTGTGTCTTCAGTTAGCAACCCATAATAGACATTATGAATGTCATTATGAATGTCTATTATGGTGAATAACTGACAACTTATATGTTTATTTTTTAAACTAGTTGTTGTTTTTTTTAATTTTTTTTTTTTAAACTGATGCCCTGATAACTATAAAATAGTCTCAGTAAACATGATGATGACACTGAGGGATGATGGTAATGATTTTACAGGTGTTTCTGGTGAGAAAGATCAGAGGATTGGACAGAGGACAGCTGTATGCCATGAAAGTCCTGAAGAAAGCCACGTTGAAAGGTAATAAGGCAATATGGAGAGAATGGCAAGCTCAACAATAAAATTAAAGGCTTTAATGTGAGATACAGTCAACAATTAATATTCTGACATATCTCCCAATTGTCTTAATGGGTTGTCTAATTAATAATAACCAATGTGTTTATTAACATATTTTTTCAATAAAAAGGGGAAAAAAGTTTTATTGAGGCATAACTGGCTCATGCACCCAGTTTCTGGACACTTGAGAGGTGATTGTTGAAATTAATGAAAAATAACAAACTAAATAACTTTTTAAAAATCCCCTGTATATGTTATGTTTTTGTTAGGAGGCAAAGTTTAAATATAAAAAATATTACAAAACGAAAAACAGTGTCCATAGAGAATTTTTTGCCTTAAGTGCCAGGTTCAAATAGTAGAGTAGTTTAGCCTGCTCCTGTGTCTGTATTTTTAAAAAAAAACATCTAAATTACTGAATCTTGACTGAGACACATTATGCTGTGATACCAACTTTTTGCTATACTGGCCTCTGAGTGGTAATATGTTAAATTTGTTATGGTTAATATGGGTTTTGCACAGGAATAATAAGGAATATATGGTTGTCTGAACTCCCAGAGTGCCCTACATTCAGTAGGATTGTGGCTAAAAGAGGTTAGTTTGTACTTTTGATTCAGATAAAATGGTTTTGCAACGAATGGGATTATTGTAAACGAGGATGTACTGTAAAAGCAGGTTGAGATGCCATGTGCTGATTTAGTGTCTTTGTACTAGGCTTAATCCTCTTTACCTGCACCCCTGGAATTTAAATAGTTATGGTCTCATCTCGTCGAGGAGACAGATGCTGCAATAACACTGTTATTGTACTTTTCACTGCACTATAGACCAGCTACACCATGGGATGGGTCTAATTCAACTGACATTTTCAATTAAGTAAATGCAGCTTCATCCCCTCACAAAACATACTCATGTCATGGTATTAGAGGCTTGTCATGATTTATCTGGACCAAAGTAAAAACAACTGAATATGACTGAACACATTCCTCTTTTCCAACTGTCTCCTTCTTAGTGCGAGATCGTGTGCGATCCAAGATGGAAAGAGACATTTTGGCAGAAGTGAACCATCCATTTATAGTTAAACTGCACTATGGTAAGTCTGGTTGTATAATAATAATAACATTATGATAATAAGTTTATTCACAAAGTGCTTCACAAGAATAAATGTTAAAAAATAAGACCATAAGGCATACAAACATATAATCAATAAAAACATAAGCCACAAGATAAACATACAGACAAAACACAGGTAACAGGGTACCCCAAAAGAAACACACAAAAGAACAATCACTAGACATCTTAAGGTGAGACAAAGGCCAATTTGAAAAGATGAGTCTTCAATTGCTTTTTAAAAGCTTCTACAGAGACCGTAGACCATATGTCTAAAGGAAGAGAGTTCCATTGTGTTGGAGCCACTACCTTAAAGGCACGATCACCTTTTGTTTTCAGTCGAGAGCGAGGGACAACCAGTAGGCCCTGGTCAGAAGACTTAAGTGACCTACTGGTGATGTAGGGATGAACAAGGTCATAGATGTACTCAAGTGCCTGTCCATGCAGGGCTCTATATGTGAAAACCTTAAAACGAATCCTAAACCTGATTGGAAGCGAATATAAAGAACTTAAATTGGGTGTGATGTGAGTTGTCCTGCTGGACCTGGTTAACAGCCTTGCAGCAGCATTCTGAACCATTTGTAGACAGTTCAGAGATGACTGGCTGAGACAGGTGAAAAGGGAATTATAATAAGGTGATCCAGGATGATACGAAAGTGTGAGTAATCATCTGTAGCTCCGATTGTGATACAACAGACCTGAGTTTTGCAATATTTCTTGGTTGGAAAAAACAAGTGCGGTTCAATGATTTAATATGCTGATTGAAATGCATAGCATGATCAAATAAAACACTGAGATTTCTTAAATCAGACCGAACAGCTGAGGTACATCGCTAGGTGCTGATTTGAATATCTGTGTCTCTGAAAGCATCCTCATATGTAAGAAATAAGGTTAATTTTTTGTGTAAAAGCAGAAAAAGAAAATAACTTTTTGGATAACTTGTCTTTATATTCAACTTTGAATACATCCTCAGAATAACACAGAATACAGTAGAGCCCCAACATAGCAATATAGCTTCAATGTGTTGTATTACTGATACCTGTGTGTGTATATGTGTGTGTGTGTGTGTGTGTGTGTGTGTGTGTGTGTGTGTGTGTATGTGTGTGTGTGTGTGTGTACGTGTGTGTGTGTGTGTGTGTGTGTGTGTGTGTGTGTAGCCTTCCAGACAGAAGGGAAGCTCTATCTGATTCTAGACTTCCTCCGGGGAGGAGACCTCTTCACTCGTCTGTCAAAGGAGGTAGGTTTGATGTTCGGTAGGCTCCCCTGTGCTTTCCACATCTCTGCTAAAAAATTACAAGCCTTCACCTGTCAAGGTCTATTATTGACTGCGTGACATTGATGCAGAATCATCAGAAGTGAATATACCTGACATCACTCTCCTTGTGTAAGCACTGCTGATGTGACCATCGCATCTATTACTTTCATGCCAATGCTTGAGCCTCAGTAAACAAAGACCATACTGGATAAAGTTTTTAAAAGATAGATGCAGCTTTATTTTATTTTTTCCATCAAGGTTACAAAGTCTATAGATAGATGGATAGATGGATTTTTTTTTTAGAGCGAAGAAAGAACAAACAAAGGAACTGACCAACTAAAAATGAATGTCGTTTTTTTTTACTGTTATAAGAGGCATGAAACATGTGCATCATGGGCATCAATATCACCAGGCGACCAGTGATCACATTTAAGAACATGGACAAAGGTATTATGATTTTTATAAGATGAAAAAACTTTGTATCCAGTTGTTTCTTTGTGTCTTTATTTCAGTTTTATGTATTGGGAGTACTTAATATATCAGTATAGAGGGAAACACGTACACCACCTGCTTAGTCTCTCCTGTCATGCGGGGAATCAATTTCCCCGAAGATCCAATTCCAAAGAAGAAAAGTTGATTCCCGCACACACTTATCACCTCTGCAATGATTTATTTAAAAAGTGTCAACATTTCGGTCACAAGGCCCCTTCTCAAGATGTCTTGTCTTCTTTTCTATGGAATTAGTATTTAATACATCCACATATATTTATTTGTTCTAGGTCATGTTCACAGAAGAGGATGTAAAGTTTTACCTTGCAGAGTTGGCCCTGGCCTTGGACCATCTACACAGTTTAGGGATCATCTACAGGGACCTCAAACCTGAAAAGTACACTCTCACAGGCTCCTGTTTTATTAATTCATTTTTTAAACCAATTTTCAATGTTTTTTTTTATGTTTAAATATTTAATGTTACTTAATCTCAACAGTATTCTTCTGGATGAAGAAGGACACATCAAAATAACTGGTCAGTACATCCAATTGCAAACAATCCTTTATTCTATCTTGTGTCCATCTTTCTTCTGACCTTGTTCCTGTTTCTCTCTGTCTCTGTCTGGTTCTCTCTATTTCAGACTTTGGATTGAGTAAGGAAGCCATCGACCATGACAAAAGAGCGTATTCCTTCTGTGGAACTATAGAGTACATGGCTCCAGAGGTCGTCAACAGGAGAGGGCATACACAGAGTGCTGACTGGTGGTCGTTTGGGGTACTTATGGTAAGAGTCGTTTATTTTACTTCAACGGCTTATTTTCACATTTAACATGCACTGGCATAATGGCTTTACCCACTGACTTGCATGTTTTGTCTGATCTTGTGAAAATGGCAGGTATGAGTTTGCTATGTCTTTGGAGCCAAAGACTTAGCTCTTAGATAATGTGTCAGTGTACTGAGTTCTTAATTTAGCTTCTTTGTGGCAGTAAAGCTGCTTAATCACCATATCTGGCAGATTAGGTCCCATCTCTTTCAGTCATTGTGCATCTGTTGGATTCTGCTTGTTTTGTTAGCTGGTGGCTTATTTTACTAATACTGAAAAGGAGGTTAGCTTTCACTGACACTTGGCAGCTACATCAGGGCACCAGGGAAAAGTGTAACCTCAATCTGCCCTTGGCTAGAATTAGCGATATACAAATATTAAAACAAACTAACTAAAAACACAGCTGAACTGCTGGAAATAGACGCACATCAACAGCAGTGGACAAGCAGAAAGTAGCTAATGTTTTCATTATCAATGCAAGGAAAGTCTTTTTTTATATGCAGAGCAAGTCAAATTTCTAACACAGTTTTTATTGAGTGTAAAAGTTCAGAACAGTCCAATTCATTTGTAACGTCACTCTCAGCTCCCCTTGGCAGTAACTCAAGTCTGAAAGGCAGAGTCACAACAGCTCCCACTGATGAATTACCATGTCTCCTGACCATTGTTCTCATCTGTTTTCCAGTTTGAGATGTTGACAGGATCGTTACCATTCCAGGGAAAAGATCGAAAAGAAACAATGGCCCTTATTCTGAAGTAAGACCATTTCAACCTGTTAACATTCATTGTTACTCTTAAAGCCTTTTATTCATGAACAATCCCTAAAGGTCTGGGTATAGATTTTTTTATTTTGTTTAACAATGTTAATAGGGTGTTTTTTTTCTTGTGTTACTGATGTTTTAATAATGTCTTGTTGTCTTAGTTTCTATGTGCCAGTAGTGTAGCAGTGTTTCTCTTCATATACAGTATGTACAGGACATTATTGCATTTTGACCATACTTAAATCCTTTCTTCAAACTTTGTATCTGCCTCCTCTTTCCCTCGAACCAACTGCAGTTCTGTGCTGATTTTCTTCTAAATAATAATTCAGTTCTCAGTAAAGGTTCATTCAAGATAAGCTGCTTATATGAATCTTCACTTATCATTCTCAGAATATCCCACTATTCCTGAATAAACAGACTAATTAAGTCAAACTGAGCCAACACTAAATAGGATGTTATTATGTCACAGCATTACTAAACATCTGTGTATGCATAAACCTGTTTCTTCTCTTGTCTGTGCAGGGCCAAATTGGGAATGCCACAGTTCCTCAGTCCTGAAGTGCAGAGTTTATTAAGAGCTCTCTTCAAGAGGAACCCTGCTAATCGATTAGGTACTGTATACATTAAAAGTTAACATTGAAATATGTTTTCAGAACAATGGTAATACAGTAGTTTAAAGTACCTATTTGTGCCACTTCGGGTTACCAGTTATTGAGGTTAGTTTTTATCTTCAGGTATTCCAAATGTAAGCAACCATATGGCTGAAGATGATAGCAGCACCCTAAGGGGGAATCAGTCATTCAGAAGCAGTGCACAACAATTGAGTCAGTGAGCATTGGACACTTCACACATACCGACGTGGAAATTAATGCTATTATACCTTGCGCTAATGTGTTGAATTGATATTCTACAAATCATGGCTATTCCACAGAACGCAGTAAAGCTTTGTGACTGTGAAAAGTGTAACTTCAACAAACGCTAGACTGAAGTTACTGCATGATATTTACAGCTTCCAGTCTACCAATAGTCTGCCAATGGTGTTAAGAAATACGTTAAATGTAACAAATTTCCGAGCACAGTTGAAACTGTCATGGAGGTCTTTTGGAAATTTGGCAGTGTGCATAATCAGCTTAATAAAACTGACTGACTGTATTGATGCCCTTTGTAACTTTTATTTCACTTAGGTTGTTTTTCTTTTTTTCTGTTTGCCAGATAGATGTGAACAATGATATATCATTCTCTTAATTTGCCTCAACCTGTGTGATTCATAGGTGCAGGTCCAGAAGGAGTGGAAGAAATAAAGAGACATCGTTTCTTTGCATCGATAGACTGGAATGTAAGTACAATTTATGAAGAATATTCTGTGTTCTAAGTCATTTTAAGCTGTTCAGTGCTGCTGTTTTTTCAAGGGCGGACAGCCTCTACAAGAGTAATATGGCCTTGCATTATGCACTTGTACACATATTGCATTATAAACATACTATATAAGATATACTAAAAATAGTAATGACAGACAGAGCAAGAAGAAAAACAAAGTTGGCTTGTTAACACTGCTAGAGTCAATGAGAACAGACCTCGGCCTGTATGCTGTGCTATAACGTCAGCTACAATTGTGGAAAAGGTCCTTATATAAATACTCTGTCCTACAACCAACAGCTACACTTGGTTGCTCAAGCTTTCTGAATATTACTTTTAGGTTTACAGTTGCTTGCTTGAAGATGCACTATTCAGATTACTGACTAGGGTGAAATTTAAAAAATGTATTCTAATAACAACACATCTGAATCATACTGTGGTGAGTGTTGTTGCTGTATTCTGCCATCTAATCCCTGCAGCTGTTCATCTACTTCCTCAAGAGTTTCCCACAATCATGAATCATTAAACATTCTTAGCAGAGATTTTGCTTAGTGGCAAAATCCTTAACTTCCCATTCTGCCTATCGTGCCCAACTTTATTGTAACATACTAATCCTCTTATCTTTAATACCCTTTCTCACAGAATGTTTGCTCATGCGCAAATATTCTGGCTACAGACATTACCTGTGTTATCATAATTTAACCTTGACATCTACTCCCTGGACGTGTTCTGCTTAAAAGGAATCATTGCTTCAACTGTAAGAACTCTTTCCCAAAGGCTCTATTGAAGGAGCTTGTCAAACATCACCGAATCATATTCTGAGACTGCATTTGTTTCTGACTTGAACACTATTCTTGCAATCCCTGAGTTACATGTCAGTATAATCCATAATTTTCCAAGAGCAGTCAAAACCATCTCAACTGGACAAATCTTAAATTGGTGTTTCACTGATGTAAATGTAACAACATCCAATACAGGATACTTTTAGTTTTGTTTCACAATAATTATCACAGAAAGAGACTATGCATACAACAAGTACATTGTACATACAAGAGGTGAGAGAGTATACAGGGTGTGCCCTGCTCTCAGTGTAACTTCCCCAAATACATGACGATAAAAAAGGAACCTTTGTTAAGGGTCACAGAGAGAGGTTTAGTTCAGTAAGAATAGGAAATGTTTTATTGATTGTAAAGTTCCCTCCACATATCTAAATAGCCGCATGGTCACACTGTTACACTCATTCCTTTCCATTATAAATGTTCTGAATTGGACATGCTTGTGACTCTTGTTTGTCCGCCGTTGTGAGTAGTGACTGTCATTTCTAACAAACTCCACTATTATCTATTTTACATGTCTACTACACCCTCACCACTGGCTCTCACTGCACTCTTCACTACACACTGTACCTACTTGCTTTTCTGCCAAACACCACATTTCTATTTACAGATGGTGTTGATGGCTTGATGTGAAAAGCCATCAATAAGAGGCTTACCCTCTCCTCTACACTATGCTAATTAAATTACTGTGCTCTATCAGGCAGAACGGTTTCTCTGTAATCCATCATAAACTTCTTTTACTTGTTACTCTGTGATACTCGAATCATTCATTAAAGCTGACAAATACTGACAAAACCTGCATCCTCGCTGTCTCAGCAGAGGTGTATCCACCAAGAATTTCAACTGCTGAAGATGTCAAATAAGAACGTGTACTACTGATAACTGTCTCACTGTGAATAAAGCTTTAACAATCTTTTTTTAATTTTTCCTTTAACATGCTGGTAGCCTTTATAACAGTTAGTCATTGTGCTCACTAGTTGAAGAGACCATAACAGGCTATTCACAGCAGTAAAAGTGATTGACATTGCAGTGGCGACTCCTGCAGGATATTTTCAGTAACACACTTAAGTAACTAAACACGTGTATATGTAGTGTTGACTTGTACAGGACGCACATACAACAGTATCAAATAACATTACATATAATAAAGGTGTCTCCTGTAGTCCTCTCATCACTGAGGGTTTTTCAGTCTAGTTTGGATGATCATGTTTTGTTTTGTATCATATTCTCTTCTATACTTCTAATTTGTGCTATTCTTTGCCCTATATCATATTTCAAGATGAACAGACTGTGTCTTTTCTCACTCTGTACATGTTTACATTAAACTATCTTTAGTTTGTTGTGAGATGTGTGAGAAAAGTAGGTGAAACAACCCATATTCCATTGTTCATGCTATATCTAGTGAGTATTAAAATAGCAATTTAGAGGAAAGAAAGTGAAGTTTTGTTGACACAGCACTTTTCATTATCTTAGTATAACCATGACTTATATATTATGTCATCTTATAAACATGCATCAACAGATCATGTGTCATTTTGTTGATTAACTAGTTGTTGCTGATGATATTGATCATTTTTCTTGTTGTTGTTTTCCGTAGAAGTTGTACAGGAAGGAAATGAGGCCTCCGTTCAAACCAACAGTTGGAAGACCTGAGGACACATTTCATTTCGACCCCGAGTTCACCTCCAGAACACCCACTGGTAACTAAAACATACACAACATACACATACAAGGATACCGCATATATTGATATATTATATTATTATGTTTATTGATGAAGTGCAGTGTTCTAGCAGTGGTTGTCATAGCTGATGATGCTTTATGAGAGACATACATTTTCTTTTTCTCATACATTAACACACTGTGTGCACATGTTTGTATCTGTATCTTTGCCTGTCCAGATTCCCCTGGCATCCCTCCCAGCGCAAACACACACCAGTTGTTTCGTGGTTTCAGCTTTGTGGCAACCAATCAAAGTCAGGAGCCTAGTGTTGCTACGGTAACACCTTCCCGCCAGGAAGTGAACAACATTAACCCTATAGCACAGGTATATATGCATTAAAGAAATGAGCTCATGTCCTAACTCCCCATATACTTAAATAACTCACTCATTTACTAAGCAATTAACAAATTAACTCTGTAAATAAATCACTTAATTGGTCACTGTTTGATGAGTAAACTGATGACTAATAAACAGACTGAATAATTAAGTGACTGGCTATTTAATGATGCTGACCTTTCTAAACATTACCTTCATTAATCACTGTCAACTATATAACCACAGCAGCTGACTGCTAAATAAAGCAATTACTGACTCTGGCACATCTAAATGTGACAGATGTATATATATCAAATGTAATAGAAGAAATGAATATGTTTGTGTCTATATGATAATATGTGTTCTCTGTAGCATCTCCGTGGTGATGTGGCCTTCAGTGATGTTTATGAGCTGAAGGAAGAAGTTGGACAGACAGCGACCTCTGTCTACAAAAGATGTCTGCACAGAGTTACAGCTGTGGAGTATTCAGTAAAGGTAGTGGACACTAAACATAAACTAGAATTTATTTAGATATACAAATAGCTTTTCTCAGTTTGACCAAATCCAACCAAATGTAGTAATCACAATTACTCTTAACTCTGCATATGCTGGATGAGTCACGCATTGTGGGAAAAGCTGGGATTATTGAATGAAACCACCCAAACAACACGCTGTGTGCATCCTGGCCATTTCCAGATATACTTAGAATTTGCAATTGTGTGTCATTTACAACATATCTTGTGCGTTTCTGTGTTTTTGTCAGATTATTGAAAGAGCGAGGAAAGATCCATCAGAAGAGATTGAGATTCTGTTGAGATATGGACAGCATCCGAATATTATTACCCTGAAGGATGTAAGTGTAACACACCCACCCTTCACGCATGGTGCTGTACAGTAAATAATGTTAGAAAGACAAGAGGAACTGCAGAACTTGGTCTGCTTCAAGTTGAACTGGCAAATAAAAGTGAAATTTAAAGCTGGGCAGACTTTTCACAATAGACTTAAATAATCACCGTTTGTTCACCTTTCCTGTGTGTGTATGTTTGCTTCTACCTATAGGTGTTTGATGATGGCCAGACTGTGTTTCTGGTGCAGGATTTACTGAGAGGAGAAGAGCTGCTGGATAGAATATTGACAGTGCCAAACTTTATAGAGAAAGATGCATCAGACATCATCTGCACGCTGACCAAGACTGTGGAATATTTACACTCACAGGGGGTATGGACAGACACACAGCCAGAGAGACAGTTTGACAAAAAGAAATAAAATGTTTTTTGAAATCCTAAACACTGGACCTAATACAATCTGTGTCTGGTTTTTAAGATTAGGTTGCAATTTGAGCAACTTCTCAATTGTTTTTATGTACCCAGACATGTTACTTAAATGCATCCTTGTCCTCTAAAAGACATGGAACACAGAGACAGTTGCAAAAAGCCTGTTAGTTATTGTAAAAGTGCTAATTGTGTGAAAATAATCACCTGTTTTTGTTTGTGTCTTTTCTTTTTTCAGGTTGTGCATCGGGATCTGAAGCCCAGCAACATTCGCTATTCTGATGACAGAGGACTCCCAGAATGCATCAGGATATGCGATTTTGGCTTTGCCAAACAGCTCAGGGCTGAAAATGGCTTATTGATGACCCCTTGTTATACAGCTACATTCATGGCTCCTGAGGTATATTATCAGTAATCAAATTAATAATCATCTAATATCTCATCAACACATACACAAATGGTCAAACAGCCAAAAAACAAAACAAAACCAAAAAAAACATTTGAAAATAATAAATCGCAAAAAATAATCTCATCATGAACTTCACTGAAATTAACTGAGTGTGTTTTTGTGTGTGCAGGTTCTGAGGAAGCAGGGTTATGATGCAGCCTGTGACATCTGGAGCTTGGGCATCCTGCTCTACACCATGATAGCTGGGTCAGTTTAAAGTTTAAAAACATAAAAAACTGTAAAGAGACTCCTGCAGAAAAAAGCAGCTTTCTGGTGCAAATGTGTAAACTGTATGTGATGTTGCCTTCTGATAGAAATGCTCCCTCTGCTGCTTTGAACAAGAATATGTTCTGAGTAAATGCCTTTGGTTAAATAATGGGGAAGACCACATATTGTGCCCTTGTCAAATAAACACCATCCTCTCTACAGTAGGTGTTATAGACTCCGTATTTTATGATATCAAAGGTTTTTTCACGCCAGTTATAGATTTTAAAAGGCTGTCTGCAATCTGATTTATTCTCTGTTATCATAACTCACTTGAACTTTGGATTGCTCTATTTAAATTTTTATTCTTATTGCTTAGTTTTAGCCCATTTGCCAGCAGTTCTGAGGACACAGCAGAGGAGATTCTGGCTCAAATTGGCAGCGGGAAATTCACCATCACAGGAGGAAACTGGGACCTGGTGTCAGATTCTGCCAAGGTTAGATTTCAATGCTTTCTATTCTTGATATAGACACAAAAATGGTTATGTTGCTGACATCATGGTTCATGTGCTGTCTAATACAATAATATCACATGAGTATGTCTGCATGTGTTTAACAGGACATTGTGGTTAAAATGCTCCATGTGGATCCTCACCAGCGCCTGACTGCCCCCCAGGTACTACTGACATATAGTACTATGCTATATAAGGCTAAAGGTCACCATTGACACTATAGGTTTTATTTGTGGTTATAGGTTTCACTGTAGTTTTGACCATTAACAGTTTGTTGCCAGGAAACATTAGCAAATATATTACAGATAATATATTCAATTATTATTCAACTATACAAAGATCAACAAAGATCAAGACAATAAAGAGTAGAGGAAATAATTTTACACACATTAAACATTGCATAATTTCCCTTATTCCATACCAATGTTCTAGTATATATATAGTATGTTAGCTTCACTGTATTGTTTTATGTGTTATGTTAGGGGCAATTATTTAAATAAAATATTAGAAAATAATTTTCATTGTGATGGTCTTTAGGTCCTTCGCCATCCCTGGATTGTAGAGAGAGACCAGCTCTCTGACAGAGTTCTCACCAGACAAGATCCACTCACTGTCAAGGTCAGACCTGTGCATGTGTGTGTGTACTTATACATGCAGATTGCAATTAACACAAAGGTACTAATATTGTTACAATATTAACATATTGTACAAGAGAGTTAGGGTGAAACACAGGTCAGCAGTTGCATGTTAAAACTCAGCTCTGTTGCTTATCTTCACATGCTTTGATAAATTATCGTTGAACATAGCGATGATTGCTACCTAAAAGGTCTACTGTACATGTAATTTATGAAACTTAATAATACTTTATACTGAGCTTTACAACTATACCCTCTATACCTAACTGTTGCAATGGTTGTACCTAAACCCAAACTTATTTACAGTACATTTTACAGTTTTTAAAGTGATTGTTTTTAATATGCAATGACTAAGAGGTTTAAAAACCATTAACATCACCAGAATATCAGACCAAATTCTTGCTTTTCTCAGAATTTCAGTGCTTCTGAGTGTATCCATGTTACATCCTAACTGTAAAAGAACAATAGTTTAAGTGGTCAGACATATCTTATAAAACCTATGTGGATTTCAGACAAAATCAAGATTTCTTTCAAATGCTGTTCTCTGAATGTGTACTATATTATATGTATGTGTTATATGTGAGTGTTTGTATGTGTCAGTATGTATATGATATATTTCTATTGTCCTTCATGAGCTCTGGCAGATTCTGTATGGATGTATTTGGGTTTAAAACAGAGTTCATGTCAGCTCCAGTGCAATGTTCTGCAATGTAATCTACCTTTTCTGTGTGTTTCTCAGTATGTCCATCAGGTGGTGCTGTCTACCACTAATTTAGTTGTTGGACTGATAAGGCCAGTATTAAAATGATATAATATTGTCTCTTTTCATTCCATCAGGGGGCACTATCCGCTACCTACTCTGCTCTGAGGCGCTGTGCTCCTGCTCCAGTCCTGGAGCCTGTTCAGTCCTCTAGTCTGGCCCAGCGGCGAGGGATGAAGAAACTGGGGAGTCCTAATGTTAATTCAGACGCTAAAGAAAAGGAGTAGTCTCAACAATCTCAATGGAACTCTAAATAAATTAAATACAGACCCACATTATTATAGAAGATGTACTCACTTTTTGAAAAGCACAAACCTTGTTACAAAGTGCTGATGTACCCAAAACCTGAAATGAACAGATCTAATAAATCCATCCCCAAAGGGACAAAACCTAATTAACTTTAACAATAAAGCAGTCAACTAGCACTGACATCAGGATTAACTCCAGTTCACTCAATTCAAAATGTAAAATTTAAACCTTCAAACTTCAACCAAATGTGTTAGTGTGTGATGTAACAGCCATCATGTCCACTTGCACCTAGAACTGGAACTCTAAAATTGACCAGACGTTAGTATAAAAAATAGCTAGAAATGGCACTAATAATGTCATTTTTTTCTAGGAACTGTCCTTTAACTCCACTTAATATGTTATTGAAATTCAATATGAACACATGAATATTTTACTTGTATTTGGTCATACATGCCAGAATACAATTAGGCCTGTAGTGAAATATATGCTACACAGATAAACTGGTACTTCATCCATATTCATGGTAGCTCCAGCAGCTGAGAGTGGGACACAGCAGTCTGGCCGCCAAAAATCAGATAAAGCAGTATTCAGTGCCACAAACAACATGCCAAGTAGTCAGTTCACTTTATTTCTCATGTTTAGCACATACTACACATGTATGTCACCAGGAGTTCATGGACAGCCAAGCATTAATAATGTCTTCCACAGTCATTAATCTACAGTAACATACTGTATGTTTGAATGAGGCGATGTCATTCACATTATGCTGTTTTTTCCTGCAACCAATCTTCTGAATTCTACAGACATATATGCATGTTAAAAATGTAAATATCCTACCAAAGGGAATTATTACTACTTAAGTTGATAATACCATTGAAGTCTTATTGTTCATAATATGCTTAATAATTTTACTGTATGTATTGTTGTCTTCCATAAATACAGCCTTTGACTCTTTGAAAATGTATTGCTAAATGTTATCACTACCGCACTTCCCAAATCTGATGGAACAGTTAGCTATGAAGGTATTTATGTTGAACCTAATATGTTTCTTCATAACATTTTCAAATTGTTATTTGGCTTACGAGTAGTCATAGAAGCAGGTAAAACTGGAGAGTACAGGATGGCTCTCTGGTTAATGCCACTTCCATAGCAAAACTCTGCAGCCTATAGTACTTTGTATTATTGAATCAGCATTCAGCGTAATAGTTCATTATTCTGTGTGTTCTCCAGTGTGTCGAGTAGCTTCCATTAGGCTTCTTTTTGCTGTTAGTATTTGAGAGCCAAAATATTTGAGAATCACTGTGTGAGAAGATTGTATATACTGTCTATTGCTGCTGCCCTGATTGTATGTAATAAGTTGTACAATCACAAATACGAGGTAAGATTGAACAGGGTGTTTTGCAGATATGAGTAGTGCACTTTGTGTTGTACATTTACAGTGTTGCACAATTTACCAGTAGAAATGAAGATTATGATCCACACAAATACACACACTTACTGTACAGAGGTAAAACCATATTGTGATGTGCAACCGATGAGTAGTGATACAGTAATGCTGTACATATAATGTAATGTATTGTGTTGCACTGCACAACTGTGAGATTTGAAGCTGGGACTGGTAGCACTGATGCAATTATGAGTATGCAGATAAGGTTGTATCTTGTGTTGTACAACCATAAGTTAGAGGTAAAGCTGTAAATATTACTTACTGATTTAGATTGTACATACTGTTGTGCAAAACCACCAGTCAGAGATTAGATTGTGTATATATAGTGCTGTACAATTATCAGCAAGCAGTCAGAGTGTTTATATTGTGTGTGCAGATACATTGAGATTGTACATATTATATTGTGTTGTGCATCCATTGCTCAGAGTGTAAATACTGTCTATACCTGGCCAATCATTTAAATTGTTGGCTAGAATGCCAAAGTTTTACAAATAAAGGAAAAGAACAGAAACAGTGCTGAAATGAGTGAAGAGTTTTTAATCATATATTCCATTTACATATCTATGTACTGATAAAAGTGTCTGTATTACCTGAGGCTCTCTTACCCAGAGATTTACAAAGTGTATTACAGAAAATAAACTTACAACTACTACACTGCAATTAAACATTATTTACAGACACCAGTATTATTTTGGCCTGGCAAAGCCATGAGACTATTTTCACTTTGCATTGCATAAACCATAAAACAAAAGCTGACCTTGTAAGATGTAGTCAAGCTGTTTGAGCAGATAAGCATATGCTAAATCAGACTGAGGATGGGACATATTTGTACTTTATATTTGGATGTCAATATACATCTTCATTTTGGTCCAAGATATTAGTTAGATATTTGGAATAACTCTTAGTTTTGCCCGATTTATATCTCACCAGTTCCTCTCAATTCTTTCTCGGTTCAGTGACTCAAAATTATTTTGTTCTCTAATAGACAATGTCCACTATTACTGTGGATATTCAAACATCCTCCTGTTACACACAAAGGATCAAATCTATTACGGGATTCATGCCCCTGAAGGCCTTAGGAACAAGCCATTTCAGTCATACAAAACATGAGACCGTTTTCTATCCTACTTTCCCGTAATATCACTTTTGTATTTGTCACTCTGCAAGACATGTCCTTATTGCAACATTTGAATGACCTCTTTTAAAGATCTCACCATAGTCATGTAATAATATGGGGAAAAAAAGAAAAAAGGTGTCACAAAGAGCCCTCTGTACTATAGTCCAGTTGATGCATTATCATGTCAGTACATATTCAGTACACGGTCACACCCGAAATAACTTCAGAAAAATGTTTCACCTGCAACACTAAAATAAACTAATATATAACACTGACACTGACACATAACACTGGACTGCTTTCAGTTATTAAATTATTTTGAAAGAAACTGTTTCCAATACAATTAAAATTGAAAAATTCACTCCAATTTTACACATTGGGGAGGACTAATAAATATGAAATATGTAGGATTTCTTAAATGACTCCATTATTCTTTGATAAGTGAGAAATGAAAGTTTATCCAGTGAGAGTTCATATACTGTATCTTTCTCTCCCTCTTTGATAATGTGGCAGCAAGAGCTTGATGGCTAGATGACCGCATTGACCACTAGATGGCAACCAATCATACCCTATGCTATCTCAGTCTCTCTCCTTCCATTTCTTACCAGAAGTTGTTCCTTTAGAGCCATAATCCCTAAAAAAGAAGAGAAAAGCTCTTTAATTTCTATCAACCACCAGGCTCACACTCTGTTCCATAAAAGCTTTTAGCAGGCACTGAACTGATGTGTCAGGTGGGTGTGGCAGGCTCATCAGCCCTGACATTTAAGTGCAGTAGTGCTCAGAGCAAAAGAGGTTGTAGGATATGAGTAGATACAGATGACAAGCCCCCCTGCGAAGATGATTGCAGTGGAGTGACAAGAGGAGACCAAACAACAGATAGAGGAAGGAGAAGGTGTCGGGAGGCAAGATATGAAAGGCAAAAGAAAGAAAGAAAGAGCTTTGAGCAACAATAACTCAACCCAACAATTACAGCTATGTCAGAATTTATATTATTGTTCATAAAGAGAGAACTCTCTGATCTATTAAACATCTCTAATCCAATTGCGACAGAATGTAATATCTTCCATATTTTATTGCCTATTAATATCTCCACACTTTTGTCACTTCAACATATAATATCATATTAATCTGACAATCTATTCATTCTAGTTTCAGGTTTGGATCTTTGGTGTTCCTTAAAGTAAGCACAGACAAATGAAATTAATAAAAATTTTAAGTAGGAAACCTTGTTTGCACCTGACCATCCTCTCATCAGACAGCCATGGTTCAGGTCCCTGTAATACAAAATGCATTAGTGTCCCTGAGCAAGATACTGAATATTCTGTAGGTGGTTTTTGTAGTAGAACTTGAATTCTCCTAAGACGAGAAAGAAAGTGAAAAAAGGATTACATTTGTATTCACATAATATGGCAGATTCTCTTCTGCAGAGCAAATTACAGTGCTGATCAATATTTAATGTACACTATGCAAAACACAATCAGATCAAGTGAAGAAAGATTTTTGGCAGCAATCAAATCACCAAAATAATTAGTTAGCAAAAGTGCAAAAAGTTCTACATGGAGTAAACTTGTGTGATGAAGTAACAAGCTGGAACTTATCATTTCAAACAGATTTCCACTTAGCCAGTACATGAGAGATGGTACTGGAGAATACAATACTTTTTACAGCCCCTTTTTGGAGAAACCTAAGTCCACAGCCATGCTAGCAGCTTGCCTTATTTGTTTTCCCACCGGCATTACACGAAGACCTGTAGAGTAGGGACGGGTCGTCACAGAATGCAGGCGGGAGAAAAAATAACACTAGCAGCTCTGTGGAGATGCACTTAGGCAGTGGTGCTTTGAGCCAAATGTGAATATCTGCTGACATGCTCACAATGACAATGCTAACATGCTGATGCAAAGCAGGTCTAATTTTTACCATGTTCACCATGATAGGAATGTCATTAGTTTTGCAGGTATTGGGTCATAAACCAAAGTACTGGACAAACTTAAACTTTGACCAAATGATGGTGCTAGATGAAAAGTCAGGGGATCACCTAACTTCCTTTGTCCTTAGGATATATCATCTGGGAACAACGAATATCTGTTAAAAAAAAAAAAAACAAGAGTGCCAATTCACAGAGTAGATTATATACTGAAATATTTCACCAGATAAGTGAAAACATATCCCGAAAAAGTCATTTAGGTTAGTCAAAGTTATTAGGGCCAATCCCCTGGGCGCTGTGCATATCAGTACCAAATTTCATGGCAATCCATCCAGTAGATGTAGATGTAGAGATATTTCACTAAAGAACAAAAATGTCAACCTCATGATGGCGCCTGACTAAAAGTCATGGGATCACCAAAATCACTAGTATTCATCCACTGGCACTATGAATGCAAGTGCAAAATTGCATGCCAATCCATCCAATAGTTGTTGAGATCTTTTAGTTTGGACCAGAATGGTGAACTGACAGACAGACTGACATTGCCACCCCTAAAGCCATGCCACTAGCATAGTTAAAGTGCCAATTACTGCAGCCAAGCAGTATAAAAGTACTACTTATCACAGTATGTAAAAACAAAACGTGGAGGTTACCAGAAAAAACATCTCTCTCTCTCTCTCCCTCGTAAAACAACATGCTTCACGTTATATAAGAGCACAGACTTAACAAAAAACATATAGGCTAATGAAGATTTGGCAACGTTTGCAAATGATAAACAAATGAAATGTTCCAAATTTTGTCATTTGATTACTGCTGAAAGCAATTTTACTGAAACATTATCAATGGTCTTTTCTCAGAAACATAGTTTTACATAGTGATTTTTATAGTGTATAGTTATAGTTAAGTTTTAAACATTGATAAATATGATTTTCAATTTGCTTGAGCAAAGTAACAAATTACTTTTAATGCAGAAAGCAGAGCCATCTAGTGGACATACATTTCCTATTTAACATTTCTTGTGAAGGGAATGATAAAAACCTTCTTGTTCCACATTGAGTACTGGTCTATCTCTAATCATATCGCATACAACATGAGGAAATATAAGGATGGGCTCAAACAAAAGCATATGAAACAACTGCAACAGTCCCTTGTTCCTCCTCTGCTCAACATTCCTCTTCTGTCACAAAACAGAGGTCTGAAGACAAGCGACATACACACTCTGACAGGGACGGAGATCCCACCACCTATGGCAGTGGGTGTGCATGCGCACACACACACACACACACGCACACAGACACAGTGACCCACGGACACCCTGTGGCACTACAGCTAGACCTGCCACTCGGACGTTCACCGAATCAGACGGACAAATCTCTAACAGACGGCTCCTGACAAAGAGATTATCACCGTGACAGGAGAAGTGTGTGCAGCTGTGGGTGGTGGAGTTTACAGCGGGGAGGTGGGGGTGGGGGAGATAACTCTTTGTACATTCACACATTTGGCTCTTCTCTCTCACCATACCAGTGTTCAAAGTCAAAGTCAAACTTACCTCAGTCTGTACAAGCTATGACTGTGTATGTACAGCATGTCCATCAATGTGTTCATATGTGTGTGTCTGAGAAGAAAGAGACATGCGTACACATACAGGAAACACTGACACTGGATTATTTTACCGTGTGTCCAGGCAAAGAGTGATGTACTTTACAAGAGAAAGGTGTATGAAAAAAACACAACGATTAAGTGATGTAGATTAAATAAGGTGAAAAACTGAGGAGCATACAGTATATGTGACTAGAGAATGTTGTGAGATTCAGAGATATGAGACATGCCTCTGCCATTTGTTGCACTGTAGGTATTTACAGTAGCTAGGACCAGAGTCTAGTTTCAGAGAAGCAGTTTATAACTAAAACTCAAGAATAACAGACCACAGGCTAAGAGGTAAGTTTGAACTGCCGTCTTATTTATGTAGAAATTGTTGTTGTAGACATACACAGAGATTGGTACCAAATCACACATTTCACACACACACAGGAATTGTGCATTTAAATCCCTTGAAAACATCCAAAAATTAACCCCAAATCTCAGAAAAATAAGTATTTCTCCCTATTTTTTCTAGTTTCTCATAGAGTTGTCTCAGTTCTAAGATCTTATTTTATCTTAGTTAGGCCCATTTAAGAGTTCAGTTCAACCTTCTCGTTAGTTTACTTAACCACTACCTAAAGTTTAGAATTTACAGTAACACAACCCATTCACATTACCAATTTGGCACAAAATACATGAAATAAAATACAATTCAATACAGAATCAAGATACAAAATTCAAAATACACTTTCAATTTCGTCTAGTCATCAAGTTACTACCTCTCTAGCAGGACAGATACAGCCGGTTGTATCTCTATTTTGAAGTGATTCACGTAAAAATCAGCTCAGCAGTTTGCCCTGATGATCATTGTTTTATGTGATAAACGTATTTTTGTGAATCCCCCGAATCTCTATGACGGAGCTGGAGAGAGCAAAATTAGCATGACACATAGAGCCACAATGGCCACATCTATGGGAAATACATGTACATGTGTTGGGATACAGGTTGGAGAATGAATGTTATGTGTTATGTGTATTTGAGAGCCGAATCAACTCAGGAGCCAACGGAGAGGTAAACCAGCCAAAACCAGTTGGTAACTAGCTAGCTACAGCCATAACCATTATTACATTTAAGTAATAACAGTTTCTGAATAATGCAGTAGCCTGGTAAAGTTTCATGAAGTTAAACTTTAACTTTGGCTAAGATTTCTGTCTTTTGTCTCACAGTAACGTTCCAAGGTTTTTTCTTTGCTAAATCAACTTGCTTTCATCATGTAGCATTACAGCTTGATGATTGATATTATTAAGCCCACATTTATACTCAAGGTACAAATTAGATTATTGACAATCTCTTAGACCTGTGAAAGACTTTGATGACTTTTTTTAATATCCTCACTTCACATCTATCAATGTTATCCAATCCACCAGATTAGTATAGCTTCTTAAAAACATTAAGTTCTTACTGTGATTTGACACTTAATAACTTATGATAATCAATTATATAATTTAATACTAAAGACCCCCTCCACAGCTTTATTTAAGGATATTTTAGAATATATGAGTGATGAAGAGCAGATGCAGGACTGAAGTAGAAGCTGCAGGACATCCAGCAACCGTTCCTTAGTTGAATATCATCCTCTCTGTCCACCCATTCAAGACACAGTGTGATGGCACCTGTGTTGGTGTGTTCATGGGGGATCATCAGCTTTTTCATTTGTTGCTGTTTTCCTTCATATTATACACTGCCTGCAGAGAACCTGAACTTAATTAGATCAGTTTACTAACATTATCCAATGCTATTTGTGTTATCAAGTGTCCACATCAACCAAAAATGTAATAATAATCCATGATGACAAGTCTACCGGCCTTGTATTACATCGGCTTTAATGTTGTCACTAATTGGATGTGTAATATGGGGTTAACTTTTCACATTAATACTGAGAAAAAGAAGAGAGGAATCACAGCCAGATCTGCACAGCTAAGAAGTACATTAATAAAATATAAATGTTTATGATATCTGTTAAGACTGGCAGGGCGGACATAAACAGTAGAGGGTCCGCTGTCAAGGCTGGAGTTGTCTTCATCTTCTGCACTGTACAGTAGCTGTGGGACTAGCTGCTTCTGTAAATACAATAATGATGTGAGAATCATGAGTGAATTAAATGTATATAGATCAGTTTGAACTCAACCTAAGTATATGTGACCACTGAAACACGAAAGATAACTAACTTTCCTCCTTTGATCTGTATAATTATAAATGTTACTTCACAATATCCTTAGCTAAAGTTCAGAAAATTATTATTCTTCAGATACAGTGTATCACTAGGTACATGACTGAGAGCAAATATCAGACAAATATCTGCTTAGCTAAATTAAGATGTAACACAACAGCCTGTACAATTGCTGACTGTCTTTGACTGTCTAGTTTATATGTTAATTACAAAGATTTTTCAAGAACAATATACCACACTGGCTAATAAATTTAATATTTACATCAAAATATGATTTTGTAGGTTGAATACTTATTGAGTATGGTCTTGCCAACACAAAATCTAATTTATAAATAATTAATTTGCCCTACCAGGCTATGAGTTTTACAGTAGGTTAAGGTTAGCTAGCTAGCTAACACAAGTTAGCTGACGACAATGACAAACTTACTGAACAAAATGCAAAGAAGGTCCCTCAATATCTGTAAGAACAGTCAATGGCAGCTTAACGTCAGTTTAAAAATGCTGGTAGTGAATCACAAATGGAGATGCATATTAGCGTCTTCCTTGTTCAGTAAGTTTGGATGAAACTGCTGGGGTAACTTGGCTCATCTGCTACGCCAGATGCTGTCAAAAATAAATCTGGTGTGCAACAGTGCAATATACATACAAATATTTGGTAACACTTTATAATACAGCCCGCGTTTTACGGTGTAACTTCCCATCACTTACCATGTAATTTCCCGGAACTCACGGTGTAACTTCCTCGTATGAATCCGTACATATAAAATACTTTCCGGTTCTTACTGGTACTTAAATGTAGGTACAGCGGAAGAAAACAAAACAACGAGAAACAAGGGAGTAACAATTGGGGTTTTAAAGTGTAACTTCCCAACATTTACCATGTAACTTCTCAGAACTTATGGTGTAATTTCCTCGTATGAATCAGTATGTTACATGTGTATATGTGCACTAAAATCTGCTCTGTAGGTACAGACTAGTTACCCTATAAGTACATGGTAATGACATATTGTATAATAGCAGTTTATATAGTTAAGAAGTTATAAATGAAACATATTCTATTTAATCATGTTCAATAATGTTTTCTCATTGTCTGTTCGAAATGTTGGTCCGGTGTGTTGTTAATGGCACGCTGCATGTTGTTAGATTGTGACATGAAAGGTAACAGAACCAAACAGCTAAGTAAGAACGGGAGAACATAATCCAGCCCACTTCCTGTTGTTACCATGTACTTATAGGGTAACTAGCCTGTAACTACAGAGCAAGGACTGAGGAACAGTGTGAATTTAATAATCCAGCCCGCTCCCTGTTGTAATCATGTACTTATGGGGTAACTAGCCTGTACCTACAGAGTAAGGACTGGGGAACAGTGTGAATTTAATAATCCAGCCCGCTCCCTGTTGTTATCAAGTACTTATAGGGTAACTAGCCTGTACCTACAGAGTAAGACTGGGAGAACAGCACATATGTTGTGGTTTATGTGTAATTAAAGAATAAAATCATTTTTCATAACTTCCTGCGTACCTTATTATTGTGTAATTAAAGATATACTATGTATATTATTACATTACTGTATTGTTATTTTTTCATCCTTGGATGACAGTACAAGCCTTTCCTAGCTGTGCACTGGAGAGAGGTAAGATTGCCTGTTATGAGCTGCTGCAGTGCTGGACCAACATGGCTGCTAGGAGCCAATTTTCAAAAGTATAGACCCATTTCTCGACTTGTTCTATTCAAATTCATACAATGAAGTAGAAGACATAAGCATAATAAATCTCTTGAGTGTGGGGGAAGCTTGCCTGTCAAACACACATGCATAAAAAAATGATTGTCATAACTGCCACAAGCAAAAACATTTGATTTTAGTGCACATATACACATGTAACGTACTGATTCATACGAGGAAATTACACCATAAGTTGGGAAGTTACACTTTAAAACTGCAATTGTTACTCCCTTGTTTCTTGTTGTATCGTTTTCTTCCACTGTACCTACATTTAAGTACCAGTAAGAACCGGAAAGTATTTTATATGTACAGATTCATACGAGGAAGTTACACCGTAAGTTCCGGGAAATTACATGGTAAGTGATGGGAAGTTACACCGTAAAAGGCGGGCTGTATTATAAAGTGTTACCAAATATTTTAGTCCTACATATTTAGTAACAAAATTAAGTGCTTGAGGAGGACTTGCACCTTAATATAGGTTAAATGACAATACAATCTGAACCGCACCCTGAAATAGCAGCACCTTTCGTCTCACTTCACTTCACAGGGCTAAACTTGACCATGCCTGTTGTATGAAGCTTCTTAATTCATTTTACACCAGAAAAAAAACAAAATAACACAATTACACAACCTAAAACTTCTTCATGCTGTCTTAGCTTAGCTACTGGCAATTTCGGTTGCACATTCAGCTTGAAAAACAAAGAAATAGCATGTGAATTGACACGTTAAAAAATAGCTTAACTCACCAAATCCTTGTTGAAAACTCAGTCAAAAACCAGAATCCAGCAACATAGACAGAACACAAAATCCTCCAAAAATGGGAAAATGGAAAGGTTTACATTCCTCAAAACTTGCTTCTCTTCTCCCTTTTTCCTTTTCAGCTTCTGTTGCTCATAACTTGAAACTACTGTGGCGCTATAGTTACATTGATTGGCTGTTACAGTAATGCTGCACATGTTAAAGGAACATTACTCAAAGTAAAATAGCAAAATGAACAATGTGAACTACTATTAGCTATGACTTTTAAACTTCATTAACTTAATTAATTTGCTTACATTACATTTATTATTTGTTTAAGCTTATAGGTTACATACTGTATGCATTAACGTTCTGTGCACATACACATGCAGGCAAACACTATTAACAATTTTCTTGAGTTAGACTGAAGTCTGAATGGAGATTCTCCACACAAAAGTCAATGACTATTCTTATTTTTATTATGTGTCTGAGAAAATAGCCCAAAGTAGTCTTGTTATACAAAACGGTACACATCACAGTTTTCCTCACTTGTCAGTGAGGAGCCTTTCAACATGTAGAGCTCCATGTCTTTCCCTATATTCTAATTGTGTGAAGAAGGCTTTTCCCTCCATGTTAGCAGTGTGACATTACAGTTAGCATATATCCAACACACCCTTTGCAGTAAGGCTGTCTATAAGTCGGCAGTGTGTTTTCGAACTCTGCTGTAACACAGCTGCTGTTCATATATCACGTCTTAAACTAGCTTTGCTGCTAACAGAACTTCAGAAAGGCTTTGTAGAGGAATTATCAGGTTTACTTTGTTTCCTGCAGATGCTGTGACATATTGTATCTTTGGCTGTTCATCAAATCAACTATGGGTACAGTGCTCAGAGAGAGCTCAATGCACACCAACTAAAGGAAACACAAGCGAACAGACAAGGCAGAAGCAAATAAGGGAGATCATTTTCACAACTTTGACAATACACTCATCACATTTAGAAAAAAAATGCTGCAAACCAATAAAATACAAGCCAATTATACATTCACCGAATTGAAAACATACACAGCATAAAGAAATGCACTGCAAATACAGAAATACTGCAAGTCAACCACAACACAAGGGAACTTTGTCATTAGGTTTAAAGTATGGTCTAAAATTAGTATCATGCAATCACGATGTTAAAACTAATAACACTTTGCCAGACTGGCGAATGCATTTGCTTCTGTTATTTATTTGCAGCATTTTTTTGTTGTTTTTTAGTTTTTTAAAATGTGACCCGTTAAGTGGTGCAGATATTCTCTCTTGTTTTCTCCATTTGCATATGTTTTCCTAAGCTGCAGTGCGTTATGCTCTTTCTGCCACTTTATGTGGGCCATAAAAACACACTTAGGGTGTTTTCACAGCTGCACCTTTTAGTCCAGTTAAATCAAACTTGTGTGAACACAGTAATCGCACTCTGGTGCGGACCAAAACAACCGCATCGAGACCCTTTAGAGGAGGTGGTCTCGGTCCAGTCCCAAATGAACTCTGGAGCAGTTCGTTTGTGGTGGGATTGTGATCCAACCTCGATCCAAACCGACTAGTAGGTGTACTCCACAAGTCTGAGCGCCCTTAAACCCAGTTTCTGGCCCTTGTGTTGTTGGCCCCTCTGTTCCTCTGTTACAAATTACAAGGGACTATGGAGAGACATGTAAAAGCAAGAAATAAAAACAAGAAAATCAAACCATTATATTCAGTATATACATATTGTCTAACTGTAATTTGTTACTTTGACAAATTGTTTCATATAATTAAACTGCAGTTGTATTTTTGTAAATCTACAAAGAAGGAAGAGTTCTAAACTTCCTTTGTTACATTAATAATTATTTATTATCACAAAATATTTTACCATTAGTGCCACCAAGACTTGTTCTAATTGCATAAAGGTACCAAGCAGCCACAGTGGATGAAATTGCTGATGGGACACAGTTTGATATTTCCTGACACAGTTTTTAACAAACCACAAATTGCTGCAATAATGGTGATATAATCATGTAATCCAAACACACATGCACTCACAAGTCAAAGGTGCCAGTGGAGGATAAGTGAAGCTCTGCAGAAAGTCAATTAATCTTTTCAGTGGTCCCCCTTCCCTCCACCCTGCTTAAAAGCTTCATTTACCTCCTATGGAGAAGAGATAGAAACACCATTAGTGAGATGATGGCAGGACTGGAAAGGGGAAAAGGAGAATCTCACAGTTGGATGAGCTGAAACAGTATAGGCCCCCATCTCCTCAAAAAGTGTGTGTGCAAAAAGGCGAGAACATCTTCTGCATGGGTGAGCTCAATTAGGTCCTATCTTGATTATCAAAGGTAGTGGTGTACAACTTTTAAGGCGGAAGTGTGCCTCAAATCCTGGGGATGGCTGACCTGCAGAGTAAAGCTAGAGTTGGACTGAGCAGAGATACGGCCAGGGGTTTTCTGCTGAGATGTGCTATGCAAGGCGTACATTAAAGGATAAGACCCCAACTATTATTTCCATATCTAAGCCAGTGTGTGTGTGTGTGTGTGTGTGTGTGAGTGGTATGGGACCCCAGCTGGATAAATGATATTCATGTGTGTTTACATGCACACGTTTGAGTGTGTGAAATGCCAGTGAGCATATAGGCTCTGCTTCACTGAGCGCGGCTGGCTACTGAAGCACAATTGGGGGTCTCTCTGTATGAAAGAGGTCAAAACACACACACACACACACACACACACACACACGAACACACACAAATAAGGAAGTTTGGTTGAATACTCAAGACTCCAATAATCAAACAGTATGCAAATCCGTGAGTTCCTTTTTCCATGCAGAGACAGAAAATTCCCACATGAATGTCTGAGTTAGAATAACTCACTCTAAATGCTATTGAAATTCATGTCACTTACTGTATATATCACAATATTGCTGCATTTGTATATTTCATGACATTTCAATTAAAGCCACCTGAGTTCACCAGTATTGAAATTATGTAAGTCTAGGTGCAGTGTGCTCTCTCCTCTCCCTGCTGATATTAATTACTGTGGGTCTGTTCTCAGGGTAGTGAGGTTTGGTTGGGTTAACAAAGTTGCTGCTGGAAGAAAGTCAACTTGAAGTGGACAGAAATACCCAGGGCTGAAGACATGAAGGGGTAACTACAGGCCAGGCAGGAGGCCCACACTCAATCTTCTTAATTAAAAGAAGCTTCAGTGCAGCCCCCAGTGTCAACCCTGAAGACCAATACAAGTCAATAACATGCGTGCCAGACAATACGTTTACATTACATGCTGTATACAGCTCAGACTTCCTCAGGGGACAACAGGCCTCAGGCTGATATTGCTATTATAAAGGATTAATATGCTTCTCTTTATGTGAAGCTCAGTCTAATGACTGGTGTAGTAACAGACAAGAGGACTCAATAGCACGATTTAAAAACAGGAATCTTTATCTGAAAACAGTCTTTACTTGCAAAGTTCAGTACACAGGTAGTCAGTCAGGAGATAAGGTAAACAGATCTGACAAGGAGAAGGCAAAGCAGGGATCAAAAATACCAAGAGAGTAACACACTAGAAAAAGGCTGGAACGCTAGACATGGAGGTACTAAGACGAACTGGCACAGAGAGAGGTGAACACACAAACTAAATACACTAGAGAGGGAAGGATGATGAGGGACAGGTGAAACTAATCAGGGTGGGGTACACAATCACACAAGGTGGGAAACACACAAGGACAGGAGGTGAAGTATCTGAAACGAGAGGAGAGGTGAGTGTGTCAAAATAAAACAGGAAACAATGACTAAATGACATGAAACAAAGAAAAACGTAACTTAGGGAGCAGGGCAGGACGTAACACTCAGTCCCTACAGTATATATCCTGCAATGTGAATGTGTGTGTGGCTGAATGTATCTGTGTGCCTGTTTGCTCTAGTGTAGTGTGTAAACAAATGTTTTGTCCCAGTTAACTAGGTCCCAGTCGGACCAAGCCTATTTGGCATTGGTCCGCTGATGCTGGTGTGCATGCGTTTGGGTTGCAACGATATATATATGCGGGCATATGTGTGTGTGTGTGTGTGTGTGTTGTGAATGTGGCAGCCGGGGGGATAGCATGCTGCTGCTGCTGCTGCTGACACTGGGCCTGTCTGCCTGGTGTGCCCCTTTCTGCACCAGTAGAGCTGGCACTGCCTCCTGCCTCTGCCCAGCCGATTCGCAGTGCGCCAGCTGGGCGCTACCAGGAGAGGCCCTGCAGAGAGAGGACGCAGGTCAGCCGTGACAGAGGAGCACAGAGAGAGAGAGAGGTGTGGAGTAAAGTGGCAAGATTTAGATACAGAGCAGAGATACAAACACACTGAGAGAGGAAAAGTTATCAAAGGAATTAATGAAAAAAGGAAGATGGTTAGAAAGAGGGAAAAAAAGAAATCTCTGAAATATAAGTCTGTAGTTGCAATTCATTCCCGTGAAATACGACGTACCATTAAGTTTGGTGAACCTTCCTTTTACATTTGAAGGTAAATGTAATGTACTGCACAGTGTGATAAGAAAAGTACAACTAAAGAGGTATATGCTTGGTGAGGTGCTTTAAAATATTTATGTTAGTACTTGTTACTCTACAGTGCTCTACCTACACTGAAGCTGTTGAATTTTTAGGGTTGTAAAATGCTTTATTTTCTTGAGAAACTTACTTGAGGAATTAACTGACCATTTTTAATAACAAATTTCCAGGTATTGTTGTTTACCATCTATATTTGTATATCAATTTAGGAAAAACATTTCTACCAATTAGCTCCCATTACTTAACAATTAATTCTCACCCATATTTAAATTGTGTAATATACGTACCACCTACCTACGTACCTTTTTTAGTTTGTTACCACAGGATACATAAAATAGTGTAAATGAAAAGAAACCAAAGCTATGTAAATGTAGATTAGTCATTCCAACTACAAACACGCAATGTAATACAAACATGAACATTAAATTGCAGTGAGAAAACACTCTTTTGTTTTTGTACATGGATTGGCAGTTTGGTAGTTAGACTGTCAGACTGGGTAAATAAGCATTATTTTGTATAAACTGTGCTGGGATGTCTTGTGCTGTGGGAAAATAATTCCTCCCCTTTAACAGGTTTATTCCAGTCCTATTCTTCAATTAGGCCAATTTCACGTCACCTCTCTTGTTTGCATATTTGTCGCCTCCACTGCAGCCTGCAGCGAGGTGGGACAAATAAGGAGTTGTCTTTGCAACAGCTGACTTCAACTGCCAAAGTGATCAAGATTTAAATTTTGCAAAGAGAAGCTTTGAAGTAATTAAGCATGCTATTCACCCATTCTGGCATTTTGAATATTAGGAAAAAAAAGGAAGTTAAGACATGTGAACTCATTTGGTGCTTGGGAATACCTCCGGAGGAGTCAAGCTCTATGTTTCTTGGTTAGCTCATCCATGTGTAAATATCACTTTTTGCAATGTACAGTGATTAGGGGAATTAGAGACCTGTTTAAGGAAACCACAGTGTGTGCTCATCCACCGAGCAGAAGGGCTGTTGCAATGTCAGACATCAACGCTGTGTGATTTCAATGGGGTGTTGAAGGTTTTATTTCAAATGACGTACATGTTCCTCTGTGGCATAAAGTGTCTTGATTTCAAAGTCAGTGTAGTCTGCATTGTCACAGCCAATGTTTCCTGAGAGGGGCATGCTGAAAATGTATGCAACACAGTCAAATACATTTTGGTCCAATAAGAAAATTAATCTGAAAACATATTATATGTTGTAGTCATCAATTATGTGATCAGATTCCTCTATCCCAGGAGGATTAGTAACATTAGCTCACTCTAATCAAAGCACTTTTAGGTTATTGACATTTAGACAAGTCAAATTAAAGAATGTTAGTTAAGGTTGGGGTGACGTCTAGTCTATTAGAACAATTCAACTGGGATTAGGAAAAGGTTTTGCTGGAGTTGGTAAGTGAACAAAGTATCCCACACCAGCAGGAGCAGGGTCCACAATGACTTTAACTTAAACCTTCAGGTTTCACAGAAGTGATGGAAAAGTTTGTCATCAACCTATCAAAGGGCAAGATGAAAAAAAGAAACTGAGTTGGAAGGAGTGGAGCTTAATGATCTTGATCTAGATTTAGACACCAGCACTCCTGTCCCTCTCGTCAGGCCACGAACTAATGAGTTTAACAAGGTGACAAACAACAGCACCAGCATGTCTTAGGTCTCTGACCTTTTCACTAGAGCTTTAATCAGAGTGTTGAAGAGGACTAAATAGGCAAGATCCTGCTGAGGTTCAGGATAACTAGACATTAAGAAGGAGTGCATACAGGACAGTGACAAGCAGAGACTGTGTTAAATGGTTTGGTATAGTGTAGTGTGTAGGGTGCTTTTTATGCAGACCGGATAAAGGTCAATAAGAACAAAACATAGCGACAAGAAGTGCAAACTTTGAACTGAGAGCAGAAACTGACATCAACAAAGTTGGACAAAGTTATTTTTGGTACAACATATGCCAAATGCCATACATACATGTAACCCTGCTGGCTTAAAGGATAACAGCTGGTCCCTAACATCTCGACCATCACTTCCCCATGTCATCCTGTAGCTCAAAGCCCAACTGGGCTGGCTTTGACATTGCAGGGCCGCGGGGCCGTCCCTTGAGCACCGGAATCAATGGAGAAGTCGTTACACCAGTAAGAGCAAAGGTCCTGAACACCCTCACCTCCTTTCTCCTTCTACTCCAACCCTCCTGCCCCGCCACAGACACTCTCTGAACACCCCGCCCCAGCCTGCGCCTTCTCCAAAGCGGCCTCTCTCTCCCACCCCCTTCTCCATGGGCCCTGGGTCTCTGGCTGGGGCAGGCTGGCACAGCTGTGCCGGGAGCCGTGCTGTCACAAGCGGTTAGGGTGACAGCCACTCACACTTCATAATGTCCCTCTCACAGGTCACCGAGCGACAAGCTGGGTCACCTCGCTCCAGCAGGCAGCCCCAGGGGAAGCAGAGTGCCCCCCACCACCGCAACTACCGCCCCCATCCCTCCCTCACCCACCACCTCTCCATCAAACCAACCCCCCCCCCCAACACCCCTCCACCCTCCTATTGCCTAGGAAAATGGAGAGACAGGAGGGGGCAGGTGGAGGGATGAGGTACTCTGTTCTACTGGGCTGGACTGGAGCTACAAGAAACTCTCCACACCAGAGACTACACCAGGGTCACAGTCAGGGTGGGCATGCCACTGCTAGATCCCCATATACAGATGATGCTGGCAGCATGGGTTAGGGTCAGTGTGAGCTACTTAGATGGTAATTGTAGAGGAATATGATGATGTACTGCCACTCTTGATACTGCAGGTCTTTAGGCAATGGTGTGGAATATAATGAAAATGCAATTGTCATACATTCGTGTCGGACAATAGAGCTAAATCAAATGTAATAGAAAGCTGCATTATTTAGACATTATTATAAGAGGAATGCCATCTTAAAAATGGATCTTATTTTCTTGTCACTCTATATGGATGAAGGGATGGTATGAACTTGGTCATAAGAGAGCACCATATGCTCCTGATGTCTGCCATCCAACTGTCATTAATGTGCATTACCTCTGCTCTCAACCTCATTGTGAAGTCTAATCTGATAGCAATATAAGGCTGAACAGACAACATTAAGATCCACATTAATGGGCTCACACTGACTGTCTCTCTAATTGGTTTGCCATTTTCACCTAATGTGCAGTTTTCAGGTCATCACTATTAAAACTGTCTATCTGAATATGTCACTTAAATTAAGGGGCTGGCCCTTAATGATTCTTATATCTTTAATATTACCCCTTAATGAAATTGTATCCTGTCCTGAAGAATACCAAAACGGATTTTTAAATAAGAGCTCAATGTATTGTATGCGTGAGAACTGCACCAAAAAACTGTGACAAACAACTACAGTATATGTTGTTGTTGAAAATGTTTTCTGTCTTTACGCACTAACAAACGACAAGTTAAGCATGCGAATTTGGGGCCGGATAAGCTAATTGGATGCAATGCCTACAGTTGGATTCAGCTGTGAGTGAGAGGCCTCATACCTAATTCCCGTTATTCAAACAGTCACACCCTGAGAGTGGTTAATTCACTGAAGGTGCGCACACACCCACTGAACAATGTGTAGCAATTAATTTCGCTCTCCCTCCCACATCTGGCGCTTCTGTGTGACCCTGCCTCTGCTGTGCCATGTCGCTCAGGCTGGGCTAGCCTCTGCAATTTCACACGTAAAGGACCCCAATGAAACGTGAAAAGAATATGTGGCATTGTTAAATTGCATTAAAGACTTTAAAACAGTAGATCTGCGCCCCTCCCCTCCTGCCCCATTCCAGAGAAAACAAAGCAGTAAATGTGCTCAAATGCTCAGTGACGAGATGTGACATAATGTAATACGCACCGTGGATGCATTTTCGTAAAGGGGAAAATTTCATCATGAGGCCCCATCCAATTATGATACACCTCAAGAGAGAGCTGAACTTGATAGTAGGAGTCACACCAAAGGGACTGTCAGGCCTCCCAGGCTCATGCACCAACACTTTGTGACCCAATTTATGTTTGAACATCAACTTCAGAGTGAAGAACTGGGTAAACTTATGGCAAATATGGCTGAAACAATTAATCAACAACAACTGACAGTAATTTCAATAAACAATTAATCATTTGCTGCTTCAAACTTCTCTGTTTTAAATTATTGTAAACAGAGCTAAACAAGTGGTGGATATTAGCTTATTGCAGATAAGTCTATATGTCAGCAGTACAGAAATGTCTAAATATGCTTGAGGTCATTTAGAAACAGTGTCTCTATTGCATCATTTGTCCAACAGCAAGCACTGAAAAGTTTGTTTTTAACTGCAAAATGTCCTGCTCAATACATATCTTGGTCACAATTCTTAAAACAAATAAACAAACAAAAGTTACACAATGACACACAATGACTCATCAATATCTCATGATCAGATTTTGAAAAAAATCAATATCTTTATTGGCCCCAAAAATCCAGTATTGGTAGGACTGTAATTGTAAACCTCTGAACTGTCTGCCAGACAAAACAAGCAATTTGAACACATCGACTTTGTGTTTGGGGACATTTAATAGGCTAAATAATTAATTGGTTGATTGAAAAATAATCAAACAAGACTAGTTCAAAACCTAGTTTACGGCTGGATATACAGGAAGTGGTGGCATTCGGCCGACCACTGGTGTAGCTTCATCACTCAGTCAGTCAGTCAGGGACATTCGTGTTTATAGGGCGTGCCCCGCTGTTGCGGTCCAACCAAAAAACAATAATGAAAATAATCATTAGTTGAAGCCCTAACTGCAACAGTCTCCTGTTGTATGTCTGAAGATAACTCTAGCAGAAGAACAGTGTAGACATCTTGATTATTCTGCAGGTAACAGACAGCTCATCTGTTGATTTTGAAGACTGCATATGCTGTGTACTACTTTCCTCTGTGCCCTGTTCGAACCACCTTTCCCTCTCTCGCTCTCTCTCTTTCTCTCTTTCTCTCTCTCTCTCTCTCTGTGCCACTGTGCCAGTCACCCTGCTTTAGGGCTCTGGAGATATTTCAAACATGTCTGGGAAATCAATCTTACAGCAAACTGAAGGAAAACATCGAATGTCATTGAGCAATAAGTATGAAGCCTGTCAGAGGTGGAGCTGAGAGCCGGGCCTGCGGCGAGTTAGGCCTGCCAGTGTCCCAGTGAGAGGCCTTGTCAGCTGGGCCCCCTGCTTCTTCACACTCACTCACACACACACACGCACACACACGCATACCCTCTCCCCCGCTGACAGAAAAAAATTTGAATGCAGTTATAGTGTTTTAGATTCACACCAATTCCACCACCTCTGTTTACTGTCTTTGGGATATTATTCTTGTAATTTATGTTTCTTTTATATTTCTCATAATCAGCATAAAATGAGCTCGCTGGGCATCAAACAAAGTCCTGCCATAAAGAGTGTGTAAATTGTAAACGTGAAAAAACTTGGAAGATGACTATATGATAAAACACTAAATGCCGAGACATAGGGCTGAGCAATAATTCAATCAAAGCTTATACTGACTTTTGGTGGAATCATAAAGAAATTATCATATGGTGTTATAGTTTTACAAAGTTTTGTGGTCCTAATTAATTATTCTAAGCAAACTGTCATTACAAACTAATAAAATTAATCACTATGGTTTCTGTTTTATACATGTGAAGAGTTCTGTATGATATAACATGATATATCTATGATATGACAGTGGAACACAGTTTAATATGTCTAATAGTGCTGCGTATCCATTTGATTATTGTATATGTAATCTTCATATATACTGCCATCTTGTCATACTGACATGTGAAAAGTATCCACCCTAATATTATGACTATTATGATGATTTCAGCCCTATCGCTCAGCCCTAACAGAACACTGTATCACAAAAAATTGTACACATGATGCTCTGAATCTAGATGTTCTACTGTGTAAGGGTTATCCTTTACATCTAGCGGCAGAGGCACACAGGCAGTTACAGAGGGACAGAAATGGAAAACATGAGAGAAGAAGATGGATTTCAGGAGGCAGGAGGGGAGAAGGGCAGGAGAAAGGGAGAGACCAGGCCCAGACAGACAAGTGAAGGGAAGCAGAAGTTGATGAAACAAGATGTCACCATTGATGGGTCATTACACCCAAGTAAGCATGGAACACTAGCTGGGCCTGTACTGACCCCCCTCTCTTTTTTTTGTCTCCCTCTCCGACAAGGAACTACAAAATGTGCTATTACCTTAGCTTCTCACTATTACTTTTTGAAGCTCTGTGGCGATTATCCTCACGGTACAACAAATCACTGCAGTTCACTGTCGAAGCATTCCTAATTGGCCCTCTTATACTCACATACACGTGTTTACATCTCCAGGTCAATTGAATTAGGTCTTATAATGAGCCTGGGTGCTGAATATCTAACACCGCTCAGCACATTGGGGCATAAACTGGCACAAATCAGGTGAATCCAGTTAAGAGTGTTTACACTTTACAGCACATGCATCCAGTATTTGTCTCACAGTCCCTTGTTGCACCCATCCTGTTGTTCATTATCATGACTTCAAGCCTGCATTAGAATCAGGGGAAACGGCATCTGTGATGCCACATCAACGGGTCCAGGATATGAGACCAAAAAGCGACACTAATCTACAAATCCCTAGTGTGAGAGTTTAATAGTAAAGCTCAACCATTATTTGTTTTAAAGCTTACTCATTATTTGGTGACCACGCACACAATGTCCATATCACACAGCCACTGACCACATCCCAGAGATGAGCCAATTAGGACCTGGGGGATGCAGATAGTGAGATGTTAATATATGGAGAGAACTTTAGATGCTTTTATTCATTCAACATGTCAGGACTCAAGTGTGAGAGGGATGGATTAGTGATCTTCCAGTGATTTTGAAGGGTAATGAAATGTTTTTTTCTGTTGATGGACAGGGGAGCCTGGATAAGCACTGTGATGTGAATATGACAGTGGGATAAGGATTTGATAGACCTTGGGCTGTTCAGTGGCAGAGAACAGAGAGGTCATCATTTAAGGAACAGTACTGGAACAGATAGAGCCAGTCGACTGTGAAATGTAAAGTTTTATGTGTTGTCACTGTCCTGCATCAGTTATTCAAACATTATTCTTATTGCATTATGCAATTTAGGTGATATTTAATTATATATTTCATTAAGATAACCTTCATTAATGTATTTTTCTTATTTCTATCAAGATAGTCAAAATAGTGTCTGTTGTGAGGGTAAATGAGGTACTATGTGTGTGTGTGTTTGTCCATTTTCTACATTATGTATAAGCCAATAAGCATTATTTTGATATGCAAAGTAAAACCATTAGTGCATGCAAACAATCAGACCCAAACATTTCTCACCCGGGCCTAAGCATACCTATCAATCAAATAAAAAATCCCAAACTAATGTAGTCAGTGTCAAATAAGAGTTTCATGTTTTTACACATGAAGCGGGGAGGAGTCCAGAGGGAGCTCACATCAGCCTTCATGTGCACATTTAGACTAGTGAGTGGAACTAAAACCTGGCCCACGAACCAACACGCTTTGGCTCCACTGGGACACACATAAGCGACAATAACAACCAAATTAACCATGCACATGCAGGCGTCAGCGTGTCGAGCTGATATCGGTGAGCCGTGGGCTCAGTCAGTGGCCCCGGGTCCACTCTGGTCCACTGATTCGAGGGACTACTTTGAGCCATCATGCAGCCAGGATGGTGTACTGTGAAATTAGAATGGGGTGTGAAAGTGGAAAAACCAAATAAGCATGAGGTTGAAACACAGTATCACGCTCTCTCGCCTGTCTCATTCCTGCACCTCAACACTGTCAAATTCGATAAAGAAGAAAATTGTCCACGGTCTGAAGTAGCTTGGTTTCTCTGTTGTGACTAATGTGCCATCTTTGTTTCTAGCTTGTTGAAATACTGTCTCCTTTATCTCAAACCTGAATTATTAAGCCATGCACATATCCATCTGCTACGATATAATCAAAAGAAAAAGTATTTCAAAATCAGAAAGAAACTTATTCTCTAGCTTTTTAACGCATTTTTTATTTTACTGCATGGCAACAAAGGTCAAGAGACTCCAACTAATGACATAATGAACAACTTGCAGGGGCACCGCAGGAGGTAACTTTCTAACTGCCCCCAAAGTGTATTTCTCTTTATTACTTTGTGTCATTTTTGTATTTCTTTTGACAAATTGCAGCTGAGGATCCCCTGGCTATATTCTCTCTGATTTCTGTTTTTTTCCGTCCATCTGAAATCCTCCTTTGACCCTCGACATGCTGCTGCCTTCATGCTGGCAGCTCTAATAGCATCCTATCCACAGAGACCAGACTGACACTGCTTGATCCACAATGACACACACACATGCACACAAACTCAAGTCTCCAGCGAGACTTAGTTGTACCCTTTATTTCTGACTTCTCTCTTGTTTACAGTACAGAGGTCATAAATACATCAAAATCGAAACATTGCACAGGCATGCACACACATGCATGCATGTCACAGAAGTCATGGGTGTGTTAAAGAACAAAACACACATGAACAATCTTATTTTTTTCCTACCAAAGGAACCTTTTGTTTCTTAAAACAAAACTACACACAATACACACTGACACCCCTCCCTGTTACCTTAACCTTTGGGCCCTGCTGTCTTGGTGGCATCTGAGGGTGGAGGCTCCAATCTTAATATCCATGTCCACCACACACAGAGACACACCCACACACACACACAAACACACATAGCAAGGTCAAGTAAAGCAGAAGCTGAAACAGTCAGCAGAGGCTGGCAGAGAGCTGGTCTACAGCACTCTCACCACACCAGGCCTAGTTATACTCTGCCTGTTTGAGGTACACTGATTACTGATATTACACACACACACACACACTACCTTCACTGCAGGGTGTGTGTAAACTCACCATGCAGAAGCAGGTCGCTGCATTAAACACAAGCATATGCTAGCAAGGAGTCTTACTATGATCTTGCACACAGCACTCCACTAGACTGGGCTTCAGCACGCTACACTAGTCTGTATTCCACTGCATTACATTGGGCAGAGCAGGCTAATGCTAGTTGATGCACTGCCACAGTGTAACAAGTGCAGGGCCTCGCTAGCAGGATGCTAGGCTAGGCTAAAGCAAATCAAGGCCTCCTGCAGTCATTGGTGTGAGAGCCCATTTTCACAGTTCACACCCGACCTGCTAATGGCTGATCATTCATTCACGCTCTCTGTTGATTGTGCAGGCAGGGGGTTGGCCAATCGTACAGTTCGCTAATGTACCGTATAGTGAGGATAATCGGTGAGAGCAATAAGCATGCTAATGTTCTGTTGGCCATGAAAACTGAGGTCTGGTAATCTGGAAATACTTTAGAGCAGGATCATCTAAATTGTGCAGGTTGGGACTCTAATGGACATTTGAGATTTCATCAAGACATAAGAAAAAACACACATTCAGTGAGATCTAGGGATGCACTGTATTGAAAACTGTACGGATGTCTGATTATATCTATGTTAATTACAGATGATAAAGCTACTATTTTAAGTGTCACTGCAAAAGGCCTTCCGTTACACTTGTCTAATCATGCTGCTGGGTGCAGATTACCTCTAATGACACTTCATAATGACTGCCCTGATTTATTATTAAAGTCAGCCACTCTCCTTCAGTGAGTGTAGATACTTGGAAACTATAGATTAACTTCTTTAATGTACAGTAAATGTTGAAAACGTACATGTTTTTTAGCAAAAACTTGAAATTTTCCTTTAGTAGGTTGATTATATAAAGCTTCCCTGTAGTCACACTGCCTGTAAAAACACAATGAACATACATGAATATGTATGTCTGAAAGGGTAGTGTGACCTTTCCATCACCTTTGCATAACTGGCAGCTTTGGCTGTTGACTTTAATATATTCTTAAGCAGTTATTGTCTGACACTGATATTCTCACCATTATATTGCCACTGTGACATCCACTGATATTTCTTTCACTTAGAGAATGAATGTATGTGATTAGACTAAAACATATGGAGCTAACAGGATTAAATCCACATGTTTAATGTTTTAATGTGTGATAAATAAATGAAAGGAACTTTTCCAATTGCCAAACATTATTTCCTTCTTGCCACAGCCAGATACTGGTGATGAATTATGAACAATGCCCAAAATGTTTCAGTAGTTTCTACACTAAATCTCATTAAGTTTCAAACCTTTCAACACTGAAATACTGGCTCTTGGTCTGGCAAAATCAGTTTTATGTGGAAATAGTAAATTTGCAGGTCTATGCAAAGAATAAGTGATGCTGATGATGGTCCATAACAAAGACACAGTTGTTGAGCAAGTTCTTAAAAAACTACAAAAACTGGCAATGGGTGATGTAATGCAAAGAATGGATTGGATTTTGATTTGCTGGAGTGACAGACAGGGCTCAAACTCACAGTTGCAGGTATGCTATATTGTGCCAGTTTATGAAAAAATTCACCCAGGCCCAGCTTTGACATCAGTAAAAAAGTGTAAGATCTCTCAGCATTTTGCTCTCCTCCTCCAGGCTCCTCCAGGCTCCTCACAGGAACAAACAACTATGGTAAGCCATGCATATTGAAGTTTTCATCTTAACCACTACACCAGCTAATTTGATGGTTAGCAAAACTTAGGGAGGATGTAGTGATGAGTGAAATAAGCTGATGTATTGCAGAAAACTCTCCCTCAATGGGACATGATTAGATGTGCTTTCTCGATATTTTTAGAATCTTTTTCACTCTCAAATCTATATTATCTCTTATCAATTGCTTAAAGTAAATGACAAACTAATCATGCTTTGTATTATTAGACTGCTTTTATGCTCTGAGGTGATGTCATTTGCTTTCTTACTGTTATAGATTTTTATGAAGCTGACAAATGCCTTTATTTCAGCGCAAATAACATTAAGTTACTTGTTGAGAAACAACGACAGAAGTTTTTTCTTTGGAAGAATGTAACAGAGACTAGCTAATCTCATATATTTTAGTTAGTAAACCTGATTATGTTACTAAGTAGTGAACAGAAGGGCAGGGGAACTAACTCTGAAGGAAGAAAAGCTGAGCCCTCTCAAATAAAACCCTTTACATATTAAGGCAGCATGCCTCAGGCAGTATGGGACTGTTAACAGTAGAAGCACATTTGACTCCCTATAATTATCATCAGTGTATATACAGAGAAACACTGCACACATTCTCCACAGTCCCTCGCCTTCACTGTATTCAGAAATTCAAATTGACATTAAGCCTGTATCAGTTTAGCATTTTCTGTGTCAGTAAAGAGCTGTCAGGCGTGCTCATGTGAAACATGTTGCATCTGCCTCCCTCACAGGTTTTTCACAGTGCATTAGGAGAACCTTGTAGAATCAGTCTTTGAGATCACACTGCATTTTCTGTGCGACTACACATCCTTACCCTGTGGATGAGCTCAACTCTGCTGCCCTGTCCATCTGGATATCCCAGCTCATCCCAGGAAGTCCAGTTCTGCCAAACATGACAAACTTCCTCAACTAGATTGGATTACAGCACGAGAGGGAGAGTGCAGCCATAGCCTCAGACTTGAATGCACTCCAGGCTAAAAAGAGAGTGATAGAGTGCCAAGGAAGCATAATTAATGTTCTTAATTGGGTCTTAACTTACAGTGGCGACTGATAGACCACTCATAGCCAGCCATGGCTCCGGGGCCACTGCCATGCGCTGTTAATGACGTGTGTCCTGTGCTTGTCTGATCTCATACAGTTGCTGGCCTTTTCTAACATGAATCTGCCTCAGTCAACACTAAGCTGTGGTCAGAGGAGGAGATACACTATAAATGGCTCCTCCAAACAGGGCGTCAAGCTGCAGAACTGTTCTCACTGAACATTGTTTTCATACTTCTCAAGCAGGAACCATTCTACCTTTATTCCTGCTGTTGAATGATGAATTGAGTCATAGCAAGCCCCCTCTGTGTCCCCTCTGATTGCGCCTTTGTCCACTACAAGATGGATTTAACCTCCTGAACCCACTCTCCCCCAGAGGTCTTACTTACAAGCACCCTCCTCCTCCCTCTGACCCATGGCTTAGTGACATCGGATGGGCAACGAGGTGTAAATCCGTTGCTCTCACAGACCTCTGCCACAGTTAAGTTAGATGTGACACACAAGCCTGTTTGGTAGGGGAAAATGTCCAGTAAATCCACACGTACTGAAAGGGTGCTTGAGCAAATGCATGCAAAGATTTTCTGATGTTTCTAGTGCTTTAGATCTTAAAAGATTCAATAAAATTAACTAGAGGCAGCCTGGTATCCTAGTGGTTGAGTCACATGCCATGAAACTACAACGTCCACTTGAAGAGCTTCATATCCCACTCTCTCTCCATGTTTCCTGTCTCTATCTCTACCATACTGTAGGTACTATCTATGTAGTCTAACATAATCTATTTTTAAATAAAATGAAATAAAAATTGAATGGTTCATATATCATAAGTCTGGCAAAAAAAAAAACTATTAAATTTCAAGCTTTAAGCCTTAATGAAGTAGAATAATGTTTACTGGGAAAGACTGCATCTGATGTAATGTTCAGTACATGAATACAACACCATTTATTGATTACTATTTTAGAAAAAAAAGTGTACATAAGCTCTTGGAAAACCATAAAGTAAAGCAGATCATGATCATTTTAAGTCAAAGACACAGCATTTATTAACTTTAATTCATTGGGTGATTTTTTTCACACCAGCAGGGGTCAGTAGTGCACTGCTATCAGAGTTTCTTCTCACCAGCTGTACACTTCACCTAAACCAGCTGAAAGATTTTACATAGACTACACTAACAATTTTAAATGTATAAAATATTTGACAGTATTACACAATTTTCCATATACTATATACAGTGGATAGTGATATTAAATATCCAGTAAAATCACTTGAATTTGATTAAATAGACAAGACACATCAGTGAAAATAATTATTTTCATGCTTAGAGTATCCCATTAAAATGTGGATGAGGGTCACTAACTCATGGAAAACGGAGGAATGGAGAGCTCTTATTTTTAAATCATAATGAACTTAGGTTAAAATAAGAGGCTGAGACATCACTGATGCACAGAGGTAGAGGCAGGCATTACCTTGTACTTGTTAAATTTAATCAGCGTTTATAATATTCACCTCAGTGAATTGAGATGTTCATGACATTCTGGCCTAAATTTAAATTAATTTTGTCTCTACGTCCAATTAGATACCATTAGTGCATGTCTGACCATTTTCACTGTCTCAACATAAGGTTGCCATTTTTTGTGTATTTTTTTGCATTGAGTGACAATTAAAAAATAATTATGGATAAATATAAATGAGGTAAGAAAAAACACTGTCTTTAAAACAATCACCTCATGCTGAAGTACATAAAGGTCATATAAACTACATGGGACAACAAATCAGTGTGCTGATATGCCATGTTCCTTGGCTTCCATGGTCAGAGGAATGGGGTGGCAGTGTAGTGTCCAACACGGGGAAAGACTGACACACTTTCTCGCTGTTTTCACCCTCAGGCGGAGAGCTAATTAAGGAGGGACTCTAGTTTTATTTACTGTCAGCTCCTGGCCCCTGGGTGTGTGTGTTGGTGTGTGTGTGTGTATGTGTGTGAGAAGGACTGATTTTGCCCTATCTCAGACCGTTCTCAGTCACACCAGTTTAGTTGGGCCTTGCCATTTTGCCCACATTTAGCCAGCGGCACTATGATAGTAGTAATGATGACCATTATCCATTAGCTAAAGCTTCTCTTAGTAGGGTATCTCCACAGCGACACAGGGAGGTGCTGAGCACGGCAGCAGCGCTGTGGGGAGAAATGTAATTACTATGCCCTCAATATGATACAGATATCACAGATATCAAAGCTGTGATCTGGAGATTCACTGTGCGCTGGAATGAGGCATCAGAATAGACTGGGTAATCTGATGGAGACTATCACATTATCTTTTAATCATTCCCTAAGTGTACAGAACGTAATATTTCTTCTATATATTGAGCTCTAGCTACTTTTGCACAATCAATGCATTTTAATTATTAAACATTCTCAAATCTGCTTCCCCTTATCTGCATCACATAATTTATATATATATTAATATATATAGTTTTAACCACTATTAGGGTTTTCAAGAAGTTACAATGTCCTCATTAATGGAGTTTTTGAAGTGTCCTTAGATTTCTTTGAATCAGTACATATCTAAAGCTCTTGATACAGTATCATCATATGATTTACATATACAGTGACTTTTGTCTTATGCAACAGTAAAAATAAAACCAACTTAGATGGGCGGTTTGAATAATATTTTGACAGGTACTTTTCCCTGTTATGCTTGCAGTCTTACATTCTCCTATATGATTGTCATTACAAAGGTAACAGATCCTTTTCTACCAGTGACTTTAAGAAATCTGATCTTCAGGATTTCTCCTTACCTTTTTACCAAGTTACAGATACAGTACTAGCTCATTTTCAGTTTTTACTTCATTTTGATGCTGTATTCTGAGCAGGTTATACTATTCTTCTCTTAAACCGCTCTTAAATATATACCACTTATAATAAATACCCACTGTCTGTGTTGACTGTGAATGGTCATTTGTAGTTAAGTTGACAGTGGACATCCTCCCAACATCCACTGATGTTGATCAAACAGAACCTGCAGTCTCCCACTGGCCCCAAGCTGATTCAAACAGTACCTCAGCAGGACTCTCTTTACAGGGTTCCACTACAGCTCCATTTGTTGGTGACAGCGCTGCTGCAGAGGTGACACACCACAGTGACAGGGGCAGCCCCCCCTCCACCATCTCCACCACCATCCACTCACCCAGCGGTGGTGCCCCAGTGAGCCCTGTACCTCGCCCACGTCAGTCAATAAACTGCAGGCGGCCACACACACACACATATAATCATCGACAAACTGGAAATGTTGAGGGGAGCGACAGGACGGAGAGGGAGAGTGAGGAAGTGATAGATGGATGGAGAAGAGTGTTTCAGTGGTGTCTGAACAGCAAGCGCAGTGAGGAGAACTCTCATTATGTGCTGTTGTGTCTGACAGCAACGGTGCTGTAGCTGTTGTGGGGAGTTGATGACCCAAGTGACCCGGAAAGTAAGGCGTGGCCCACACAGCTGTGGTCACCGTGGTGATCTCACACAGTGTAATTAATGCACACAATCAGAGGTGTCTGCGTAAGTGTGTGTGTGTGAACACGCGTGCAGGGGTTTGCCTGCTTATTACAACCAAACAGTGAGTTACAATCTGACAACAGAGAGCTCTGGGTAATTTCCCATCATGCCTCATCAAGAACAGTGGGGGGCCAAGAGCCTCGCCACATCAGCTCACACTCGGACCTGGGTAGAAAATTACCATCATTAAACAGCGATGTGCGAGAGAGAGAAAGAAGGAGCCAAAAAAAGAGAGCTGGTGATAGACAATGGGATAGTCGGAGACAGGCAGAATGGAAGACAGACACTTCATTCGAAAGGAATCAGATGAAAGGAACATGGGAGATTGGCACAGTTGGGCTATAGTAAATTGCCAAAATCATGATGCAGTATTGATCAAGATAAAGTGGAGCTCTCAATATCTGTGATGCTCAGAAGACAAATCTATAATTTAATTCCACCTTGACAAAAAGAAAAAGGACAGAACAGAGCTTTACCAGTTTTCTTGTCTTTCTTTTCTCTGTCTGTCTTTTTCTCCCTCTCATTAGCAAGAGGCTGTGATTGTATTGGATTGAACAGTGACTCTGTATCGATCCGGTCAGCCCTCTGAGGACTAATGTAATCAGTGCCCTCTGCCTCCGTGGGCTGAGAGGCAGGTGGTGGAGGGCGAGATTAGCAGTGAGACAGGTGGGAGAATAGGCAGGAGTCAAGCACTGAGGATCCCTCATATGTAACACATGTTTACAGTTTATACATTGTGTTGTGCAAGGTGACAATGTGCAGGGAAACTGGGAGAACATGACTGCTTTCTAGATAAAAAACATGAGGAAAATCTGCATTTTTTAGAGGTTACGCAGAGTGAAAGCACTGCTCAAAGCAAAGAGAAGCTGTCTCCTTACGGTCAAATTTCAGTCTGTGTTTCATAACTGATATACACACAACATGATAGATGAAGAAGAATCTGTGGTGAAGCTCTGAGCTGAATCCTGACCTCTGATGTCTTATCTCAAGTCTGCTTAATGTTACAGTGACATGTAAATATTTGAGCTGAATCTATGAACATATTAAAATAGTGGTCTTCCACTTAAAGACGTATCTGTAAAATCTCAACCACGCTGTGAGCTGAGACAAGTTCTGGTTGTTCTTGGAGGGACACGATGTTTCCTGACAGTCTTTAGTCCCGCAGCTCCCATGACTGTCTTGACAGCTCTACTAGGCCCACGGCACTTCTTAACTCCTTCTGTCTTCCTATCTTTTTATCAGCCCGATGCTGAAAGTGTTTACCCTCCCATCCTCTGCCATTACCTTCAGTGTCCCCGCACATATGCTGTTACCCACCTTGATTCCCTCTTGCTTTTTTTCCCCCTTTCCAATCCCACAGCACTCTTATTTTCACCTCTGCCTCCACCTCTCCCTGTAGTTCTCTTGTGAAAATAGCAAAAAATAGCATCACTTGATCACTTGACTGAGTGTTCACCTGGCTGCTCTGCTGGCTAGAGATGAGAGGAAGGAAGAGATAAAAAAAAAAACAAATGAGATGGAAAATAAACAGAGAGAAGAGAGAGACTGAAAAACCCAAGAGGAGAGATGGACATATGCAGAACAGCATTTATGTTTGTTGAGGAGCAGACATACTTTGCCCAGCACCCCCAGTCCTTCTATAACACATACTGTATCTTTACTAAAGGCACAAACACACACACACATACACACACACACACACACACACATTCCCCATATAAAGGCCTACACAGATGCGCTCTTGCTGAGGAGGAGAGAGAGAGTCTTTGCATGGATGACCCAGTTGGGCTTGTGCCAGTTCTGGAAGAGCCTGGAGCCAAAGCGTAGACCTGGAGACACACACACATACACAGAGAGAGAGAGAGAGACACACACACACCATCTGGTCCCGTGCCTTTTAATAACTGAAACAAGGCACAAGATGTAGGCAGCATGGTGCATGGTTTCCCATCAGCCTGGCAGCAAGAGAGCAGTAAGTAACAATAGCAACAATAGCCCTGAGAACAGTAAATACATAAAGTATTACAGGTGTAGATGGAAACACAAGTCAGTGGATAAGGCCTCTGTTTGCAGCAAATTGGAGAATTTGTTGAAGGAGTGTATAATTCTTTCTGAGGTTTCAGCACACAAGATGTTCAAAAAAGATGCAGCCATGCTTTCTCGTCATACCCAGCATAAATTCTTTCTCTTCCTTTGCTCTCTCCTTCTCTTTTCTTCCTCTCTGTCTTTCTCCCCCGCTGTGTACAGGAGTCAGTCTGACTTTTGATCCTGACATCTGCGTCTTGCAGGAATGTCTGTGTGCTCTCTCTGCCCTCTGATGTAGCTCCAGGAACTAATGGAATGTGAAAGAGACAGACGGGCTTCTCGTCTGAAAAACACTGCCCTCTCTCCGTACACGTGTGTATATATGTGTGTGTATGCGTGTTTCTGTGTGTGTGTGTGTGTGTTTCTGTGTGTGTGTGTGTGTATGTGTGAGTTGAGAGGGCACTCTTGCTCCCACACATATCTACTGTCTGCCTCAATCCAACCATTTCCATAGCATCCCTGAAATAAAATGAAATGAAATGAAAAAGGGGCAAGACAGGGGAGAAAGCAGATGATAAACAAGTTGAACACCTCAGTTTGTGTTTTTGCACATGGATATATGAAGCGTGGTTTAAGATCAGGCTAACCTTTGAGTTGTAGTGTATGGGTTAATCCCACAACTCTTTCACTTTTTCTCCCTCTCTCACTCTCCCTCATTCTGCGGAGAGAGTCTGAAGGTCTAAAAGGGTGTTTACAATTCGCTAATCTGACTTCAAAACCAGCTTAACTCTGGGAGACATCAAAGGTGCGCGCGTGATGGCCCCACTGATCCCAGTAAGGGGGGGATGTATGATAGACTGGAAACATAGTGAGAAGGGGTGGGGGGAAGAAAAAGGACTGGAAACGAGAGGAAACTAGATATTTCTGAGATCTTGTGATGACTGTCTCACTTGATCCAAAAAAGCAACTGTTCCAGACTTATGATAAGGCTTAGAAACTAAAAGCACTTCATAAGGATGCAAGAAAGCACAATCTTGCAACGGTTGGTTTTGGATCAATCTTGTCCATAAAATAATCAATAGAAGCACTTTTGCTCATTAACAAGGTTTGTAATCTTTGTGACACACATCTCAAAGTCTCGCTACAAATTGTTTGTACGCCAATAATGAATGCATCCATCTGGCTTTATCATTTCTATCAAAATCCCTCATAATGAAAAGGCAGCTAATATATCTGCCTCTGCTTTTCATAAACACATTCATTAAGAATTGATAGCCTGATTTTCAAATACAGTTCCAGGAAGTGGACAGGGAAGTCTTTGTCCTGGTGAGGCTAATGATGAAGAGCTCATTTAAACAAGACTTGCATGAATATGCGGACAGGAGAAAATGCAGGCAAGGTAAAATTAGCCAGTAATAAATGAACATTGTGGAAATACATCTGGCATTAATTGTCATCCAAAGGTCACGGTTCATTAAATTACCATTAAAGAGTTTGACAAAATATATTTGGTGCTCACTGAGGTATGCTGGCTTTGTGAAGTAAAATGTATAAATAACTGTAATAACTATAGCTGTGTTTCTAAGACCTATTAATATCAGATGGAGAGGAGAAGCCTATTCTGCAGGGACATTATCAAGGGATTCGCGCTATTAAGAGATGTATTTTTCCTCCTCCTTGAACACGTAGAAATAATGCAAATTATAATAAATTGTCATGTAATGAATAGTTAGGCCAAAAATGAGGACAGCATGATTTAATGGAGATGAACTGATCACAGTCCTATTAGTTATTCAGTATGTGTGCCGAATACATCTCAATGCAAAGTTCCTTTGTGAGTTCAAGTTTGTCCCACATTTCTATTGAGCTATCAGGGATGGACATGCAAGACTGCCCCGAGCAAACATCTGCTCACACATGTACACATATGTATAAACATACACAGGCTGACATACATGCCCACGCTGGACCCGTTGCAGCCCAAACACTTAAACAAACAAAAAAAAAAAAAAACACCAAGGGAAGAAAAAAAGAACGCAAAAGAGAGTGTAGTCTAGGAAGAAGAAAAGGAGAGAGGAAAGCGAAAGAGAGGGAATGTGTGTGTGTGTGTGTGTGTGCAGAGCAACATGAGACAGAGAGACTCGGGTGGACAGACACTGATTCCCCCAGGTGCATGTTGGGTAAGTCTTCAATAATCTGGAGTGACAAGGAACAGAAGGAGCCGATTTCTCCTCATGTCATATCCTCTTTCTCTTCTCGCTTCCTGCTTCTTGTCAACAGGACTTTAAACTGGTGTTTGTTAAATTGGATGTCAGGGTCAACAGAGGACTTTGTTACATCGAATGCTTGTCTGTTTGTGTGCATGTGTTAGCCTACGTGCGCGTAAATGTGTGTGAGCGTGCGTGGATGGGCATGTGTGAGTTCAATGCCGCCGATTAAATGTGGTAACATGTTGTCTCGTGGTATTACTGTGGAGGGTCAGAAAATGAGATGCAGCTGAAATACCTTAACTTGAGAAATTCCCAAACCCAATTTCAATATGCGGTGTTACAACATTACAAAAGGTGCCATTCAAACACATAAGCCTCAATCACACTGAGCCCAAAGCAACAGCAGAATCCCCATTGTATCGGATGGCAAAGCCCCCGAGCTTCCACTGTTCAGCCATGCCATTGTAGCAGGTCTACCCTGCCTTTCCAGGAAGCCTCAGATGAGTAGGAAGCCCCTGGACATCTCTGCTAATCACTCATCCCTAAACAAGCACTTTCTAAATGACCTTAGAGAGAAAGAAACAAGAGACAAACCACGCAGCCAAACAAGGCCCCCAGGCCTCTAACCAATTTAAAATCCCAATTAGATTTTCAGATACTCTCAAGAGTGTAAGTGTGCGTCCGTATATGTTGGTGCATACTTGTGCGTATGTTTGCGTGCGCGAGTGTGGATTGTCAGACAACCAGCTCTTTCGTATAAACAGCAAAGGTCATTCCCTGTCTGAGTCGGTGCATGTTATTGTTGCGATTAGTGTGTGTGATTTTGTTTTGACTGTTATTGTTACAATCGTAGAAGCAGCTGACCTTTGACTGTAAAAAATAGAGGATCACATTATTGTCATTGTCAGAAGGCTTTCAAAAAATCATATCATGCTATAGCAAGTCAATACTGATGATAAAAAAAAAAAAGTTTCATGGTCATAAAAACATCTAGAAAAATCCGAAACAATAGGTCAAAGGTTATGCACGGACACACACTACAACATGAACTACTGTTGCTGCCCACATTAAATTGGTTCATCTATGTAAATATACAGTATTAGAGAATGACATTAGGTATTTTGGATTGAAATCAACTCAAACTGTTACATTAAAATCAGAGGGTATAAATATTGTAGAATGAGGTTTATATATGATATGTCCCCATATTAAGGGAGTTACATACCTAAAAAAATACAAAACATATAGGAAATACTGTACATCAAACGATATACCCCTGTTTAATGTATGTATTATGTTTTATGTCATGTGTTTTGATGATCAAAGTGATGGCAAATTTCCACATTGCGGACAACAAAGTTGCGGAGTGCTTATTATATTTTCATGGTAACAGCTGCGAGAAAACCCATTGGCCTATTAATGTCCTTAGATAACTACATAAACAAATACACACACACACTATGCTCACAAACACACACCAGATGGCCAATCCCCCCCTCACCTCTTACATTAGGGTCCCCGTGGCAACAGGTCAAAACAGGTCCCACCTGAACGGGGCATTTCTGGTTCACAGGTGAGGCCTCTCTCTTCCTCTGCCTCTTCCTTTCTTTATAGTCATGTCCCGCATTTATGTCTCTCTGACAGCAAATGAGAGCAGGTTAGCATGTGCTGTGTTACTTTTGCAGGCCAGATGGGATTCAATAGAGATGACATTCGGTAGATGACCCACCTGATGTAACCATAACGCAGCCACAGAGGCCTTTTCCTATCCTTTTGATAACCACAACAGAAAGGTGGATACATGCAAGTGCACACATATGCACACATAAAGCTCCAGATTCACACTGATGATTTAGTGTTAATATTGTGAAATGGAAGCTTCTCATGTATTTGGTTGAGTACTGGCCTTTGTCATCAACTGTAGCAGGACTAAATGAGGTCTTTGCCACAGTCTTGTGCCCTTACCTCTTTCCCCCCCAAGCCTCTAGGTGGCAGTATTGTCATATCAACCTCTTAAACCGGCCTGTCTGTACTCCAGCTTTCACATCGCCACAAAAAAATCTCAACACCTTTCATCCTAGGATGCTGCTAAAAGCTGATTATCTACCTCACACTTTTTCAACGCAGCACAAAATATGAAATGCTACATAAAATATTTCATCCACCAGAGTTACCACAAGTCCACTCTGTTTGCTTTTGTTCCTGCATAAAAGCTGAAGTTGTTGTCATCATTTGTTCAGAAAAAATCTATAAATCTATAAAACTCACACAAAATCCACAGCTTAACATACATCTGACTTTGCATTGGCAGGAAAGCGATGTGATAGCAACTGATTACTATTAATTTAGCTGAAATGAAGGAACAAAAAAACAAACAAACAAACAAAAAAAACTTTACCCCTTTGCAGTATTTCTCCATCCAGTGGAAAATTTTAGCTGTTGCCAAGTAGTTACTGAACATGACACAAAGGTGAAGTCATCACAGTGCTGAGGCATTAAAATCAGCATCATCACAACCATTTAGTCATCTACACTGAATTACTTTGTCAGGTTTTAGTGTATGCGCATCTCTCTCTTATGGAGAAACATCTTTCGGTTTGGGGTTGGTGGGAGCGTTGCGTGCAGAGTGGCACTTGTTCTGATGCTGAGAGTGAGCTCGAAAGAGAGGCAATAACAGCCGCATGATGTGTACAAGTGAGCAACACACAATTAGACTCATTAATGTATCCTGGAGATGAGAGAAGTGCAACGTGGGCACTCCCCTGCTGTGACTTGGCACCCTTTGGAGACAGTGAATCATGTACACATGTTCCCACAACAATACACCGGAAATGTTTCAAAAAGCCTGCCTCATTCATACACTCTTCAGCCATGCAAGCACACAGTTTACAATTGTTAGACAGTGGCAAATGGTATTTAGTTATCTCACCAACTCACCAGTTCATACAGGTACAGAATTCTCAACTGCGGGCCCGTTTTACATCCTGGCTTAAGGACTCTGTGATATGAGCAGCATATCCTGTAACAGTTGACACAAAGCTTGAATACTCTGGTCTTAATTCTCCCAAAAGATCTTTCCTCATGTTTACAGGCCTCAATAACATGCAAAGTAGAGAGAAGGAGCTGAAACTAATAGTCACCTTTAATACTGTAGTTTGGGTATTTATACACACAGGCTACAAGACACCTCCTTGTGCCTTTGCTTTTCCCTCCTTCCTTGGCTGCAGGACTGTGGGTGCACCTGGACTCCCCAGTAGAGTGCTGCTCTGACAGCTAACACTGCACTATGTCACGGTGTGCACTGATTGTCTTATCTGCCCATTTATCACAGTTGAATTGGAACCAGCCTTGCCTGAAACCTGCTTTCAGACTTTGTTCGGGTGACTTGGGATGCATGATGCTGCAATTGTTGAGCTTTCAGAAGAGGGGGTTCCATTGCAAATGTATTCAGGATTATTTTAACATACTGAGATCCTTGTGTTTCATGACTGTATTTCACTGGCCTGAGATAATACTGACAATTAGCCTGCCACTAAGGCATGGTAGGGGTACTGTCACATATTAGCCTACACGCACAATGTCTTGTCCTTGTGCTGTTTCAGCAAAGTGACACAAAATTACTTCCTGTAAGTTTCTCCCGCTTCAAATAGCCTTAAACGGGATCTTGCATGATTGTAAAACCTAAAAAATGCATCAGTGTGCAAGAAGTGGCTGGCTCCATGAGGCTGTCCACACAAGCTGTTTGCACACAAACCAGCACTGATGTCTTCTGTCAGCCCTCATTTTGGTAAACACTGATGTCTACGTGAGGAAACGGAGTGACAGGTGCATGATTGAGGTACTTAAAAGCAGACACTCTCCTCTCTTACGATCTCCCAGGGTTGCTGTGATTCTCCTCATGCACTTCTATCCTGACATTATATGCATCAGCTCTCTTTCATCTCCTGCTACATTTTTTTAGCGGGTAGGGGGGGTCTCGTTTAATTGATGTAATGCACCTTTTGCAAGCTTTAGTTTTAATTTTAAGATAGTTTCAACAGATTGTAATAATCACCTCATTATCATTCATAGGGGCTGAATTTTCTGCCTCTTCATTAAAAAGAACAGTATCACTTCTTAGGGATAGGTCGGACTTGTTTGATTCTGTCAGGCAGACGCTGGCTTCACATGGACTTTGCCACCTTTTCAAAGACTTTGCTTTAAGAACAGGTCCGCTTAAGCGAGATCTGTAAAAGATAAACATTAAATATGCATCCATATCTTCTGCTTGGGCGAGTGGACTGAATCTGTATGAATGGCTAATGTGTCGCTGTGACGGCAAGCAACTAGATTGATCACTCATTACGATATCTGCTCCATTGGCCATTAACACCCGCAAGGAGCCTAACCATGGGCCCCATCACACACCAGGGTTAAATTGAGAGTGAAGAAGTGAAGTGTGCTTGTGTGCTTGTGTGTGTGTGTGTGTGTGTGTGCATGTTTTTGTCACCTCTTGGGGACCTTTTCTGGTATAAAAACCAACCTTGTCGGGACCGTAGTCCTCATGGGGACCAAAGCCTGGTCCTAATGAGGCAAAACGTCATTCCTGAGGTCCTGGTTAGGGGTTAGGAGTAAGGAGTGCATTGAGCTTAGGTTAAAGTTTGGGTTATGTATAAATTGGTTATGGTTAGAGTTAGGGTTTGGGTTAGGCTGTCCACAATGAATGGAGGTCAATGCAATGTCCTAACAAGGATAGCTGTACAAACTGCTGCAAACTGGAATCTGGGATGACAGTGTAGGTGAGTGGGTTCAGGTGTCCTGGTATACACAAGGTGTACAATACATCTCTATAGTTTCTCACTGGGGAAACTGTCGTCTGTATTTATCACACTCACTAACCACATTAGGCCACAATGCCACAGATAAAAGCGTAACCATTTACCCAGATGGCTCTTCAGTGGAGGAAAATCATGTGTGATAATATTAGACATGGATTTCTTACGTTAAACGTCTGCGCTCACATGTGACCTGCCTGAGACTTTCCCTCCTGGTGGCCTGTTCACCGCTGATCCAAAAGTAAGAAAGAACAACACATGTAAATTTAATAGCGAGTCAAGAGGCTCTCCACACCCACCACCGCAGGGCTGTTGTCAAAAGAGCAAAATTTAATAAACCTGTCCATGACACCTGCGCACCCTCTTTCTCTCTCTCTCTGTAACACGCACACACACACACACACACACACACACACACTTTCTTTCTCTCTGCGTCTCTTGTGTTTTCTCTTTCTCTTTATCACATACACACACACACCTGCCTAAGTGAAGGATTTACTTGTATTACACACAGTACATTGAACATGCCAATCACCCAACAGTGCAGCTGTCTGTGTGTTGTCTGTGAGCTGTCTGCATTCCTTTAGAAATTAACCGTGCACCTCAAATACTCTCAGACACGCACCTCCAAATGGTAAAGTGGGGACAAATGTCGTGACAACCTGTTCAATCAGGTACATGTCAAAATCACTCAAATACTTTTTTAATTACCATAACTAAATGACTAATGTTTTTTTTTTTTTATATTAGCTTTATACCTCAATGATTCATTCAGTACAGAAATGAACATAGAGCATGCTCTGCTACTGTGCAGCCCCACACCCCCTCACAACACTTTAATTCCAAGATTAATTTTAAGATGTCATACCTTTTAAGCTTAGTTGAACCTTGTAGTGACAGACAACTGTTGTAATTCCTGTTTCGGGAGGGATGTGGAGAGTGGGTGGGTGGTGGAGTTGCAAAACAGATGCTCTCATTTCTAGTTTTTTGTCTGCTTGTCAGTCTTGTTTTGGTTAATGCATGCACATTTGTGATTGCATTCATCTACTTTCTTTGTGGCCCATCAAACTTGTAACTCCAGTCCTATATAATGATGTTTAAATACCAATAAACAAAATTGATCACAAAATAACCCAACAACATTTTTTTGAAAAAGGAGATCATAATTTAGAGGTGCTCATCTTGCACCGCTTCCAAATCACAGACAAGTTCTGCAGTTAGACAGCTTTGAAACGCCGCTATTGGGGGGCCAGCAGAGGCGGTGAGGCAGTGTGTTTTTTACGGAGATGTCGGAGATGCTGGTGTTGACATAAAGCCTGTTTACTCCACTGTGCTCCCTCTGTAAAGATTCTGTCCACAGAGACCTCATATGGGGTGAGGGGACCCCTATTCATCTCCTCCCAAATGGGATAGCATCCTCCAGGGGAGAGGGGTGACACAGTCCCTGCCAAGGCGATGGGGAAGTCCTTCTGCTGATAATAGCAGTCGACGGGGGGAACAACCTCAGCAGGCACCAGGCCAGACAACTGCCAATCAAAGTACCTCTCCTCTTTTTCCACTTTTGGTTGCTGCTGCCCCTCCTCTCTACGTGTCTCTCTTTCTTCTATTTCGGCTCGTCTCCTTCACAGTGTGCACACCAGAAAACTCTGGTTCAAATCTCCAGCCTGGAGATCCTTGCAGTGAACATAATGGGCATGATGCTCCGACAAGGATTGGTCAGGGCACAGATGAAGACAAACATCAATAACAGATGTGTAATTGTGAATGTTACAGCATTTTAATGGGTCAACTAATTGCATATTAGCAAAGACAACAGCTACACAAAAGTAGAAAACAAACATTGGAACAGTCTGAACATTCGGAACAACTATTTTTCATCTCCTCCTTTAGTGCATTAGATAACAAATAACAATCAACAATTGCGGATCCCTTTTACCTAATTAGTAATTACCACAATGATAATTACATGACTGTGCAATGGCTTGAAACAAATTGCTATGAGAATAAAGTGCATTCCCCTCTCAATTTGTTTAATTTGTTACTTTGAGTCTAAATCATCCATCCATCAATTCTAAAAAACAAAACAAAAACAACCCAAGGAGAAACCAGTCATAATAAGCCACAAAGCTAGACTCTACAAAGGATTTTGTGTCAGCGTTTACCTGAATGAGGTACTGTGTCACTACACACATTGCTTGGAGAAAATGTAAAAAGAGTGCATTTGAGTTTGTAAATTCTGTGGACAGTAACAAAAACGTGTGAAAGTAACACTTTCTTATGGTGACATGTAACATTTACATAGAAGGAAGCATAGCAAATTATGCTAATTTGACAACATTTATCTATTGTTAAAATGTTCTCTTCCCTCCAAAACCCCATTTCATCACTGGATGTTTTCTCTAACATTGCTTCTAGCCACCCACTGAAAAATTTTGGCTAAACAGATATATTCTGCAGCAAGTTTTACTACTGATTTTACTGAAATTAGGCAATTAAATAACTGGCAATTAGAGTGTGACAGTGCTTTAACAGGGAAAACTAGTTTTCTTAACAGAACAATTTAATTAAAAATTCTTCACTAATGACTACCTGTTAACTAATAGACTAACCCAGTAATTACAAAAAAACATTATATTTGATTTAACTGTAACAGAAACCTGCTGAATCGTTCTACATCCAGCGTTGTCCGAGTGATGTAGGCAGGAAAACACTTTCTAGTTGATAAAAGCAGAACTGTCAGCGCGGCTCTACAAAAGTGGGAGAGGTAACGCCACGCTTTTGCTGTAAGCCGTCTATTAATGAGACATCACTCCATCAGGGGTGGTCTGTTATGACAACAACCAGAGGCATTTTTGTGTGTTTTGTTTGTTTGTGTGTATTTGTTGGGTGGACGCTTATGGCCTGCAGCACACACTGAATAATGCAAATTTCTAGGATTTTCTTTTTTTAAATTGTAAAACCTTCAGTATGACGTTCGTTATGATTGACACGAGAATATTAATTTGAGGGAAGAGATAAGAATAATAATATAGTGGTATAATAAGTGGTATAATATAGTGTCATATGTTTATATATAATATAAAATAACACTATTTTATGACAAAGGACATATTCACCAAGAAGATCACATAGAAACATAAAAAATGCAATAATAAAATAAAAGATCAGCAATTGTTCATCAATGTGATTGGGTCCTGTCCACATGCCTGAGAGCACTGATAGTACTAACGCTGTATCTCTGAAGTAAATTAGAATTAGATTTTTTTGGAAATCATTTGATCATATTTTTTGTCTGATTGTTCGATCATATTGATCGTATAAACAAAACAATGTTCAATGTTTGAACTATGTTAAATAACTACACGTATCTACTAGACTTGCGTGAGTTGCCTTAACCTTGCTGTGCATTATTGGATGAATTTAGTCTTATTGAGGTGGACCATCCATTTATTTTGAAAGCAGGCTTTTTACATTTACAAGTCACTCTGTATGCGTGTGTATGTCTTAAACAGCTGTATGTATAGCGGTTTTTTGCGTGTCTAAGAGTGGTATGGTATAAAAAGAAACCCCAAGACTCATAAAATATATAACACAGCCCATCTTGCAGATTTTCCGATTGGAAACATTGCCACACACACACACTCCTCATGCACCCACACACTGGTAAGCTATCATATTTTCAAGCAGAGGCTTTTGGAAATGGTCCTTTAAACTGTTGCAGTCAAAGCAAGAAAGTTGTATAGCATGCTGTGTAGTCTGTTAAATCTGTTTATTAAATTTATTAAATCTCTTGGCAATTTTGGCAACAATTTTGTAATAGATAATATAATATGAATATATCATCATGATAAACAGGAGTCAGGGGAGTCAATAAGTTATACTATTATAACTTTACATTTCTTATCTTCCCGAGTCCACTCATACAAGATTTTGCATTTGGCTATGACCACAACCACAAATTCATTGAAAGTGTTAAATTCTTTACTTCAGAACCCAACACTGATAATACTCAATGTCTCCTTCACATCTTGCTCTCCCTACAGTTCAGAAGCTCCAGAGATCTGCGGACTGTTCACAGCATTTCAGCTGACGTCACCAAGAACTCATTTCATCAGCACAGGGTTTCTCAAACTTTTTGGGGCCAGGGACCCCTTACAGGGGAGAAATTTTTCCAAGGACCCCCTCATACTCATAACACTGATTAAGCATATGCTTACTACCATTTGCACTCTTAGATGCCAGTGGAACTATTTGCATTCTAAAACTTTTCAACCTAAATACTTCAGACTTGTTTCATAGTAATAAACAGAAACATGTTTCAACTTGTTGAATCATGTTAAAAGCACTTATATTCTTTTAAACAGAAGGTCATTCTATCCAAATTGCATTTGGATTCAACCTGACAGCATTTATACTCATCCGTTGTCCTCCCAGGCACCTCCTTGCAGAACACAAAGTCCTCCAAAATGTTCCCTTTCCATGGATAACGAACCAAAACAATCAACTGAACCGCCCCAGCAATGTCTGTTGATTTGTTCAACTGAATAGAAAATTGCTTGCAGGAATGCAATCTATCCAGTAGCTGTGACTGTAAGGCAACCGAGAGTTCTTCAATTCTCCTCCTCACGGTGTCATTTGAGAGAGGTACAGCTTTCAGTTTATTAGCTGTCTCTGTTCCAAGCATAACTTCACACATTTCAAACACCACTGGAAGTATGAGTTCTTTTGCAATACTGTGTGGCTTCTTATTTTTAGCAATCCGTTGAACCACCAAATAAGAAAACTCCTGTGCTTGCTCTGCAGTCGTGGCCAGGTTCACCATCCGTGTTTTCTGGCAGGTGTATTCGCCTCATATTCGCTTTAGCTTGGCTGGTTTCATGGATTCATTGGCTAGCACCTGAAGACACATGATGCATTTTGGTCTCCTGTCACTGTTCTCAATAAAAACAAAACTTGATATAACTGTCGTCATATTTTCTCAGTTTAACTAGTTTGGGTTTAGCGTCTTAGCTAACATGGGTGGGATTAATGGACACAATGTCGGTCATGTATCGTAACCCCAGATTCTATGAGTACAGGCGTACTTGTTTTATTGCACATCTTGGTGCAAGTAATTTATAGCAAATTATTTTGCAGACTCCCTGGCTATGGGTCACGTTCCCCAAGGGATCCGCGGACCCCACTTTGAGAACCACTGGTCTAGCAAAGGCCCAGTCATCAGCATCAACAGAATGAGCACAGCATTCTCTCTTACACAATAGATTCCCCCAAAACTCACCAAACACCCATAATGACCAAGTCTCTCAATACATGGCTGTGGTTGATGTTTGGCGTGCACTGTTGCTGATATTGCCCCCTCCTCCTGCTCTCTCCTTTCAAATCCACCCATTTGACAAAGTGAAAACAGCAACAAAAACACAAACAAAAACCTCCCCCAAGCTCAGGCACGCACAGCCAGACCTGACATTCTAATTAGTTTTAAAAGTAATTGCTCGAAATGATTAGTTGAGTTGGGCCACTTTCCCCTGTTACCTCTGAATTGGAAATATAATTGCGGCGGACAGTAATTGGCCAGCCATAGACTGTTGGTTATTGTAGTCTGTTGTGGCCGGCTGCATCATTACCAAGGCTTGGACGCGGTTCAGCTTTTGAACTACAGTGACCGAAGAGGAACACAAACACACACGCACGCAATGCTCTGCTTCCCCATGCCAGCTCTCCATCACCACTCGGGCCCATGCCCCGCTCTAAGGATCTAAGTTGTTTTCCATGCTGACCTCTCTTTTTTTTTCTTTCTTTCTCTCCTCCCTTTCTTTGCCTCTGACCTCCTCTACCTTAGGGGCAAATGGACTGCTCGTTGAGAGAAAGAGAAGCTGTACGCTCTAACTTGGAGAGGAGAATCCTCAGCTTATAGTCGAAAATGGGAGGAGGGGGGCGGAGAAAGTGATTGCAAAAGAATAAGCGACAAGACATAGGTGGATATCTTTCTTCATGCATTCAGCCTCCCTGAATACCGACAAATGAACAATCTGACATGGGCTTCAAGAGATTACAGCACAGATAGTTGGGAAGCAACTCTCTAAATACCATCTGAGCTTTCACATTACATCCATGTGGCGTGTGCACATTTATGCCCTTCAAGTATGAGTATGATAATTACTGTCTTTTGTGTGCATATCTACACGTGTGTCTTTTGTGTTTCATTGTGTGTGCTCGCTCTGTTATTGCCTGGATCAGTCAGTGTCTGTTTATGTTTGTTGTGCAGAGTTTCCTTTGCTAAATTGTCCGGAAGCCGAACAGCACCCATCAGTAAACCAGGCAGAAAGGGCTGCATATCCCGCTACAGGATACGGGACATGCCAGGGGGACCACATAGCCTACACACAAACACACATAGAGTGTACCTTATTCTCTCTGACTTACAAGCGCACATACACATACACACACACACACTGACTAATTGACTGTCCATCAGAGAGGAACACAGACACACACACTTCTGCTTGTTTCAGTAATGCAGCCATTAGACTTAAGATCCTGCTATAAATAGACTAAACCACTTTTACATCAAATCGGGACAATCTCATGCCATGGTTTGTCACTTCCAAAGGTGACAAATCATTTTTTTCAGAGCAGACTGAAGAGATAAAGGAAACTCCACACCATTAATTTGGTATCTCTCTGTAAAAGCAGAAAACACAAAAAGAGAGTTCTCCTAACAGCAAATGTATGTCTGCCAATTACTCTGTCCTTCTCTCTATTAAGCAAAGGGGATATAGGTCAGGCCTGTCAGACTAAGGCTTCTGTCACCCCCCGCCCTCCGCCCCCCTCCACGCCTCCTACTTCTGCATCACTCCTTGCCTGAGGATAGAGGTCCCATAGCTTTCCATTAGGACCCTCAGTGAGTGTACTGTATACAGCACAGGCCCCCCACCCTCTACATACACATAATCCCACCCACCCGCACCATTAGTGAGAAGAAGCACAAATAGTGTTGACTGCCTTTAAGGGGGAAGTGGGGGGGGGGAGTGGGGGGGTGGGGGGGACACCATGGCTGAGGGCAGGCTAATGCTCATGCAAAATCCTCAGCTCCACTGTCCTATTGACTTGAACGTCATTCACACAACATATTAATACGAGCAAAAACATTCAAGTTACTTTTTTTGTTCATAGTCTCACTTCCTTAACGAAATACGGAAAAAGTTAAGTTTTGCCTTCTAAATAGTCTTTGTGTTGTTTTTCGTTTTTTTTTTTTTTCTCAGTCTTTGATTAGTGGACTGTGAGTATTGACAGCCTGGTGTGTGTGATCATCACAACAAACTGACAGTAGGGAGCTCGATAGCCGTCCTACCCAGCCTCCAATACCATCTGTCTAGTATGGATCTCTGGAGGTTGACGCCTGTTAGCTTGGGAGATGTACACACCACAAGCCTCAAGGGCTGGCAGAACAGAGTTGGAGGAGGTGTATCTGTCCCAATTGAAGCTGTTCAGTCATCTTCACACACAAAATAGGGACCAGGAGAGTATCCCCACTCTTTTTCATGCTCTCTTTCTCTGTCTTTCTCCCCTCTCTCTCTCTCCCTCTCACACACAGTAAAGCAGGAATGATCAAAAGCGACTGTGATGTCTTAATTAAGAAGTACTAACAGGCTTGATTAAAAGGAGAGAATGAAAGGATCCGTCAATGAAAGGAGCAATTCCCTTATCAGCTACAGCAACACAAGTGGATGGGAGAGGAGGGAGTGCAAGAAAAAGTGAAGGAAGGAAACAAGATGCATCAACAGAACAGAAATATGCAAAGTGAGAAGGAGGAGAACTGAAGCATGATTGAATTTATGCAGCAGTTATATGGCATCAAGTTAGTTTAAGTATTTGACAAGGAAAAAGTTTAGTGTGAGAACGGGTATGCACAGATTTTCATTAGTGACCCACTGAGCTGGTATCTTTGGGATAGAGATATTTTTGTTTGCAGACAGCACTAAAAGAGACATTTGGCTGTCAGAGTAACACTGCAGCGTCTGACCCAAGTTTACTTTTGGGTCACGTTCTCTACCATGGATATGAAAACAAACAAACCAGGCCATTACCAGTGACGGGCGGTTCTCATACTCCCTTTGCCCATACCGCCCCCTCTCCTCTTTCACGTGTCTCTGCACTTTTAAAGGATTCAATTAACCTGAAATGAACCAGGGAATCAAGAAAACAGATACAGCCTGTCTTCCTGTGTCTGCCCCATATCCAACTATTCTCCACTCCAGTTCCCTATTGTCCCTTCTGCCCCCTCCTGTTATTTCTCATCCTCCTCTTGCTTAACTCCTTTATTTTGCTTGTGGTACAGTTTGAGCAAATGCAAGGGCAAGTTAAAAAATAATTTAATAATAATAATTCCACAACTCCATTTGGAATTATTTTTTCTCTGAATATCTGCATTTCTCAACAAAGATTAGATAATTCTTTCACAGTGATGTAGCATTTTTGGCTCTTTGACTCATCATAAACTCGTCATAAACATGTGAAAACAAGCCCGAGACAATCAACCTACGGCCATTGTTCATTAACTTCATAATGAGCACTTTATCAGGGTAATTCGCTGTGCTGATTTTGTCACTGAGTGCAACAGAAAGATTTAAAGAAGTTTAAAGAAAAGGCAATTGACATCAAGGCAGTCATCAATGCTATTAAGCTACACCAGAACATAGCCAAAAACAAACTGGCATGAAAAGTAAAGAGAGCTGCCAGCCTGAGAGAACTATTATTTATCCTAAAACTCCTCCCTGTCAGTAAGAATTATTGTTCAAATTGCTCAGTATTTTTGGGGCAATGTTATGCCTTTATTAGACATTTGACAGCAGAGAGATCACAGAAAATGAGGGGGGAGAGATCGGGAATGACAAACTTGAACAGGAGATGTTGCCACTCATGGTTGGCACTTTAACCACTGAGCAACCCAAATAAAGCAATTTTGCTGAAAATTAAAAAAAACTTTTTTGGATACTTTACAGAAGATTTAATTTATTTTTATGTCATGGATTTCCATTGCCACTTTCACATTTATTTATAGAATATTTATATTATAATAACATAATATTTGATTCCTAATTGAGCATTTTGGAGGAGTTTCCTTTGCCACTGTAATCATAGTCATAATACAATAACATTAACAATGTGCTCAATATCCATGCCCATATGAGATCAGGCATTGAACATGATAGTTCAGATATACAGCATCATAACGTAGCAACATACAGTAGTTGCAACAATACACTTTCTCTCTGTCCCCCTCTTCTCTTTCAAAGGCAGCAGACACACCTCAGCCCTGCTGACAGCCCACAGCCTGACTCTGTGGTGCTGCATAGCTCAGCACAGCTGTCTGTTGTCCGTTTCTTCCGATCTCTATCTCTTCCTCCCTCACTCCCTGCTTTGTGCCCACTCAGCATGATAATGATATACACCTCTGCCTGGTCATCTCTTTGGAACTCTGGTCTCCTGGCACAACTAAAAGTATGACAGCAAAAGCAACATACAAGATGTATTATTCAAGTAGTGTTCAGCTCAGGTTTGGATACTATATAAGGAGAGTCTGGTCAGGCATAGTTGTGACAAATCATAAAAACTTGAGGGTACACTGGATGGAAGAAAAAAAAAAACCCCACAGAGATACATGTACCAGTAGACCTGAGGTGGTGTGACTCCATAATCTTCAGCTTTAACCTTGTTAACATTACTTAAATCATAAAAGCTTTTCATCCACCAGGGCTTGAGTTACATTAATAAACAGTCAGAGCTCCCTCTATGGGGCAGTATCTTTAAAAAGGGACACACTAAGATTACTTGTGTCAGCATTTCAGCTGAACAGTGGCACCGTGTTGACACGCAGCAGATGAATATTAAACCTTGAGACACAAAGATGTGCTTGAAGCAAAACCCTGCATAAATATTTTTCAGATGCACACATACACACACATGCTCACACAATCTTGAGCGTCCCTCCCAGCAGGCACAATCACACTCAGGCAGATAATTCAGTGTCACAGGGAGCCTTGTCTTTGACCCTCTGGCCCCCTCCAGACAGAGGAAGCAGCTGGACAAGGACCCACGGCTGCCTGGAACTCACTTCCCCTGGGGAGCTCTAAGGAGAAGAGTCCCTCTCTGCCTCGGAGAATGACCAGCTGAGCTTCCACAGCTCAGTATGTGAATGTGTTGTTATGTCCCTGTGTCCAGGAAAGTCTGAGCAGAATGAGCAGGCCTTAGAAATGACAGCAGTACAGGGCTTTTTGTGGGAGTCAGCAGGCTGATGAAAGAGCATGATATCACAACCTGCTTAGTTTTTCCCTCTGGTTAGATTTCTGTAAAGTTTCAAACAAACCTGCTTTCCACTCTGCTCAAGACTCTGAAGTGAATATTTGCCGTTTTTAATGTGTATGCATGTGTTTAAGTTTTACAATCAAATAGCTGTTTAAACTGCATTACATGGGCTAATTTATTTCAGTTTTACTGAACTTTATTTTAGACACAAACCAAGGATGAGCCGCAAATGCTCCCTTTTCATCCGTCCACACAACTGCTACAGTACATTTCCTTTCATCTTTGCCAAGCACCTGCACTCTTGTAAAAACCATGTTATAAAACCTGGTTAAAGGTAAATATGACCTAGGAAGGTTTCTTTAACAGAAATCTAGCTGTGTTAAGCTGTTTTCTCTTAATCCTTTACCTCGATTATAAAAACATGTCTGGTTACTACAGAACGCTGACAATAACTCAGTGTCTTGAGTACATGTAAACGTACTGAGTGTGAGACTCAGGTTTAGTTCCACACACACAATATATTCAGTGGTGAGTGTGGTCCTTACTAAGTGCTTATTAATATTGTATGGTTAAATGGGAATTGTTAACATTTTATCAATTGCCTTGGCAGCCTAATGAAATATTAAACATTAAGAGAGCTTTTGTTTTACCATTATACCAAGAAAGGGTAAACACAAAATTAATAACATCTTTTTTAAGGGAATGAGACAGATATTTTCTGAGGTTATCCATGTTTAAAGCACAACTACAAACAACCTGCAAATATGTGGTTTAGGTGCATTTCGAAGCCAGTTTAAAACCAGCATTTAAATTCAACCACAAAAATTAGTAATAAACCAAGTAGCCATCCATATATACGAACTTTTAGGTATGATTTGGTCTTTAATTAATTTATCTGAAGTTTAATTATTTGTGTGTCTTATTACTGAATAACCATCATCTCCAACATAAACCATGTCATCTTTGCCTCTGCCTACTCTCTGCCATTAGCAGTTCCACAGAGACACAGCTTTACTCGCTGCTCACGCAACGCTCTTCCTGTAGTGCTACGCAGCTACAGCCAACACACCGTAAGCCACAGATGACAAGGCCCTGTCAGTTAAGAAACAGTAAAATTAACCTAGAGATTGAGTTTGTATTGTGGTATTTTTCCCATAAAAAAAAACTGTGTCTGAGCTTGATTAACCTAACCTAATGAAATAAAAGGTTGGCAAAGAATAACCACTTTTTTAAATAAATGGTTTTATTTAAAAATTACTGAAGTAACAAACGGTACATACAAATTGGATGAGTCAGTCTGAGTCTGAGTCATTCTGAGTTTTAATGATCCGTCTGGTTGGGCTTTCGCTGAGTGTCCCAAAACTATGTGGTGGCCAGAGCTGTATAGGACAAAGGGCACAGAGAAAGAAAGGGTTAAAAGAAAGATACTGTAGGAGTCACATATAAAAAAAATAAAATAAAGGACCACCATTAATTATGCAAGACACTTTATCATTGCTACTCTAACAACTTTACTTCCTGGACACATTCGCTAATATGGCTTTTAATGATGCGTTTGACTTCATAAAAGATCTTGTTATTTCATCAGCTGTCGTAATAGGGCCTCCAGTGGAGTGCCGCTGTCCAATCAGATGGACAGAAGGTTGGCTGACCTGTTTCCAGGGTCGTGGTTGCTATGACATCCAGTGACATGACAACACAGCAGAATGGAAAGCTAGACAATATGTTGTCCAGGCTTTGGTCAATCAGACACACTTGCTTTGAACTTCCAACTGACTCACATCTTTCAAATTGTGCTTAAAATGGCCATACTGGACTATTCAAAAACTAAGTAAGTCAACTAACTAACTAACTAACTCAAACTAAGAAAAATGTTAAAGAATCACGAATTGCTTGGTCAGCAGCTCAATATCTACACTGTCAGTATTCATATTGGAGAAATTTAATCAAAACTAGTTTCCTGATTATGCAAAAGAAGACATGGCTTAAAATTAATAATTATATAATGTGAATACACTCAATCTCTATGTAGGTTTGAGGGTTTAAAATGCATGACAACATACAGTCCACCTCCTAAGTTACCTTTAAGCAAACACGCCCTCGGATGAGGGCATAGGGAATTGGGCCATAGCTCCTTGAGTCAGTGGAATTCCTAAGGTTATCTCCTTCTAGCCATATGTGGCCTTTTGGAACCTAAAAAACAAAACGAAAACACCAAAGACACATGGAGAGAGGGCAAAAAAATGATTGAACAACAAAGAAATCAAACAGAAAGAGAATCTCTAAAATCATATCACTACTTAACCTTTTTAACATGTAAAAGTGATTTGGTCTATTATGTAGTGAGAATCTACCTTAACCCCCACCACCAGCGAATTGCCTCAGCCATCCCTCCCTCCTCAGCCTATCTTAACGTCAACCTGCCTGTCCCTCTTTAACCCCATACCGTCTTAGGAGAAGGGTCATGGGTAACGGGCAGGGTCGGGAGGGATTTAGAACAACTTCAAACGGGGTCATTAGGCTGTTGGCTGAGATCTGCGCCCCTCTTACCCATGGAGGGCAAAGCCAGAGAGGGGCCTGAGATAGCTGGGTAGAGAGAGAGGGAGAGAGAGACAGAGACAGGGAGAGAGAGAGAGAGAGAGAGAGAGAGAGAGAGAGAGACAGAAAGAAAGAGAGAGAGGGCTAAGCTGCGGCTAGCAGCAGTGTCCAAGGGTCTCCACCGCGGTCCGACCTGCCAGTGGGGCGGTCATCCAAGCAGGCTCTAATTCACAGTGACACCAATTATGATTAATCTCATCACTTTAGGAGAGTAGGCTTGTCAAGGCCCTAATTAAGTGCGCTGTCCCCCCTATATGTGCAGACAGGATCAACAACACATTATATTGTCATAATGGGCATCACAATCCGCGAGTCTATTTTTGTGTTGCCTAACTTTTTAACGGCAAAAGTCCTCTGGAAGAAAGAAGAGAACGTGAAAAGAGAAACAATATTATCCACACTGAGGTGACGTCACTTCTTCGCCTCTGCTCGTACTCCTTATTCCCATCACCCGGCTTCCCTGATTGGAGTCTTCAGTCCTACTGTGGGATGCTGCGTTTCGTTTCATATTCGATAATTGAGACAGATGATGTGACATAATCACGAGCCAGTGACATGTTGACCTAACATGAGGTAAACAACTCACTGAATAACGACGACACAAATGAATATCATTAAAGGAGTCATCTGAGAACCATATGTCAGCATGCTGGATTCCCACCATTACACCTCATTAACATGGTAACATATGCTGGCTCCCAAGCACAGGAAAAAGAAACACCACCGTTTGTCATCTGCCAAACCAGAACCCCCTGTTTCTTCTCGTCTTCCGTTTAAAAAAAATAACACCATCTTCCTTGTACTTATCCAAGAAACCCAGAGGTTTGATTAAGAAATTTCAAGCATTCTGTCCTGAATTTGGTGAAACCTCCAAAAAAGGAACTACCTCAACACACACACTTAATTTCTTGAAAAGAAACATTGGTTGTCTTAACATCACTTCAGTTGTTTACAATCTGGCGTGAAATCACTGAGAGGGTCAATCAATCTGATCGACAACAGAAAAAGAAAGGCACTTTGATTTAACTTTTATAAAACAAATGACCTCATACAGAAATCCAAGCCTGAGCAAAGGCAAAATTACCTTAAGGATCAACCAGGCGGTGTTTCAGAGAAGTGAGAAAGTGAAGAGGTCTGAAACCTGACCAGTAATACTGTGGCCAGCATGAGGATAAAAGCTTATGCATATCACCTTGCAAGTTGCAGGTGTGTGAACAAAACAAAAAAAGCCCACAGTAAGTCAAAGGCAAAGCTATGAATTAACCCCTGATCGCTGCGAAGCAGAAGTGTAACCAGATAATGCACCATCCCTGACTCTGCTTTTCAAAGACAACTGCTGTTTCAAGCACCTGACGCAAACAGCAGCAACACACAGATTTCCAAAGATCCACACAGGCCCAACACTGAGTTGTAATATTTAGATGTGCAGTCACTTTGATCAGCTCTGCTGGCGGTTCCGGTGTGATGAATGGCAGAGATTGCACCCGTCCTGTGGTTGCAGGCTGAGTTGACATGAGGCATTGTGCAACTGTCAAAGACGTGTTGACAAGCACTGAAACTGGAGCTCTCTTCACCGTGGAGGTGTGTTGTTAAACAGTCACACCATTATGGTGCTCATTATGTTAACATGATTGAGGCGGTGAATTATGTTCAGCTTAAATACATGCAGGCTTACAGAGTTCACCTTTCACCATCTTGCTACATCTATCTTTTTAAATTTTTTGATAGGTTAGGCGACTTTGTGTCACAGACATTTGACATGGAATATGGTGTTCCTCAAGGAAGCATTCTAGGTCCTATTCTTTTTTCTTAATTAGTCACCATAATGTCAAATATCACTGTTACCCTGATGATACACAACTATATAAATATCCCTGTTTCACCAGACAACCCCAGTTTACGCGCTCTTTTACTTGTCTCGCTGATTCAAACAATTGGATGACTTTTTTTAAAAAGAAATGAGAAGAAAACAGAAATTCTACTCATAGGTCCAAAAGCAGAAAAGCAGAGACAGCAGTCAGTGTTTGTTAGCCTGTCCAAGCAAATTAAAACACATTACAGATCTAGGAGTGATTTTAGACTTAGTGATTTTAGTCTTAATTTTATTAGTCATTTTAACGAGGTCGTAAAATACATAATTTTTTCATCTGAGGAACATTGCCCAAATTAGACCATTTTAACTCAGAACGATGCTGAAATGCTGATACATGTTTTATTACAAGCCGCTTAGATTATTGAAACTCTCTTTTTAAATGGTCTCCCTAAAAATCTTTAAGAAAATTACAGTTAATTAAGAATGCTGCAGCCAGGATTCACATTACCCCTCTGCTTGCATCACTGCACTGGCTACCTGTATCTGGATTTTAAAGTCCTTTTATGTATCTATGTATCTCACATAACGTAGCACCTTCATATGTCAGCAACTGCCTATCATTTTATGTCCCAACAAGAACTCTCGGATCTTCCACTGCCATTCTTTTAGACATTCGTAAAGTGTCTCACAAGAAATCTGGTGAGGCTGCTTTCTGTTTTTATGGCCCCTAAACTGTGGAATAGCCTCCCCATGGCTCTTAGACAGCAAACTCCCTTTAAAAAAAAAAGAATAAATTAAAGACCTATCTTTTTAATTTGGGTTAACTTTACTCATATCATTGTTAATGTTTTATTGTATTGTGATCAAACTGTTTTTGATTGTTTATTTATTAATTTTTCTCTCATTTATTGCTTTTTTTAAACTTAGTTATTGTTTATTATAATCTCATCTTGTTTTGTTAAGTACTTTGTGCTGCATCTTTGTATGAAAGGTGCTATACAAATAAAGTTATTATTATTATTAATTATTATTATTAAGATTATTGTTATTATTACTATTATCATTATTATTATTATTATTATTATTATTATTATTATTATTATTATTATTATTATCTATACTATATATATATAGGGGCATTTCATTCTGCTCATCTCTCTGTCACTTTATCTGCCTCTCTCTCTCTTTCTCTCTCTGCAGTAATATTAGGGATCAAGTGTCATTGTTTTGACACAATAGCTCAGACACAGAAATGATTCCTAAAAGGTGACAGGGCAATTAGTCTACTGCTGGATCTCTGAGGGTGGAGAGGACCTGCCTGTCTGTCAGAACAAAAAAGGAGGTGATGACAGAATGGCTTCCAAAATTCATCTTTACAGGTCCAACCCATAATGTCTCACATCATCCTAATAGTTACACACAAACATACACATCCTCGGGGGGGGAAAAACTCCCTGAGGGAGGCCAAACATTTATGTGAACAGTGGGTATTTTCTCAGTTACCTCAAATGCTGTCACACAAAACCAGTGATTTTGCTCCTGGCTGTTAAAAAAAAATAATAGTGCAAAGCATACAGTATATTAAGCTGTATGAAATTTAAAAAACATGCCTAGTGACAATCAGCTTAGTGAAGCTTCAACAACCAAACCCAAGTATGCCTACACATTTACCAAAATATAGGCAAAGCTGTTGACATCACACCAGTGACAAAAACAAGACTCAAAATAACCTCCTTATGCATGTAAATGATGACAGTTTCTCTGTGTCTCTCTAATCTTACTGCATATAAAGCAGAACCTCTGCCAACTATCAGACACTAGATACCAGAAATTTTAGGTATTATCTGTTGTGCTGGTGAATTAAGTATTTATGGTAGTATGGTGCGGCTTAAGTTGGAGGTTTATAATATGTTTGTAGCTCTGCATTACTTTTACTGTGTTTGAAAAGTAATAATTTTATAAAATTAGATAAAATGAACAGAGCCAATATGTAGATTGTAACCATTTGAAAAGACCCTTGGTTAATTGAATAGGCTATCATAATGTCAGGATTTAATACATTTTCAAATTAGACAATTTTATATTTTCAAACCATCAGTTTATTCTAGCATATATCTTGATAAATATGTAATATTTGAGACTTTAAAATGAGACACTGAATTTTGCTTGACCCATGTAGGTTCGTTTTCAGCAGTATGTATGAAAAAAAACAAAAACAAAAGCAGTGCTTTACTGATTGAGAAGAAGTGTGATATGGTGAAAAAAAAGGAAATTCTTCTCAGCTCAACAACCACAGCATTACATGTTCAATAGAATCTAAACAAAAATCATTGAACTGTTACGCTTCAAAGTGTTGATTGAACAGAAGTCCTTGTGTTAAATGATACATTAACAAAAACAATGTATTGTCAAACCTCAAAGTTGATTTGCCGCAGTCCAAAACAGTGATATGTTTATCAGAGTTTTACCTATGATTCAAGAAATTATCTATAAATATGTTATATCGTGATTGTCTTCATGACATTTATATATTACATTACAGTACGTGAAGGCTCTCTTATTTAACAAAAAAAGCTTTTACTTTTGGATAAAGCTACATGGTTTAAAATCAGAGATCACATTGTAGCAAAAAAGTCCTCAAAAGCAGTCAGAAAGCCTGATTTATGGATCCCTATCATATATATGTACATTATATCATATTCATAATGGGTATGAAGCAGATCCCGTTGATCCTGAATGAGACTAATTGGATATGGGAAAAGGATATATGAATGGATAGTTTTGAAGATTTGTAAAGTGACCTGAATCATACTACCACTACCACCGAGATATCGCCATCTATTGACCAGTATAGGCAGCAGCTAAATATAAGTGAATGAATGTTAAGGAGCATCCAAAATGAATGGAAGTAAATGAGCATTATGCTAAAATTGATGGAAAAACCCCAATACAGCAGCTCTCCACCTAGTGGCAAACTGCATCCTGCTGCTACTTCCTGAGATTATGAATCACAACGCAAATGATGTCACCTATTACAAGTTCAGTTCTCTGTATGTGGAGGTGAAGCGAGTAGAACAGGAAACCCCTTTATTTCCCATTTCATTTGCTGAATGACACTTTCTGGCCTTATGCTATGTTTCGCTGAACCCATCCAACAGTCTGCCCATAGTCTATAAAATACACAATAAATTCAAAAACATGCAACATAAACGCAACCTTTGGTTTGCAGAAGTGTGTATACACACACACACACACAGACACACAGACACACACAGACAAACACACACACACGCACACACCTCCGCCCACCCATCAGTCTGTCCACTCAGCTGGCACTAACTCTAACAGGCTTCAGAGAGATTGCAGGCCTGAGCTGTGGGCGTTGGGGAGAGTAGTAATAGAAAAGCAATGACAGTGGTTTCACCAGCAGAACCCCTGCTCACTCTCTGGTTTTATCACTGTTCTGAGGAAATATAGGTGTTGTCAAAAGCTGATATTTTGACCAATGACACAAAATGGATGTGTGCGGTCGAAAATGTAAACAACTATGAAAGTCTATAGACTGCGGTACACACACAAGAGGAAAGCCAACAACAAACTGAGAGACAGTTTTTCATTATACATAGAGATTCTGTTTGTCATTTTAGAGTGAAACAAACTATCAAGTATTTTGTTGTGAACAAATTCTTCATTCAATCGGTATTTCCCTGTATCCTTTTAACCTTTTTTCTTCCAAAGAGACTCTTTGAGTTGAGGTTATTGGAAGCCAAACAGTAAAACTACCTTACTTGGTAAAGCAGGTAATCACAGGATGCATAAGAATAACAACTGAAAAGCAGCAACAAATATAGGCTTGTATGATGTAAACATACTCACATATGTGTGGGTCTTGAAAAGATCTGATGGGCCACTTGTGCAGATCTTGTCACCTTCCAACCCAATTACCCTTTTACAAACATTCATATTTGGGTCAAATGGACTTTTTGCAATTACTATGTCACCCCTGAAAGAAAATATAAACACAAATACTTCATTTGTAACATTCAGGGTGCATTTCTTCTCAGACAATGCATAACATCTTACAGCGCATCAGAAATGTAAATTATAAAATGCCTATACATATTCCAACATGGCTGCTACGTCCTCTTTTTGCTCACTGCATATGAATGTACTGACTGGGACCCACTTTTGTATTTTGCAAAGATGACGACTCATCCGCTCAGAGAACACGACATCATGGTTGACAATGGTGGGCTCCATAGATGGACCAGAACACTAAAAAAGAAACAAAACAAAACAACAACAACAACAAAAAAATTATGTCATATGTACAGATGAGTGAATATGATTTGAGAAAAATTAAATTATTCTGTGATCTTAATAATACCAACCACCACAAATTCTCCAATGTATTCAAAGGCACAATGTGCAATGCAGCCATACTGGACAGTGTAGCCCACAAACCCCAAGGTCTTCCCCAGCACACGGCGGAACATCTTCATCTGCAGTGCAAAACACAACTATAGGTTAGGGGACAACATCAATATACACACAGTAATTGTCAAATGCTTCACCTCTGGTCCTAAAATGGGTGGTGAGGAAATGATTCAGCGTCACCATTTATGGTAGGCTTATGTCCTCTGCAGGATTTCTAAAAACAAAGGCTTTTTGGTTTAATTTTTAAAGGTGTGGACAAGGTTGTCACAGCTGGCCTACTACTAAGATGGCACCCTCCCTGGTGTTTCATTCTCAGAGGCTCAGCGGCCAGTTCACACCAGAAAACTGCCCTGAACTTTGATCCTGTGTAGGATGGACCAATCAACACCTCGCTCTCAGGTGATGGACAAACACAGAAGCTGTGACACTTTCAGCCACGCAGCTCTGTACTGTCTGCAGCTAGTCGCTGACATTGCGCTGCCTCCACTACCACCACAATCATTAGAGCGTTTATCAACTTCTGTCAGCACCATAGAAACACAAAGACACCGCTAGCACCCATCCACCTGCCTTGCAAACACTCCGTCACACAAACACACACACAAGGACTATCCACGTGTCTTCTGAGCAAACATCCCAGCCACACTCAGGTTATTGACTTTTACTCAAACTGCAACCTGCTGGATGGACAGAAGAAAGTAAGTCAATCTTTACACACTGTCATGCACAGTGCGTACGCACTCCGCACGCACACCTGCACACACACACATGCATATGCACCATCAGATTGAAACTGTATATTTAGAAAAGAGTAGGTACAGCTTGGCTTAGAGGTTAGACTGCACTTCAAACATTTTTAGCTTTGGCCGCTGTCCTGCCAGTCCACCACAGGGTAAAGAAATCTCTTTTCTCCATCTCCCCTATTCCTTCTGTGTCTTTCCCCCTTTCTCTCTCCATGTCTTCTCTCCCTCCCAGGGTATTATTAACCAAAGCAAGCAGAGCGGAAACCAAAACCCCAAATCCTCAGAGCTCTGGGAATGACTTCCCAAAGATGGACATGGATTAGACCCCCAATTTCTCCCTTGCCCCACCACCTCCATCCCCTTCTCTCCCCAGGTCCCCAACAGACCGGGTGTCAGGTGGCTCTCCCAGCCCTGCCAAAGGTGTTACCCCTAATCCCATTATCCCCCCCACTCTTCTCACACACACACACACACACACACACACACAAACATACACACAATGCTCTCTCATTCATGCCAACTATATTCCACCTATTAAACCTTCTATCTATTCTTCCATCCCTAGCATGATTTGTCTCTTTGGCCCATTCGCCATCCTTTCTGATCCAAAAACACCAACTCCATCCTTTCACCTCCCTGTGCGCTGCTACCGCGCTCTTCCCTCTGTTCCCTGATCACCCCTGGCAACCCTGTGCTTTTTGCCGCCACAGCGAATGACGGCGCTCAAACAGGTGAAGGGGGGCATATATATTCTCAGCACAGGGCCCAAATGAAGTGCCCCTTTCCAGTCGCAGCTTGCTCCGATGTCTTGTTCTGTTCCACAGGAACTATAAACTCAGTCCTCCCCCAGCTGGTACAATAACACCTCTGGCCCTATAATTCCTCTGTTGGGAAGCAAGTGGTCTAAAGGTTAATGTGAATCTCAGGTCTGCACTAAAGCGACATGTTCAGCTCTATTTGTCTTGCTCTCAGCTTCCTCCACCAGTGCCCCTCTCATTGTGGTACTGTAATGCACTCTCAGACATGATCTCACATGTGCTCTTCCTTCTGCTAGGCTGGGGATCAGGAATCTTTGCTAGCACTCATTCGCAAAGCACAGTGGACAGCCTCCCGTACAGCTGCCTTCATATCTCTGTTTCAGCCCCCCCTCCATTCCAGTGTGCATTCATCATAGGTAGGGATTAAGGGACTTTGCATAACAAGATCACACGGCCAGTGACTGATATCAAGAGAGTCCATATGCAGCCGCCTGGTTTTCTGAGGCACCCTCTGTCATTGATAGTGTGTGTCTGTGTGTGTGCATGTGGTGTGAATGTGCACAGACAATGGCATCACCTATGTGTTTCATACAAAGTGTATATGTGAGCTGCAGTGACTCCTTTGTGATTCAGTATGAGGTGGACATCCACAGAGACATCTGATTGGATCTCTATTACCTCTAATTCCCCCGAGCAAAGAGTCAGACAGCACACACTATCTCCTTGCCCCTAATACCCAGCGCATGTGTGCGTTGGGGAGTACCAACATTAATTGAATGCTGTATTACAGCTGTAAATTAACACAAAGTCTCTCTGTTAATCCAGGATTACACGCCAAACATGTTCATGGGAAAACAAAGAAAGTCAGCACAGCCCTCTCTGCAGAACCATCTGTGGCCACCGGCCTCCCATGGTCACAACACAGTGCTACAGTGGGGAAAAGAGGGGGATCCCAAATGAATAGCTGCTGATGGAAACACCTCATTGTGTGTTTAACTCTGTGATCCTCTTACTGAGGGAATACCATTCACTCAGAGCACAGCAATCACAAGGAGATGAATGAAAAAATTCTTTTTTTTCCCACAATATCAATCATGAGCGCAAAATACAGCAGTAGCATGAATGCCTATCACTGCGTCCACCCAGCTGTCAAAAGCATTTTGAGTGAACAATTTGAGACACTGCAAAAATAAAACCTGAATGAGATGTATTTCCGTCATCTGCAGGGTAGACATGAATAAAGAGGCTTCCTGAACATCGCTTTGACAGACATATCCATGAGAAAATAGTCTCTCAAAAAGCACTGGATAAGCATTAAGAGGCATTGGGAAAGTTGTATTTTTTATGTCAGCAAATGGGAAGCTTCCTCAGGATGAAAACAATGAAATTACCTTGGCAATATTTAGTGTTAAAGGACATTGCCATATAATCAGGATTGGTGGCCAGTGCAACAAGACATATGACATGTCTTGAGGTTGTAGTGGACAGATAACTATTGCTTATGTCATTATTGACTTAATAAAAAATTGTAATCTGCTTTTCCGGAGTTTTGCTAAGTCAATATCTGAGTGGGAAGTCAGCAACAAAAAAAATCATTAACTTAATAATAAAGTGAAGCCAATAAAAGCAAACCAAAGTTACTTATTGAGGCCATAAGGAAATATTCAAATAAGAATTACAGCTACTGGCCTCTGGAGATTTGAATCTGCCATTGGCTGAGTAGTGTTAATTGATATACATGGCCAGTCTATTAGACCCACAAAGAGAATCTCAATCCAAACAGCACACAAGGGCCTTGCAGTGGACTCCTTACACAACTAAATTAGGAAAACATGGGCTGAGAGAGAGCTGGGCAACAGGGGGGCTAAGAGGCTTACAAGCCCCTTGTCAGATATTCTTCTTCTCCCTGAGGATCCCAGATGGAAGGGAGTCTGGAGGAGCAGGCAGCACCAGAGAGGGGACGAATCCCACCTCTGATGTCTTCCTCTGGGCAGCAGAAGGCAGAGGAGGGTGGGGCTTTGGTCCTGTTGCGCAGAGCTTGATTTGATCTTAATGTGAGCTATAAAAAGGAGCAGGTTTGGCAACCAGGGGGGTCTGTTTCAACTATCAGTCCAATCAGAGATAATCCTGCTGATTTAGACACAGACACCTGGCTGGATGGAGAGTGACAGATGTAAAAGTCCCAGTCACAGAGATGTATGTCTAGCCCCAATCTTTCATAGGTCTGCCTTCTAACAGAGGCTTAATTGAAGCGACTGATCTCCATATTGCTCTTTTCAACGTTGCTAATGGCAACACAGCCCTGAAACAGCTGAGCGAGGTTACTATTTGAGGAGCTGAGGGTTTAAACCTACAATCAATGGGTAAGCCAGAGCAAATAATAGCCAAGTGATATGAATACAACTGCTATGAATTGAAAGGAAGTGTGGGTTGACGGAGTCCCCAGCCAATTATATAGAATGGAAAAACTAGCCACTAAGCTTTATTGTATTGACCACAAGTGTATATGTGGTGCTGGCCTGGTGCTGAGAGAGTTGAGAGATCTTATCTAGTGTTGTATCAGATTCACAAAGGGGTCAGTGTTTTGCTTTGACCATCCTGATATATTTTAATACCAGCTAAAGACAGGCACCTCAACCTAAACGCAAACCTATGATTTTTAAGAATGGGGTTTCCTTTTATTTGAAATTAGCACATATTATATAATTTTTCTATTATATTTTATCCAATAGGTCAAGCTAAATATGGCTCTCTGCATTTTAGCAACATCTGCAAAAATCTCAGGAAACCATAGCCAGTCAAACAATATGGGATGTTGATTAAATGGAAAAAGTCAAATCCTTAGACAAAATTAGCTAAACCCATCCTAAGTTTATTGTTCTTTTTCCCTTGGAATATTACTTGTTTTCAATGCTAACAAAACAAATATGGTGCATGTTGATGATTATCTTGCATCCCCCAGACACAAGAAGTCTACCTTTTCTCACAGCTCCACACTGATGGCAGAATTAGAATGAAGAAACCAAAACAGTCTAACCAGGAAAGGTCTGACATGTTATGACTGCTGCCATTATATAGTTCAATCAGATACAGAGACTGATAAAACTGACAAAAACACAGCATAAAAACACAAATGCACCGATGACACATTGTAAAAGAAGGAAAATCATGTTATTTTTGTACAATTAGGGTGCTGTGTTTACACTGCCACACACTGAATTGTGCTACGAAGCCCAAAGGTTAAATTGGGATTCAAGAGAATTGGAAATTAGGTGACTGGCACGGCACAGAGGATGTGGACAAAGTTTCCACAGCAATGTACTCATACATCCTGCACGTTGCAATGCTGAAGCAGGCCCTCCTCCTTCTGAGATGCAGGTCAGTCAGTGCATCTTATTTGTCTCATATAGGCTTTCCACAATGCCCAGTGTTGTCAGTCATGATATATTCCCTTGGTCTCCTGTCAGGACATATAAATCTCAACAGTGCTGTCAAAACAGCAGGACTGCCTCTGCTGAGAGCATTTGTAAAGTGAGCAGTTGCTTCCTCTGGAGCCTTACAGTATCCTGTGATCTTGTGCTGCCTCTGGCCTCTCTCTGTCACAGAGAGCTTTTTTACAGCTGTCTTAAGAAATACACTGATCACTCAGCAGTCAACCAGTTTTAATAGTGGACATTCTACCAGTTCTTTACCTAATCTGATACTCCAAGTTCTTGAAATATGTGCAAGAGGTTTCCATCATCAATAGGCCTTTTACACAGCAGGCATTTTGACATGTCATAGTAAGGACAGCACAGGTGTTACTAATAACATTATCGATGGCTCCTTTCTATTCAAGTGTCCCACAGCGATGAGCCAGTATGCACAATACCAGGACCCTGAAACTAAAGCAACTTAATAAAATTCAGACATAATTAATTTTATGATTTAAACCTGTACTTTTCCTGCTGTGACACTTCAAAATTTCTTTTCTGAAAGGCCTATAAGCTGCTGAGGAGAGTGCTGTGTTACATTCAACATAGATTGCCAAACCTCCTTTACGAACTCCCATATGAATTAAAAAAAAGTATTTTGGTTTTTGTTACTGTTTTAGATTACAGAAAGGCAGTCATAATGTAATGTGCTCAATTATTTTAAATTCATTATGTTGTTGGAATACTTAATATTGTGTTTGCATTTTGCCAACTGCAAATTCAGTATTTTCAATAACATTAGCAATATATTCTAGATAAAATAGTATGTTTGTTATGATTATTTCTGGACCACTTTGTCCCTAAATGATACAGTATCAACCATTATATCAAATGTAGCAAATACAATTTTCATTTTAAACAATGGTATTGTGTGTTGTGTGTGTAAAATAGGAAAATTGAGGCTGTAAAAACTGGATTTCAGGAAAAAAAAAGTCTTAGTGATATGAACATATTTCAGTTTAAAAATAAAGATGAGGAAAGTTCATCATTAGGTTGACCTCAGCAGAATTTGTATAAAGATTGTACACTGAACGCTCGAATAGACTGTGTTGGTGTTATCAATTTAAGTGTAGTCTGATTAGGCTGTGATCATTATTCAAAACTGTGAATGAAAATCAAAAGGCACTCATGCTCACCACAAGACATTCCCACAGCTATTTCTAAACTGTTGTGGCTTCCTACTGTACACTTGCAATGCTTGGAGATTTCCTCCCCTCGCTTTTACACCTGCTGAGCTCTCCAAGCTGAATGCAATTGGGGAAGTGACACACAGGGCTCCACAGTGACATTCAGTGTCAGCTTATGAATGACTATAGTGTATACAACCAAAAACATAAAACATACATACATAGTTACTGACTTGTAGAACTACTCGTGCACACACGAAGCCCCTCTGTATTATGAAGCACTTGTGCAACTGCGATCCATGACCTATTTATCACATTACATTACATGACATAAGACCTACTATGACCTTAGGATGTAAGTTATGAGATAGATTTTGACAGATTAATTCGTTCTGTCTTTACAAAGGCCATTCCTCGGCAAAGATAGAATAGAATAGAAATGGAAAGAATAGAAAGAGAACAAATTATCAATGCAGCTATACTGTATATTTTATATAACCCTGTTTCCTTTCTGCACTTTCCACTATCGAATAAAGGCAAAAATGCCAAAAATAATCTCTGGTATATTGTGTTAACTTGCTATTTTGAGGTGTGTTAAGATTTAATTTGGACATCCCATGAAGCATAAATACAACCTTTCTTTACTTCGCTCAGTTTAACTTTGTTGTTTTGTGTGTGTTAAGAAGGCTCAAACTTATCTTATTACAGACAGTTTTAAAATGCTCTGTGAAACTGAAAGCACTCCATCATGCAGTGAACCAGTGCCTTATATAAAAGATTCCTGCTTATTGAACATTTGAAAATCATTTCCCTTTTTATAGATAGATGGATAAATAGATAGAGACTTGACATACATCACAAAATACATGAGGTAGGTAAAAGAAACAAATACAGTTACTTATATATAATACTTATATATAATAACTAAATAGACTAACTCAATTATAAAATAAAAATAGAATAAAAATAGAATAAAGACTACAGATAAAACCATAACTAGAATATAGTATTTGCTGAGTATACACTGTTCAATGATATTAATATGCTATAATACACTGTACATTAGTCAGGTGGATATTGCTGAGGTAGTAAGGTGAGGTGCAGGACTGTCCATGGATGTTAAGTGTTGGATGGATATTGTAGTTTCTATGGAGAACATGGGCCAGTGGTGGAATGTAACAAAGTGTATTTACTCAATACTGTGCTTAAGTACAATTTTATGATACTTGAGAAGGTACTTTACTTGAGGATTTCCATTTTGTCATACTTTATACTTGTACTTCACTTCATTTCAGAGGGAAATATTGTACAATTTACTCCAATACATTAATTTGACAGCTTTAGTTACTTTTCAGATTAAAATTTTACATAAAATAACACATGATGAGTTCATAAACAACACTGCATTCAACCAATAGTTAGCAGTTCCACTAAAGAGACATTTCTCCTCTAAACATCTCACATGGTTTCATTTTATTAACTGTTCAAGGCCCAAAGATTAAAATTCTCCAATATTTCCCAGATTAGAGACAAGTCTGAAAAATGAATCCAATTTTATAGCAGAACTTTGTTTTTTCTTCCTTTGTTTCCCACTAATCATCTCACAACTCCTCAGATTCATCTTGGGACCCTTTGGATGGGCCCGAGCCCTAGGTTGGGGACCACTGGACTAAACAGTAGGCTATATAAAGTCGTTCAAACTAACCAGTAAAATGCTGCTTACACATTGATTAATCAGTATTAATAATGGATTAATGCACTTTATTAAACATATTTAATATCAGTCACTGTGGTGGATTTTCTACACAACCAGTATTGTTATTTTCAATACTTTAAGTAAATTTAGCTGATAATACTTCTGTACTTTTACTTAAGTAGGATTTTAAATGCAGGGCTTTTACTTGTAATGGAGTATTTTTACATTGTGGTATTTCTACTTGTACTTAAGTAAAGGATCTGAGTGCTATGTTCTCCTCATTTACACCCATAATAAGGGTTCTATTCTATTCCAGCAGTAAATAAGAATAGAATAGAATAGAATAGTCTCCCATTAGATCACCCATAAACATTAGGCGCTTAAGTTTCTTGTTCAATCATGATGTCATGTGTCATGCATAGATAAACAGGTATGACTGTTGCCTATTCTGTTCAGCTAACTAAAATAAAAGTGTGCTGTGATTGAAAATGAAAGAGCAGATTCTGTTAAACAATATTCTGGTTCTGTCATGTTATGTAATGAAACCAACAAGGTCATAGCTGCACAAAACGAAGTTTTTAAAAGCATCGACTAACTGCTGGTTATTGACGAACATACACGCGCTGTGTTTGCAGACAGCAGGAAAATATAACTACCAGCTAACTTTGGATAATCAGCAGAGTTTTACTCACCAGCTGACTGTGGGATTCAAAGCTCCGACCACGCAGTTATCATCACAACAAATGGACCTTCCTCTTGACAGCTTCGACAGCCGGCCCCGTAACACTAGCCGGCCTGATTGGTCGAGTTTCAACAAAGTCCTCTCTGATTGGACGACACGCTCCAAAACATTAACCGGCGTCACCACGTCACAGGCAGTATGGCTGCTCCCGCGAACCGTATGGCTAACCCCCCTGGTGAACGTTTACCGTTCAATACTACGAGTTTTCAGAAGAAAACAAGGAGCAAGTTGTTATCCATACCCGGTACCCGACCTTCGGTTCAAAATGGACAGCTCCTAGTTTCGACCGGTGTCACGTCACTCGACTATTTGCTCGGTTAGTTTGATGGTAGCTACACATGCTAACTGTTTTCAGTGTGACGTTAACGAGAAACACTGAGTTAAGTAGCAACATATTTGTGTAATTAATTCCTAAAAGGGCAAATCTATCATCTGTCACAGAGTGGGGAGTTTTGTCACTGTCAGGACAACTATACAGAAAGTAAACGTTAGTATACCTTCTTGTGTGTAAATTGTGTATCACAGATTGACACGTGATATACCATGAGCAGGTACTTATCACTGATATGTGGAGTTTGCCTGTATAAATGAATCAGTGTGGTGTCTTTTCAAATGTTTTATGAGGAAAAAGTAGAAAAGATAAGAATGTTATCTGGCCCCTAAAAAGAGATTATGAATTGACAGAATATCTCTCTACTGTCAGAGATAGAAAGCAGAGACAGATCCTAACGTAGTACAGGCTCAGTGACCACAAATTGGCAATCGAAAAAGGAAGACATTAAAAAATCAGGGCAACCAAAAGAAAACAGAATCTGTGGTAACTGTTCAACAGGTGAGGTTCAGACAGAGATGCACTTCCTCCTACAATGTAAAACATTCAGTGAAATGAAGAACATTTACTTTAAGAAGTTCAACTCTGTAATTTCAGATTTCAAAGAACTTAATGACCTCTCAAAATTAAAAATACTTCTAGGAAAAGGAGGCCTAATATATATCAACACACCATAACCTGAGGGACAGCCAATGACCTAGGTGCACACAGCACATGCATGCATTCGCACACATACACAAAGACATGCATAGGATATATTGTGTATATATATAATTAATATATATCAATCTTAATTTTGTGTTAATGATCATATTATTGTTATTTTGTACTGTACAAATATTTGGACAAATTGTATTTTGATGGTTTGGCAACATTGTTCTCGAAACTTTCGTGCCAATAAAGCCTATTGAATTGAAAGTTGAATTGAAATTGATATTTATGTCAGTTTCAAACGGTGCTCCAACCAACAAATTGTTTAGATGAGAAAACACATTGGACATCCTCTAAAATTAGGCAAAACACATTATCCTAATCCTTAAAGATGATCCCTGTGCTCATTCAAAAGGATGGAGATACTCTTTATGGCTTCCTGGCCATATTTTAATGCAAGGAAATTGCAGGTGTCAGTTAACATTATGTGGCCAATTTTGACACTTCATCTTAAATCTTGCATATTTGGGTAGTTATTATCTTGCAGATACTCATAAATTATATTTGTGTATAATATAGGCCTAGTCCTTCTGGTGATTAACATTTAGATTCCCATAATACCATTATCATTGGGAGCTCTGACAGAAATATAACTTTATGTCAGTGGAAACATAGTCACATTCCTCATTTCTTTTTTGTTTAACCTGTAAAGCACACGTTTTGAGGACAATATTAGAACACCCAAAAAGGTTTTATACAACTTATTCTCTATATATATTGTAAATGTGTTATAACTAAGCAAATTTTCAGGTGTGGTGACAGCTAAGATGCCACTTTTCCAGTAGCTCAAACCTATTACAACCAGTGTAGTTTCAGATTACCGGTCTTATACCTTATCCTCCTGCACCGACACACAGGAACATGGTCTAGCAGAACCCAATAACACTCTGGCTTAATGAGAAAAGAGAGACATTGTAAAATGCTATTTAACATTGTATCAGATTAAATGGAACTCTTACCATAACCAATGTGAAAACACAACATGTCTCTTCAGATGGTCAGTCCTCCAGTTTTCTTATGAATGAGATGAAGAGACAGCAGTGGAGGCTGGAGAGGAGAGCAAACTAAACAGCAGTTGGCCAAAGGGAGTGTTTCACATTGATTCAGAGTAAGACTGACTGTATGATGTGTCACACTGATATTGTTTTTTTTTTTCTTCACAAACAGGTGGCGGCTTAGCAGTTGGAACAGTACTTCTCATAGGTGAGCCTATTATTTGCCAAATTGAACATTTGATGATTTACAGGTCCCATGAAATGGTATCATTACTTCCTTAATGTGATGTATTTCCTGTTGAAACAAGTTGTGTGGGCAGACATACCACAGTGAGGAGGCAATCTTATGTTCAGACCAATCAGCTATCAGTTATGGAGAGAAAGGCATTGTGATTGGACATCCTTAAAGCCTAGAAGGCAGGATTGTTATAAAAAAAATTGTGATGCCATTTTTGTCTTTTGACCTTATGAACAAGTTCAATGTGTGTTTATCATAGTTGTGAAAGGAGTGTTTTAATACCTGAAGCCATGTCAAGTCAAGTCAGATCAAGTAAATTATTATTTATATAGCCCAACATCACAAATCTCAAAATTTGCCTCAAGGGGGCTTGAGGCAACACAAAATGGTGTACAGGGGGATAGATTATACAAGTGTAATGGTCTTCAATTCTTTTGCAGCTCTTTAACTGGTTGCATATATTTGAAATGAAACTGCATTCACTTATTAGTGAAACGTAGCTTCAGCCTACTATTCATACTCGAACTAAAAATCTAATATATTCTGGCAGTTGAATTCAGTCACACATTTCAGCGTCTCACAGCGAACGGTGCTTTCGTCTGTCTGTTCTCAGGCTCTTTGCGGTTACAGCATGCCACTGTCTAGCAGAATGGCAAATAGACTAATGACCTCAAGGTCCCTAGTTAGAATCCCAGGTGTTCACACTTCTACTGTGAGCCTTAATTAATATGCCCCTCTGCAGATGTGTTATAGAAGTTTTCAGAATTACATTCAAAGTAAGTGTTTTTTCTAGGGACATAAATGTCTTCCACTGTATTATTATTATTATCATTCATCATAGGCTGGGCTGTATGCACTGGTAGACAGTAAGGTTAAGGTAGTCTTGTTTCCCCTTGAAGCTGTAATTTGTGTGTAGCCAAGGCCTATACCAACTGATGATATTGCTTTGCCCTTTAATTCATCCCCCCAATCGATGCAGGAGTCAGTGATTACACACTAATGCGTTCTTCCCTTCCATTTTGTGAATCAATGTACGGTTGGTTTCATCTGGTAATGAGAGACACAGTAAAGGTGAAATGCGTGTGTGCTCTTGTTTTTGTCTCGGAAAGAGTGGTGTGTGTGAGTGTGTGTGTGAGTGTGTGTGTTTTGTTGTGTGTGTGTGTGTGTGTGTGGGTGGGATGGGGGGTGGGGGGGTTTGGAGTGTGTGTTTGTTTGTGTTTGTTTCAGGCAGTCGTCTCCTACAGTCTGCCCCTTTAGCCGTGATGGCCTGTTTGTGAGACACAGACATAAAATTATCAGACTGGTCGTTGTCTGCCTTTGAAGTGTCTTGAGCTGTCCATCCTGATTTGTCAACCAGAGGGGGATCAGCCCAGTATGGCTGCTGTCTGAAGATCTCTCATCTCTCGTGTTTTTGTAAGAGAAGGAACAAAGCTCCTCGGCTCTTATTATGTTGACCATGTATGGTTTCGTTCCATTAGTAGAAATGAATGTGTTTTTATTTTTTATGCACCCAGTATAATTACTATAAAATTCAGCCGTTTACAACTGTTTACATTTTTTTTAAATATTTCACAGCTTTTAAAGATAATTATCTTAAGTTTTGAGCATAATTTTAATGTTCATGAATACTATTTTGAATGCAGTTCATTCTGATGAACTAAGTAGGCCTTACAGTTAGAAAATGCAACACATTTAAGCATATTTAAGAGACGCAGTGAGATTGAATTGCAACATACAGGGTGAATGCAAAATGATTTTGACATGAAATGAAAAGTACGTCAACCCTGAAGTTACTTAATAACAATTATAAACACAACTATAAAGGTGGATTATATTACATTACATGGACATTAGTTTGTTCCACAAGAGGAAATTCTGCTTGCAGCAAGGCAACATAAAAACATTAACATAATCAAAACATGATAATACATAAAACTGCAACAATAATAATAGCGATAATTAGCAATATTTTTCAGCTGTGGAAGAAACTTTCATATCTGAGTTCTCTAGGCAACAATAGACATGTAACAGATCTCCAAAGACGTCACAGTCATCTGCCCTCAAACGACAGGTGCATTGATCAAAAGAATTGAACATTGTGTGCCAGACACTGACACTGTTTTGTTAAAGAGGTACAGCAGTCACCATTTGAAGCTTACCAGGAGAGATTTTAGAGACATATACAGTATATGTTACAAATTGGCATTTAACCTAATATAACCACCTTTTGTAGCAGTGTTTATTGCAAAGCTCAGCTCCTTTTTCAATAAGTGACTATTTGTTAACCTGCCGTAGCCTAAATACAGTTGGGCTGCTCGGAAGCAATAATAATACTTCATAGACTAAACTCTCATACAAGGGGGAAAACACTGACCTAGATATTTTGTCTCCTCCCCCTGCAGCTTTAGCAGATATGATTCAGGACTCTCGCACTCCCACTCCCCTGTTTGAAAGCAAATGAACCAGAGGCGTTTCCCCCCTTCACCAAACCTAAGTCAGAATAAGCAAAAAAAGAAGAAAAAAAAAAATCATCCCATGACTGTCCAGAGTGACTGATCTACCTCAAAGATATGACCGTCCCCCACCCCCTGTTGCTCCTATACCCCGCCACCTCCCGTCCCCTCCCCTTACCCCCCGCCTCAACAGCCTAATGACTCCTGGAGGTTCCATTTGTAAGGCTCCCATAGAAACACAGCCACAATAGGCCCCATCTTGAGAGGGCCCATCTGGGAGTCTTTGTGGGGCCTGCTGAAAGCCACAAAGGCCTGCTGACCTAGAAACCCATCAATAAGAGAACAGGGAGCCCCACCGACAACAAATTGAAGAGCCATGGAATTTCCTGGGCCATCCTAAGTCCGTAGGTGAGGACATAGACTGGGAACGTGGGAGGGGGAAATTCTCCGGATGTTCGAGGATGACACGTCAGGATGTCATTCCCAAGCTGTCGGCTATGTGCCCGTTACCTTAAACTGTCACTGCTGCCTTTGTCCTTGTGCCCACTGTTTGTCATTGTGTGGAGAGGCCTATGAAATCTTTACAAAATGGTGATTGTGACAGGAAGCAGCAGTAGCATGCTGGGTAGAGTTATGTGTCCTGCTCGGGGGGGTCTCATGGTGATGATGCTTTTTTTTTTTTGTGGGTTTGGGGTGTGGAATGGCCGGGTGGCCGCTTTGTGTTTACTGAGAAAGACTACTTTTGCAAAAATGTGTTTGATGTTTAGAATCACTTGCAAGACCATCTAATGCCTGAAACATTCCTCAAGATGAGACTGTAAGAGTGTTTGTTACCTTCTCCGTTTGCATTTAAAAGTCTGTAACTAGCATATTTCCTCCAAACTACTTTTGTGTTAATGATGCTCTTGAATAAAACCAGATAAACAATAGTGAAATGATGCCATTGCCATCAGAATTCACACAAAAAGCAGATAGATTTGTGTAAGCCAGATGTCAGGGAGCATTTTTAGGACAGACACCATCGTTACATATTTCTGCCTCCCTCTGTCAGTTGGCCTGGCAGCTGGGGTACCTTTGCATCGAGTGGGACGGGTCAGGTGAATGCTTAAGACAGGTGTCTCCCTTATACCTCCGCTGCTGGTTGGGGGTATGATCGGTGAAAATAGACAGAAATACTGTGAGACCTTGGCAAGAGAGTCATCCACACCTTGATAGTCCAATCATTCAGTAACACCTATGTCCATGTGCCATGTCAATTGCCATTTCATCTGTTCCCTACAAAAGGTAGCCAGAACACGGTCCTTACATCAATTACAGTCAGCGACTGTGATGTGGTCATGAACTGCTGGACTTGTGGTGTCTGAATGAATGGTCAGAATAGACAGACAAATGCAATATACAGTATGATGGACTTGTTGATGCTTGTTAAAAGTATGTGACCAGATGGTGACATATAGGAGAGATGTTGTAGCTGTTTGATCAGTGAATCCTTTATTTACCTCCTCTAGACATTAGCTATATGTCCCTGAATTACTGTTTCTTCTGGTATGTTTGTGTGTGTCTGAGTGTTTTACACTTTATGCCTGTCTTTCACTGTAATGTCCTTTGTTGTTGTTTCAGTTGTCTGACAATTGCCACAGACACAAAAGGAATTTCTAAAAGGATAATAAGCAAAACTAGCACACTCAAATTCTGAATTTTGTCGTCCTTTGTTCCTTTTTTTTAGAGGAGGACCGATATGATAGCTACTCTCGTATGATCTTAAAATACTTCCTGGCAGAAGGAGTGGTGTGTCGACATGAACTCTTTGTGGCGGCGGCTCAAGATAACCCAGCTGACATCTTACAGGTGAGAGGAGGTGGTGTCTGTTTCTGTATGCTTTTTGGATGGAAAGTTGTTGTTTTCCAAGCTACAGATCTCAACAAACAATCCACATAAACGTTCATATGGCCTTAATATGTCTACTTTAACATAATGCTCACTGCTTTGTAAGGCTGTACCCGACTCAGAATTTTATCAGTCGAATTGGTTTTGGCTTTTCAATACCAAGATTCGACTATTGGTTCCTTTTTTTTTCATATAGACTATCTGGCAATCAGAAAATCCATTGGCATGAGTTTCAGTGATGATTTTGACCACATTTACATAGTCAAATGCAACAGAGTCATGGTAATATATTTTTGAGCATTTAAAAGTCAATGAAAGTTTGTTGTTTTTGATGTTTTTGAAAATGTTTTTTTTTTTTCCTTTTAGTCATCAGGAAATGTAGGAAATGTTGCATCTAACATCTTTTTTAGAAGTAGGTTTTTGTCACAATATATTCATCCGTGACCACTGTACATTATTCAGCTTGTTTTACACTGGTCACACCCATGATTTAACTGGTATTGTAGGCACACAGCTTTCCCCAAGATGTGTCAGGGTCAGCGGGGGTATCACAGGGGTTGAGGGTGGCATGGTTGTGGCATTGTTGAAATGTTTCCCGATGCATCACTCTGTGAAGAGGACCGTAGTCCCAGAAGCTGACTGCCACCCAGCATACAGGAGGTGGGCCTCTCTCCTACTGATTGATAGTGGGAGGGGTCACAGCCTCACCCTCTCTTTACATATCAAAGGTTTATTAAGAGAGGGGGACTCCCAATGGGGATATATCACATCATTTAGTGTTTTCACAGCTACATTCACAGTATGCTAATCTTCAAATGCAAAGGTTGTAGTTTATGCGTTACATTTACATGGACACAAGAAACCAGCTTATTGGAGGAAATCAGGTTAAAGCAGGACATTGGAGAATACATTCACATGCACTGCAATGATGTGGTCACTCGAAAGCCCACATTTACCCGCATCAGCTAATAAATCAGATTTTCCACCCACCTCTACTGCGTTTTGAAACCAAGTCTAGCAAGATTTTCTTTTTTGTTTGAAACCTGTGGAAACTGTTCGTACTGGTTGCACAGTGGAAGAACAATTCTCTTATTAGCAGTCTCTGAGTTTTTTCTTAATAAACTGAGCCGACTGTTCAGCTGTAGAAACACATTAAGTTTGACCAAGGTACAAAATAAACTTTTGTCCACTGGCCAAATGGCTAGTGAATCATTCAAAGTTTACCAGCCACTGTTACCACTGTTTTTTTAGCTGGTGAGTGAAGCATATTTTACCAGCATTTGGCCGGTGGCTGGTGCTAATTTTGTGCCCTGAGTTTGACTTATTTCAGACCCAGTTTTAGTGAGACTTAAAATCTAATTAATTTTGATACAGGGACACACTGCTACTGAAGTCTTTGTCATGCACATGTGCTATTGTAAAAAATAAACAAAAAAAACAAAAACAAACATTACAAACCAAGTTAAGTTTATCTGTGGCCAAGAAATCAGGATTCTCCAAGAAAAATCTGTTTTATTCTGGTTGCTTTCCATTCACATAACATTTTGTTTGCATAACATTTCAGAAATCAGGTTCCTGCTCAAAGCTTGTAACACTGACAAGTCGCATGACATTACATAGCAATTAGGATAATTAAAATGTCTCTATGATCTTTCAAAATCAACATATTCAACTTATTATGTTCACTGCATCATTTTGTGCAGGAACTCCCTGATCCCATCTTGGACGATGTTGCAATCCACAAACCAATGGAGCAGCCCAGGCTGTCTTGTGAACCTCAGGACAGTTTGGATGCCATGAAGATTGCCTGGCGTTATCAGAACCTTCCTAAAGTGCAGGTAATCAGGTGGACTCATTTGTCACTTGCATATATCTGTTATTATATTGATTGCACTACATATATACAGTATACATATACAGTAGTATACAGGTAACAGCGTTATCATGCTCATTTTATTAAAAGTTTAATGTGTCTCTGTTAATGATGGTATGAGAAAGAACAGAACTGGCTCTCTGGATTTAGTGGTTTGGCAATTGTCTCCACCACTAAATCCATCAGCTTCTAAACTCCTTTGTGGAGTGAATGAGGCCTCAGCCTCTCTTTTCAGAGCTGGACCAGATTACTCACACTTAGCTGGCAATAGGTAGGCTTTTCACTGGTCCCCAACCCACATATACACACACGCCTGCACCCCTGCTTAGCCTGGGAAACAAGACTACTTTGCAGCCTGTGCATTGACATGTCTGCTCGCTCAACCCTATGACCCAGACCTGCGCCTCTGTCTTCCCCCAAATCCCTGCCTTTCCCCCTGCCAGGGTCGGCAGCCCTACACTCTTTCTTCCGCTTTGAGGAGAGGTGACCCTCCCCTTCTACTTCTCTGCAGTCTCCCCCCTTCGGTCTATAATCCATATCGCTATGTGGATTAACAGCACACAGTGTGTCCCTGGGGATCCTCTCCCTCTTTCTCTCTCCCTGGAAACTTCTTTATATCTGTGTCCTTTCCTCACCTCTCCCCCTTCCCCTGTAAAATCGTCTTTACAAACCACTAGTAAGCCCCACCAGAGGATTTGCATCCCAAATTCACCCCCAGAGTCAACGCTTACTTTCCCCTTACACACACCTCTCCTGGCATAGCCCACTGTGTTGCTCTCCCGATGAAGACATCAGATCAAAGGTGAGGCCGTCAAGGCGGGGATGGAACGCTAAGCGGGTTGCCCAGCTCACAAAGAGAAGATGAGCCCCTGACCCCCCTGCCCTGCTGACCCCCTCGTCCCGCCAGGAGAGGGACACACCGGGGGCCCTAATCCAGATTAGGAGTAGATTAAGGGCCCCTCTAACAATGGAATCCCTGGTTTCACTGAGAGAGAAGAGCTAAAACTCTCTCTTTCAGCTGCAGGAAAACATCCGCCTTCCCCTGCGTCCCTGACACGTTTGCTTTCACAGCCAGAAGTGGACATTTATGTGAAGAAATGATTAAGAGCGTGGTCGTAGTGGTTATTTAACTTCTCTGCTGTAGGAATGTTGAGGAATGACCCATAAACAATGCAATTGCATTACCATAGTATTGTGAAGCACACTCATTTAACATATTAGAAAGACAAATAAGATTATTTTCTTAATGAATTGCTCAATTCTCATCCACAATCCTCAATCCACATTGTTTGTTGTAAAAAGTTGAAAGCAAGCAGAAATTATTTTTAAATGCTCTTTAATTCTCCGGCTTTAGCGTTTATATGCTTCAACATGAGCTTGACTTGTTGACCTCCCCAGAGTGCCCTGGCATCCTCGTCCCGGTTTGGTCACTACTATGACGTCTCCAAGACGATGGAACCAGAAATTCGCCAGGCAGCCAAGTGCCACCACTTCTACCTTCCAGAACATCCCACCCAGTCGTCACCCACACACAGGTAAAACGACAAGACATCATCCACGGAACGCATGGAAACCAATGAGACACCTTCCACAGAACACAGATACACAAACACGACATTGTCCACAAAACACAGTTGCACAAATAAGATCATCAAATCATCCACAGAATACAGGTGAGCAAACATGGCATTGTTCACAGAACAGAGGCAAACCAACAATATAGGGAGACCAACATCGTCTAAAAAGCACATATAAGGCCTTCAACAAGCATGTGCGTTATAGAAAAGTTAACCCAAGAGGGTCGAGCTCAAGATTGACTCTGATATTTTGTGAAGCCCTTTGCTTGAGATACTTAGTTACAAGAATTTAATAAACTGTGTGCATTTATTACAGATGCAGAAAAATAATCAGCTTATAAGTTTGGTATAAATGGTTACTGAGGTTCATTGAATTGTAATAATCAAACATTACAGCTAAAATCACTGTGTTCACTTCACTGCTATAATAACAAGACTTAAGCGTAATGCATCTCCAGTTTCAACATATTCTGATGAAAATTCAAGAAAACCTAGTTTTTAACAAATTAAATTTAAGTACCTGAATCACTCGCATTATTATTCCCCTTTAATCAGCTGATACAAATAAATGATTCTCCTTCTATGCTGCGTAGCTTACCATCGGCCAAAGACATTCAGCCTCTTGGAAAGGTTGTGTATGTCTATTCAAATAGGGGTCTTGTTTGCTCAGCGTCTGTTTGATTTCTCCAGCGTTGAGTGTACTTAGGGTTCAGAGGTCATGCAGGCTCTTTACTTAGAGAGTGCTGCTGAACACACAAGGGCACACGAAGGCACACTCACACACTCTGGGTAAATACAGCAATCTGGAGCACAGAGGATGTGGAGGAGGCTTTATAGAATCTCTTCCTTTATTTCAACAAACAGACTGTTTAACAGAGCGCCAATGCAAACACATTAAATGGTGTAGTTTAAAGCATACATTTTCACTGGAGTACACAACATAAGTTAACATTGTACTAAATATCTGGTCAGAACTTAATTCATATTCACAAGGAACAAATAAAATAATGAAAAATCCTCTCTGTTGATGTATGTCGTACACAGTGTTGAGTGATTTGGTGATACTACCGTGTGGATGAGGCATCTGAATGGGTTATAGATCTTATAGACATTTTGACAGCAGGAAACTACACCTGCACCATAACCATTGTGCCCCCAGCCCCGCCCCAATGCTGACACACACACACGCACACACACACACTCAGCACATTACACATGCACATGTACCACATGAACTCCAAAGCAGGCTACTCCCCCATGCACGTGTCCACAGCCCCATGTTGATACCCTAGCTGTTAAATTGCTCCGTTTCACTTGAAGGCATAATTGGCACAAATTGCTCTCTAGGTGATACAGATCCTGTTGTTTAAGACCAAGCATCCCCCTTCTCTCCTCCTTTCTTCCCTCAATGAAAGAGGAACATTGAGATAAAGAAGCTTCCCTGTGTATGATCCTAATTAGCCGACGCGCTAGCCCCTGTAGCTAAGCACCTAGACCTTATTGGTACCTGAATGAGGGGTGCTCAGTAGGGGAAGCTGAAACACAATGCCGTCCTGCACAATAGCTGCCAACCAGAGGCAACCTCTCGCTCAACTGCATGTCAAACCATCCCAGCCCCCTACCTCAGAGCAGGGGCATGGGCAGAGAGGCCAAGGAGGGTAGGTGTCCTTCTTTCACCAAACCAGCTCTATCATTAGCCCCAGCGGGGTCAGGAGGCACCATTGTTGGGTTGAATAACTGAAATGGAGTACATGGATATACTTGGCCCAAGTGTAATCAACACGAGTGTGTATTACTGTTCTTTATGCAGGGCTATTGGCGTGTGACCAATCTATGTGTATTAGCTTTTGTAGCCTGCAGGTCGAATTGACAACTGACATAGCAGCCTACTGTGACTCACTACAGAATGGTCATTACAATGGTGGGGTGTTCTTAAGTGGAGGGTCCTGTGTTAAAAGATGGGGTTAACATTCTTATTGGCCATCTTATAGGCACAAAGTGGGCTCAGCAGTAATCCATCTCTTGACTGTTGCTAAATGTTGCTCCAGTAGTACTGTATGGCCTTTGTCAGTAGTGCACATCTTACCCCTGATTAAACACCAAAATGCTGTTCCCTGTTAATTTTAGATATCAGCCCATTAACACCCCCCCCCCCCCTTCTCCTCACTTATCATCTTTGTGCATATGTGCGTCTCATCTGTCTGTCTGTCTGTCTGTCTCGGCACAATCAGATCCTCAGGGAGCTGACAGAGAACCAGTCATGTTGTAATTTAATCAACCAAATAAATTAATTGGATCTCTTGATATGGATCATCTGTCTGCTTCAGTGGCTCCAGAAAAGCACAGTCAGGAGGAACATGCTGCAGTCATAGAGGATTAAGCTACTGTGGTGATAGGCTTGGCCCAGTTTTATCAAAATGGTTTCAATTACAGTTTACACGTCCTAAGTAACCCTTTTGTTTTCTCTTTCTGGTTGTCTCCTCCACTATGTCCACTTTCTCCTCGATCCTGTGCTCTTTCCAGTCCCATGCTTGAGTCCTACTCCGCATTGCTGAAGTCTCTTGGGGAGGTCATACACAGGGAGGGCTTTGATGTAGCAGCACCCATGGTAAGAGCTGGAAATGAATGACTGCTTTGCACTTGTTTCTTTCAGCTTGGTTTTGAGATTTTCTGCAACTACTATTTCTAATCATTGTCCAACTATTTTAAGAAAACCAAACACATCATTTTTTACAAACAGCAATCATCCTGGGATTTGCGGCAGTGAAACGGCAGACAAAGCAGCTTAACAGAAAAAATGGCCACTTACACTATTATGTTTTATTACCCCTGCAATACACTAAACCAATTGGGGTGAAGTGGAGTGTTGAATATCTTCAAAGATGGCATATGTTTTATTTATTTATTTCACTCTAAAGCACTTATCAGTCCAATTTGATCACACATATCAATTTCCCTAATCAAATCCACAATCTGTCAATTAGGTCTCCTCTCAGTATTTGTTTGACAAATTGCACTGCAAAAATGCAAAGCAGTAAGCCTCCACATGTACTGATGCAGCACATAAGACAAATCTGCATGGCAGGTGTGCATTTTGGTTTGCATTAACTGAATATCAGTGAATGTAAACTCTTTGACTTGCTGGTGCAAGTGTGTTTAGATCGCAATCGGCAGTTTGTAGAGTAACTGCTATTAAAGGTACAGTGTGTAGAATTTAGTGGCATCTAGTGGAACCGACTTGGCAGAAATGGAATATAATATTTATAAGTATGTTTTAATTAGTGTATAATCACCTGAAAATAAGAATCGTATTTTCGTTACCTTAGAATGAGCCCTTTATATCTACACAGGGAGCGGGTCCTCTTCCATGCCATGCCTCTACAGTAGCCCAGAACGGACATACCAAATGGACAAACTAAATACTGGCTTTAGAGGGTCTTTTGCATTTTTTGCGTGTTTCGCATTCACCGAAGGTTCTCCTACACGATTGGAAGGGTGGGTACTGAGTTGGTTGCAATCTGCAACCTCACCGCTAGATGCTACTAAATCCTACATACTGCACCTTTAGGCCTAATCAAATTATTATGCGCTAAAATTATTATGTGTGATATGCATTTGGGGAGAGTTTAAAAAAGAGGCACTAGAACTGCATCTGTGACCCGAAGTTCTTCTGTCACATTCCAACCACCACTTCACTCGTGTCTGTTTACCTCTCTCTCACCTGCGCGTGTTGGCCTCACCTGTGTGTCCCAGCTGTGTGTGTCTTACCTTTGACATACATGTTTTTAATAATCATCAGCCTTCTACAGAATGCCAGAAACATCCATGGCCCTGTCTGTCTCTCTTGACTTTCCTATTTATGTTTTCCACATGGCCAAATGTACTTCTGTTAACATTATGTGATGTGTGTGTACATACATACATAGCATATAAATATACAATATATAAATAAATATATACTGTGTGTGTGTGTGTGTGTGTGTGTGTGTGTGCCTACATTTGATGACCCCTCTGTTCGTCACCTGGAGCCACCTCTCCCCCTGTCAGTCACACACAGGATTTACCTCCAGTACCCCCCACCCTCCCTCCCCGAGCGCTGTCACTCACACGCCAGATTAACTGCTGACATCATTAAAGCAGTGTGGCTGCCTGACATGCTGTTGGCACAGTCCAGGAATGCAGACCGGCACAGAGCGACATGGGCACTGGCACAAGAATGCCCAGTATGGGTGATAGTCAGTGTGTGTGCGTTTATTTGTTTATTTGCTCGATCTGCCATCACGGGCTGCTAACTGGATGCCGATTTAATATAAGAATGTGTTGTGTAAATAACAGATTTGAATGAGAGTTAATCTCCCTGAACATATTTTTTGGAGTCTCTTTTGAGATGAGTGGAACAGAGGGTGGCAGCAGGACTGTGAGTCTCCACAGAGACTGGCTGGTGATTAGGTTGTGGTCCCAGGCTGGCTGTAGTCTATATGGCTGGACTCTACTGGCACTGTTCCCCGATTTTTCTATAGGCTAAACTATAGGAGTTAAATTTGGCTTCTCCTCCTGATGTTGCCACAGCAACAGTGGTGTTACCACAGTCCCCACCCCTGCTGGGCTCCAGTCATAGAAATAGATTCTAATTTGGTGGCCCCCAAGACCTGTGTTTGCAAAGCCTGGTAAACAAAGAAAGGGTATATCTAATAATGACAAAGGCACATAGACACACACACACACCAACTATTACTTAAGTGTAGTAAGGTATAGAGTTGCAGCACTGATGTTGAAGGAGGATAAATGTAGAGTCCAGTTTGAGAGTCCTCTCTTGGGAAACTATGAGCCAACTGTGAAAAACTCAGAAACAATGAGGTTTATTTTTCTTAGATGCTTGTGTTTCTGATGTAGATTCAAACGAAGCTTAGGTCATTCATAGAGGAAGTAATGGGGAGCAGGGTGGAGGAGATTTTGGGAGAGTCAAGATAATGGAGAGGGAGGGATAAAGTGGGCAAGGAGAGGAGAGGTTGGAAAGAAGTAAAAGTGAGCAGATTTTAGGCCAGAGTTTTGTTAATTACTCTTGGCTCTCACCTCAGTAATCAGGAGCCATCCAGAAGAAACCCCAAATAAAAGGCAATTGTACTAAAGGTTAAAAACCTCTCACAGTTTTAGACAGGTCCTCCATTCTCTCAGTTTCAGTGATATATATCCCACCGCTATTTGGCCACTTTTTCTCTGTCTTCATGAGAGTGGGTTACCGTTGATCTCTTGTGGTGGGGTGGGGTGTTTCAAGGGAAGGCACTCCACCCTTACCCAGGCCCCCTTGGCTGCAGAGAATCGCTGTGGTGCCAAGAATGTGTTGGGGTTTCTGGGTGGCGGCCATATTGGAAGCCTGTCTGACAGGTCCATTGTGCCTGTGTCAGATGGCCTCTGTGATTGGGCAGTTGTGTCCAGTCACGTTTGGGCACTGTGTTGCGATCGTCTGTGCTGGTGAGCAGACTGTCCAGTCGCTCTCTCCCAGAGTTTGGGAATACTATCCAAAACAGCAGCAGAAATAATTCAAAAACAGCAATCTGTTAATCTTCATATGCACTGCGTGAACTTGAAATTAAACCAAAGTACTGTCTATACTTGTGTTTGTAGATTTGTGTGTTTCAGTAGAAATTTACATATGTGTGTGACTTTTTACACAAGTTTAGTGTTCCTGACTCCTCCTTAGCTTGTTTTTCTTTGTTGCAGTTAAAGTCACGTAACATCCTACGCATTGGGCTCCACTCTCTTGGCTCGGCTCTGTGGGGCGATGACCTATGTTGTCATGACAACCCAAGACATGGCCACGCCCTCACTACCTTTCTCTATGGACTGCGAGCTTTGCTGAGGTCATCACTGGCAGTTGCAGTAGTTACTGTGCCTTCACATCTTATCCAGGTAAGACCATATTTGAAACATGAGAACAACTGGGCACAGTTTATGAGTATCAGTGTAGTTAGAATACAATTTATCTGATCAGCGACTACTGACTGTCCTGATATAAATAATGATATATGCACTTTTATGTGCTGGTGTGAAACAGTTGAAAAAAAGTTTTTCAGTAATTTATTAGATGTGTGGTACTTAAGAACATTGACATGCAAGGTTTACAAATCATAACTGAAGAGTATTCTGCCCCATTACCTTAAATTGCCCCCAGAGGGATAAAAAAAGTTAAATATCTGAATTTGACTTGAATTCATCAATAATGGACATGATTATGATTTTGTGTGTGTGAGTTGATGCTTGACCCATGTGCGTTTGCTTTGCCTCATTCATTAATGGGGCATGAAGTTTGAGGTCTTTTGTAATGGGGCCTCCTTTTGACTGTGTGGTTCAGTGTCACCCTGGTATGACTCAGGTCTGCGAGGGGAGTCTTCCTCCACGCATCACTCCCCCAACAGACCCATTCGAGTGCACGCTTCATTGAAAGGCCTCTAATCTATGTTTATTTGTTTGGGCTTTAATTACTTGAAGCTGTACACAATGAGAGTGTGTGCCTGTGTATGCATTTTATTTTCTTATGAATACCCCTCCTGGTAGTCGTGTGTGTCTCTGGGTGTGTGTGTGTTTGGGGGGGAGAGGGGAGGGGGGGGGAGTATGAGTCCGTGTGCATGCGTCTGTGTCCAGTCTGGCCTCTCAGTGTGAAGGTGGAGTCATCTGCTGAGGCATATGGCAAACCACAGCCCTCCCCCAGACAGTAGACCATAGAAGCACACTTACCAGAGAAGCCATCTGAGACTTTCTACCAAAATGTTTTTTTCTCGCCTATACTTTAAACACCCTACTTCTTTATAGTTCTCGTTCACTTGAACATTGAAGCTGCATTATTTGTGATCCTTTTATGCAAATATATAGGTCGATGCTTAACTTTCAGAACAGCTGTGTTGTCACAACATGCTCTGGCTCCAGGCCTATATGCTCAGCGCACTGCGGCCTTGGCCTAGTCAATAAAGGTAGAGTGGCTAACTAGCAGATGTCAGCTGTGGTGGGAGCAGTCCCCCTTTCCCTCTCTGGCCTGGCCTCCAAACCCTTAATCTGTCTCCTCCCCCTTCTCCACCCTGGGGAGAGAAGTGAATGAGCGGGGGAAGAAGATGAGAGGGGGGAAATTTTGGACTGAATCAGGTGTTTGGTGACTACGCCAACATGGAGGTAATGGAAGGCTGTTAAGATGGACATATATGAAATGACCTTGTGACTAGTTTTATATGACATTATTGTCACAAGTATAGATTCTACTTGATCAATTGAGGTTACTGAGGTGTGAAGGCTGCACTTAAAGTTAATGATGACAGTGTGTGTAGTATTTTAAGAACTCACAGTTTAGCAGAGCTTCTTTCTGCTTAGATAATTAGCATAGTTAGCTGAGTGTGGCCCTTGGAAGATTGTCTAGACTAGTAGCAGTGGGCTAGCTGGCCGAGACCGCACTGGACTCACTATCCATTATTGAGCAGCTTGGGAAGCTGAGCAACTCACTGAAAGCCTCCTCACAGAAGCCCAGTGCCACAGTCCATCTGAAACATTAATTAGGCTTGTCCTAGCCGGGTCCTCCTCCATCATATTATCTGCTACTACCACACCCATCCTCACAAGTAAACACCCACACAAACACGTAAAACACTGTTTTCCCTAAAATACATCCATATATGCCTCACCTGCTGCTCAGACTAAGTGGTGTCCTGACCTGTGCATATATTTTGACTCAGGGTTTGGAGTGGTCAGGCAGAGTCATTTAGTACTGTAGTGGAGCTACTAGAGACAGCCTGTTCACAACCATCAATATTCAAATGACCTTTTGTTACTTTTATTAATTATAATTACTGTGCTGATTTTAATTGGAGCAATACATTTAATTTTGTTGTAAAATATTCCATTTTAAGTGATACAATTGTAAGAAAGTTTGACTGTATCACTCTATGTAAACATGCAAAAGTTTACAATGTGATACAGTACAGATGGTCCATAACATCTACAGGATATACCTCACAACTAATTAGATCATTCTTAAACTTTTACCATGGTTTTTAATATTTTATATTTCAGAGCTGTTGTCATGTGAAATAACAAACTTGAGGATAATTTTGTTATACATTTTGTCAGGTTATACTTCTGAAAACTAAGTTTATCAACTAATTAACTTCTTTTAGTGTTACTTAGTTGCTATATATTTCTAACTGTAGTTTTTCCACCTGAATCTATTGAGGTGGATGACTGTCACTTTGTTAAGATATTCTAAATGTGCTTACAATATGTATTCTGACCCAAGACATGTAACCAAGTCAGGAGGCAATCATCCTAGAAACTACAACTGTCACATCCTCCTTTAAAAAATGGAGAAACTGTGTCTATTCCCACATGAAATCACATTTTTGGAGAAACTTGTGCTTCAATTCATAGCCTTGGAAGTGAGGTGCATTTATTTTGTCTCATACATAGTTTGTGCTATCCCAAGACATTAGATTGACAGAAAAGTCATCCCAGCCTCCCTCAGAGATGTATATGATATATGATATATTAAGTTTTGGGTTGACTCTAAGAGTATTGTAGAATCCTACATCTGCCACCTAATCTTTGCACATTTGCACACACAATGATATACACAAGTACAACATTGGGCCAAACAGCCAAACAAAACCGAATGTGCCAAACAACTGTGATTAAATTGGGGTTAATCAGTAATTGGTTCCATCAACTGACTGAGCTTACCCAGTCAAGATAAAATATTGCTGGGTAAGATGAATGCTGGGCCCTCCCCATGACCTGTAAGCGAGTGGTGGTCAGCTGACGCTCAGGGCGTTCAGGGGATTTACATTGATGAAATATGAGCTAATAGAGCCAGCAAAGACTTTCATTGCAGAACGGAAGTGACTCTTGTTTGAGCATCTTATCAATTATAAATAAGATTAAAAAAAGATGTACAGTTGAGGTTAGTGTTTCCTTGATCACCTCCTTAAATTGAAGGAGCTGTGGGGCACGGGCATATCATACTGACCAGTGTACTGAGCAGCTCTTTGTGGACACTTTGGGTTCCTCTGACTTTGAAACTTTTGAGTCTTTGCCAAACAGTCTCATCTTTGTATTTAGGTAAGCAAAGAAGAGTTATTATGGCCTAGACAGACTAGCACAGATTAAGTTTTAGTTAACCATGTCACTCACACAGACACTATTTGCCACACTGGACCATTAGGGTTTTGAATAATTTGTTGTAGCCAAACTCTTACACCGGCTTTAATTGCTGCATGTGAGTGACCTCAAATACCCTGTAAGTGCTGGTAGTCCTGACTGGTGGGATATGCATACTTTAAAAGTAGGACAAAAATGAAAAGGAAGAAGAAAGAGTGGGGAAAAGACATGAAGGCATGAAAACTGCATTAGGCGGTGGCAGCCAACACAGAGAGAAGGATGTGAATGATTCAAGAGGCAAAAGGATTAATAATGCAGGACTCCCTCTCTCCCTCCATCCCAATGTCCCTCTCTCTCCCTCCCCTCCACTGCCTTTATCCTCTGTATCAACTCTTTTGTATATTTCTCCTTCATTCTTTCTACCTAGTGTATTCGCCCCTGATTTGTTCTCTCTGTGGTCAAGTCACTGACCTAACCAGTAGGGGGAGCTCTCCTCATCAAGCCTCTGCTGCTTTCTCCCACTTCTCCTCTCTCCTCCCCTGCTGTGTGCAGGTTTGAGAGTGTGCACCAACTGTGAGACTTTTTTGTAAAAAAAAATTGTTGTTTGAAGAAGTAAAATAATTTCAATGCGTTGCTCATTGACTTTTCCAGTGCCACTTTTGTAGATGTGTGTCTAAGTTATATGTCCATTTCCCTGGCCCGGCAGCACCTGTGTAACCCTTATCAGTGCCCTCTCCCCTCTATACCTCATCACCCTCACCTAAACCGTGGGCAGGAATGACCCGGCCACGGGAATGATGACCTAATTTAATTGCAACACTGATGGCCCGTCAGGAGGCTTTTAATTACCTGCTCATGTTTCTCTCTCTCTCTCTCTGTCCTCTCTCTCTCTCTCACTCTCTTGATCCTGCAGAACAGAGCTCTAATGGGCAGCATAACCAGGCTATGTGACAATGCCATAGCCCTGGAATCATTCAAAGGCTCTGAGAGAGAGACCAACCCACTCTACAAAGATTACCACGGTAAGAACACACACACTCGCTTATCTTTCTGTCTCTTTTCCATCAGATACACACACATACACACAGGCAGTGCATTAAGGCTGGGGCTGGGCTGTGGATGGAGGCAGGGCAGCCCCCTTGCAGGCCAGGCTGTCAGTGCGCGTTAGTGTGCTGCTGCTCAATCAGACGTGCTCCTCAGTAGACAGGCCGGGGGGGATTCAGCTGCCACGCTGTACCCCCTCTCCCTCGCACCCTCACCCCCTCCATCCCTGCCTCCCTCCCTCCAGCAGAGCCTCTCTCCCTCTCGCCTCGCCCCCTCTCCATCCCCAGTCCCATACCCCTGAGGCTCTGGAGCAGAGCAGACCAACACTGGGGAATCGATATTCTCACCATCACTCTCTCTTCCCCTCTGCCTCTATCTCTCTATCCCTCGCTCAATGTCTCCATGGCCAGCATGCTCTGCTAATAAATGGAGGGCAAGGCTTTCAGTAGGGGAGGAGGACATCGGGAAGGGACGCTGGAGAGATGGAAACGAAGAAAGAGGAGGGGAGGGGATCGTAGTTTGTGTCTGCTCTCCTGGTCTTCCCCATCACTTTTTTCCGTTATGGTTTTAGCATTCCCTCTTTCTCCTGCTTGCTTCCCTCTTTTCTATCACTCTATCACACTCTCCACGCATAAAGGTCAGTTTAAGCGAGTGGGGTATTTTTAGCCGTGCCTCTCGAACTCTCCCACTCACTCTTGCGCTTTTCCTCTCATTCCCCCCCCCCCTCCCTCCTCTCCTCGGGATAGACAGCCCTGGTTGTGACAGATGAAGGGATGAGGAGTAAAAACATTCAATGGCAGATTTTGGTTTCATCCAACAGCATGTTTTATTTAGATAACACATCCCATAGTGATCACATTCCTCTGCAGTGTAAAGGCAGGTGGCATTTAAAGCCATTCAACATAGTAATATTGTAGCATTTTCATTTTTAAAAAAAATGATTTTGTATTACAAAAATGTTCTTCAGAATTTGCAATTAATATCATTTGAATGTCTTGTTCAAAAATATATTTGCTCTATATTTTACCAGCCAGAGAAATTCTGGTTGGGTTATGAAATACATTTATGTGTGTGATTGTTTTGATGTGTGTTCATGAGTGCAAATGCATCTGGTACGAGTGTGACAGTGCGTGCGGATGCGCGTGCGTGCGTGTTTGCGGCAGCAGTTCAGGGCTGCTCAAAGCATGCTGGGAAGCCTGTCACTGCAAATCAGGCAAGGGGAAATCACCCAAGTGCACAGAGGAGAGAACCCACCATCCCCCACTTTCTCTGTCTGTGTCCCTTTCTCCATTACTCCCTCGATCTCTTCTTTTCTCTCTCACGCTCATTTATACCACCCCACTTGTACAGTACTTTTCCAGTTGTATGAAAATGTAACTTTGTGGTTAAAAAAAAAAAAAAAAAGGAAATGAGAAACAAAGAGTAACAAAGCAGAGCTTCCTTATAGCCTTTGTGGGAAGCTCTAACTTGTATGTTCATTCGCTCTAATGTGTCCTAGGAATAGTTGGCAAATTTTCTTTACTGTACACCCATATTCTGGCCTGTGGGGACAAAAGAAGAGAGCAGCAATGCTGATGTAGAAATGTTTACATATATCTGGTAACAATTCATTTCTGAGGTAGTTTTGTCTTATATTTACACAGATACCTTTCATTTCACTGAAGTATCACCACGCATAGTTTCCGCTAGTGGAAACTAAAAAAGTGAAAACTTCCCTCAAGGAGATGTGCACATTTAGCTTAAAATCAAAAAAGGAAAACATGTAACATTTATTTAAGCTTTGAAGATTTAATTTTCAAATATTTAGCATTTTGTCATCAGCAGGTGGATCCTTGAAAGACTCCATGTAAGATACAGACTTTCTTCAAGTGAAAACTATTTTTTGTAAATAAGTCAGTCATCATTAAATTTCTTTTTAATCAAATTTGGATATTAACTTCATCATTTGAATTTTGCTAGTAGTTGATTCATAGAAATGCCCTGTTATTATTGCAACGTAATTAACAGATGAATCATCCATTTATGAAATCTTTTGAAGATGTCAGATATTATTTGATATCTTTTCTCATATTTCTGAACGATTATTTCCCAGCACAGATATACTATCTTGTACTAGAAGAGAGCAACTTTCTGTCAGAATAGATATATGGAATATACTAATGTTGCATAAAATCTTAGCGCTGAATTTTGCACTATGTGTAATTTGGACAGAGGAAAAAATGTCCTGAGGACCTGGTCCTCTGTAAGATGCTGTTAACAGGATTTTACACTCACACAAGAAAGCACAACTCAGTCTAGCATAAGGTTGCTTGTTATTGCCACAGTATAATGTACTACATGCACATTGCGGGTAGGACAGAAATGTCTTCCTTGTAGTTTTATTGTAGTTTTAATGCACTTAACCCTTTCAGCTTTAATCTGCTCTCTCTGTCCTTCACAGGCCTGCTACATGTACGCCAGATACCTCACCTGAACTGTCTGGTGAGTCAACTGCCTGACCACAAGGACCTGGCTTTTAAGCTCAAGAGGAAACAGTTCAGCATTGAGGTATGTTGTCAAGGTTACTCAGCACACTCAGGGTTTCTTCATAAACAATACATAGTGTTCAGTGGTTGTACCCTCTTGTTGTATTTTTAATGCTATCTCTCACTCAGATTTTTTTGTTTTGTTTTGTTGCCCCAATTTTATTCCTCTAATGTATTTTTCCTAACTTGCCATGTAACCATTAACCTAAAACAAGAGCTCAATTTAGATGCAAAGTAATTATTTATTAAGAAAGCCATTACATTTGTTACCTCAGCCTTCACTCTGTTCATAACATAACGGTACTGAAATTAAGTGGTGATGGTAATGAGGAGTCTCTCACGTTAGCCAAGCTCTGAAAACCTGTGTTTGCTTTTGTCTGCTATTGGGTGGAAAAATGAAAGGTGAAGCTATTGATTATACACTGTTGCAGACACACTTACCAAAGTGTAACGTCAACAGTCAACAGAGTGAGAAAAATTTCCATCTATATTGATGGATATGAAATGAAAAAATACTGGTGGCAATTTAAGATAAAGTGACAGCATTTTTGATATAAATAAGTATGAGTTAATCACCGGTCATGATAGTCGTAAATAGCAACAGCCACAAACAATGTCATGTTAAACATTTTAAACCATTTTAAGCTGTCAAGGAAAAAAGCTATGTAGGTGCTGCTTGCTTTATCTGGCAGGTCACCTTATATTCTATCCTGAGCTGGCAACAGCCATGACCTGTGGGGAAAAAAACAAGTATCAGACAGCAGCTTTAGCTTTAGGCCTGTTAATTAGTTTCAATAGCAGTGTGATATCCAAAGGGCCTTTACTGCATGAGAACGCTGAGATCCACCAGAGTTAGGAGCTGAATCAAGAATAGGACATGCACCAAAGATGTCTTCTTCTGCTGAGAATGGTTAAAACTTTTTTGCATCCTAGCTTAAAATCTTTCTATTAGCTTGACCGTTTTGAGGAGTACAGGGCACATACAGTACACAGCACAGGATTGTATGGCCTTTCCATTTCTTCATTCATTTTGATTTATGATTTCTCATCCTCTTTCTCTTTCTCTTCCTGTCAGAGACACATCCATTTTGCCCATGTCACATCATCACTCACACTCAGAGTAATCAATCTGTCACTGAACTACCACTCTAGAGACAAATTAAGGGGCCCTCCTCTTAGCTCAGGCTCATGATTGGTCCTCATTACATTATCATTACCTTATCACACCCTCTGGTCCTTGGCTCTTAGTGAGTCCTATTGTCTCAGGCAGGAGGTGAGGGGGAGGAGAGGAATGCCCCCCCCACCCCCCCCCTTAAACCTTCCCTGCATCCTACAATCAACCCCTTCCCATTTTCTGCCAGCCTTCACCATCCTTCGAACCCTTTCTCCTGCCTGCATTGGCCCTCTCCCCCTCCTTCCTCTGACCCCGTGAATAGGCCACTCCAGTATAGATTTATAAGGTCTGTAAAAGTCAAGGTGGTTATTCTCAATGGTCTTTTAATTAGGCCTCTGTATTGGGCAGGCCGGGGGGCTGAGGCCTAGAGCATCCTTGTAGCTCTGTGGGGCCTGGATACTGTGCCATATATCCCAGCAGTACATTGTTAAGACCAAGCTTTGTCTGCCTCCCTTGTTTAAGGAACTTTATTGGAGTTTTTTGTAGAATTGGAACCATACTCTTGCCTTGCCCCCAAAACATGATGGCATTAAAAGGAAATCAGGCTGATGTCCAGAGAGTACTTTTCAAAAAATGGCTGCGATTGTTGAGATAAGTGAATAGATAATATGAAGTGTCAATCACATTCCTTGGCCATGACACATTGTTGTGTCAGGGAATTTCCCAGAGAACATTGTATCATATCACTAGTCATGCATCAAATCAGTCAAAACACAGATTAGTCATTGTAATACGCCATTGCCTTCTCGTGTGGTGTGATTGGATGTCGTTAATTTCTATATCACCTGAGATGGAGATGTCACGAAGGTATGAGTGCGTGTTGGCACTGTATTCTCGTCTGTAGAGGCATTGGTTTAACTCGATATACCTGCATATAAGATCGCACGCAGGACTACCGTTGAGCTCTGACTACGTGGTTCAACATATACTGTGTTTGACCTGTTGGTCAACTACCTCGGTGGGCCGCTGATTGACACATGAGATAGTGATTGGATTCTAAGCCCAGTGTCTGACGTGTGACAGCCCACACCGTCCCTGCTAATCACCTCATTTACTGAAGCTACAGGACTCCTCTGCCTGGGGCCACATAATACAGCATTCTCCTACAGTTTGTCCTGCACTGCTCGGTCCATCTTCTTCTAAATATCAATTGTGGTAGTTCTAGAGCACCTCTCCTGCTGCGTTAAACTCTTAACCCCTTCCACATTTTGAATCTGAATCGGGACTAATTTGTTATGTGGTGGTGATGAATGACAGCTGAATGACAGCTGATTGACAGCGCTAGCTCTTCACCATTTGGTTCAGGCCGCTACATGTCACCCCAACAAAGCACATGGACTCATGCCGGTGACTAATTTCTTAACTGCTGTTTGACTCACGCTTCTAACACCTCAAGAACGCGGAAAAATATTTGTTTACCGACACACAGAGTACAAGTTTTGTCAATAAAGACAAGTTCCTGAATTTAGTTATTTGTAATAATTAATTTTATATTAATTTGATAGGTTTTAATACATTCTTTCCCAAGAACATGCTCAGCACAATCATTAAGGTTCTGTTGGTTCTGTGATAAGGTCACCATGGTAACTGCTGACAATTCAGAGAGTTCAAGCCACGGTTGATGAGCAGTTATTAGCCATGACGCCTGAAGCCAGCATTAACCCATGGCCCTGTCTGAGCAGGTAGAGGAGTGTTAGGTGTTTAGACAAGATTAACACATACTCATAGACACATACACAAACATTGCTTGCTCCCACACATAAAGATATTGACATTCAAGAGGTGGCGTGGCCACATACTTATTGAGAAACATACACACGCACATATGTGACAGACTCTTTCTCAAACACGTACATGTGTGAGAACTTTGCTCTTCACTTACATCAGGCCAACAAAGGCTTCTGTCACTAGTTTCACAATGCAAGATGCTTTGAGGATGAAGCTCTGAAGAATGCAAATGGTATGCAGTTACATTCTTCTTACCTTTGTTTGACCCTTTAAACTGACAGGCAATGTGCCTGTGGGGTACTGGGGTGCCAGAGGCAGGTCACAGTGTCAAATACAGTATAAGATGGGGATTTGTGTCAAATTAGTCTTCTGTTAGAGGCTATTTGAAGGTGTCTGTAGCACTGACATGCTCACTTGGATGGCTGTGTAGTCTGTACACATGTATTGGCTTTGAGGTGAACTTTTATAGTCTTTGAAAATTTTGAGTTTTATGTTAATGGTTTTTGGTTTGATTATTTTTTTGGCATTTTAAAGTTATCATTGGAGAGAAATATTAAAGGAATGATGGGAGTATGGGCGGACATGATTTGATAAAGGTCCAGGGCCACATTCAAACCTAAGATCTTGCTGTGCCTTTATGCTGGATCCAGTTCTTAACTTACTATAAATACTGTTCACGTCAACTTCCAAATCAGAATTACAACCAAGGAACTCAGATTGTTCTGAAAGCTCTGATATATCTTGCTTTGTGCTAAATAATACAGAAGCACCTCAAAAAGTGAACAAACACGGATGCCTCACATAAGCCAAAGTCTGGTGGTCAGGTTTTGAAAAAAAAAAAACCTTCTTTAATGGATATAGTTCCATGTTGACCACTGCACTGTATTTTTTAAACCCTCACACAACCAACTGAGCACTCATACAAGCATCTTGAGTTGTTTAATGACAGGAACACTCAACAAATTGTATGCATGACAATCTTTTCCATCGCCACCTTCCATCCCACATGATGAGAATTTGGCATTAGCCAACAGAGTATATTTTGAAACTGAGTGGAGGGGAAGCAAAGAGGGAGCAGGAAAGGAAATGAAGATGATGATGGTGCTGAGGAGAAGAAGAGTTACGGAGAAGAGGAAGTCGAACTCAAGTCTGAGGGAGGTGTGTAGAGTAGGTTAATGTTTCTTGGCATGTCCTCAAAACGTCTTTAAGACAGCGCCTGTGTCTGCCCCCTGTTGAAGCCTGTGGGTGCCGAGGGAAGGGTGTTAATGGACCTACGTGAGGAACAGAGCGAAGGCTCAGAGAGGAGGGGGGAGGCATAAGCGGAGAGGAGCAGTTAAGTGATTCTCAGGTCAGGTCTAATTAAAATGAGGGCTTTTCCTCAGAGGCACTAAACCATCTTATTGAGAGAGAAATAAAAAGAGAGCTAAAGAAAGAATTGTGGAATGCAGAATGAATTAGACAGAGACCCAGTCCTCAGGGCTTGTTTGTGTATTTGTGTATATGTTTGTTTGTATTCCATGCCTGGTCGTATATCGGCTTCCCCATGTCTCAAATAATGCTTGGTACCAAAGATCAGAGAAAAGCTGATGTTGAAAAGAACTCATATGGAGAAAGAACTGAACTGGGTCATCCAATATTTACTTCCAATAGAGGATCACAATGATTATCCACAGCCTGAGAGTAAACTAAATACAAACAATATTCTTACTGGATGTCGTGAACCTATTAGTAGGATGCAAAAAATCCTAAGGTTCTCTATACATCTGCCTGTGTTTCTTATGTCTGCCTTGGGAATCACAATCAGTTGGGAATGGACCGTTGGAATAATATTCCCTGTAAATAATTTATACTTCCTCCCTTGGTACACACCAGCCTCTGTCGCATTTTGGAATGAGGTGTGCCTATGGTTTGTGCATGTACGAGAAAGAGAAAGAAAGAGCTCACTGCAGGCCAGTCAGTGGCACGCGATCGGACGCCTCAGCCGAACAATATTCACAACATACATCAGATTTGCATTTATTATTTAACAGGGATTTTATCTATTCTGTAAATGTGCATGTGTGTTTGAAAAGGCCCCTGCTTGTGTGGACTCTGTGCTGACTCTTGGGTGTGTGTGGGGGAGTGCAAACGGGTGCGTGTTTTTTGGGTTTGTTTGTTGTGGTATCTGCATGATGTGACTTCCAAGTGATTCAGATTTGCTGCATAGATTTTTTAATTCAGGTCTTTGTTAAATCTATTTATTAAGAAAACCCAAAACTTGTCACCTGATACCAAATTTCACAAGTTTTATGGCTGAAATTTGGTCCGCTACAGTGCTATAGGTAGTCTGACATGAAGTCAAAGTAGCAGGTGCATAGAGTATGTGTTTGTCCTGACAAGGTCAAGGTTCAGAAATCACTATGAACACTGACTAAAAACAGTCCACAATGAGTTTTTTTTAATTGTGGAATGCCTACAGAGAAAAAGCAGTAGCAATTGTGTTTGCTGTAGTTGAGTCAAAGCTTAGTAAGAGAATATCTGGGACTTGGCCAAATGTGCTGCCCTCTATACTACATCAACACAATGCGGAAACATTGTTTCTTGCAAACGGACAGTATTAAAGCAAAACAAAACAGGGCATATGTGCTGCTCCTGCCAGACTGAGTAAGAGTGTGGTCTGCCTGAACTTGTCCTGGAAGTGAAACTGTTTCATCAGTGAGCAGTGAACCCTTAACATGGTCCATGCACCACTCAGCCCCCATCAGACTAGACCGGCCACATTGGACTCAGACCTGATTAAAGTAGCCCTAGTTGTCTTCAGCTCCCATTAGGGAGAGGAAGGGAGAGACTGTAACTTGCATGCCACCCTACATCCACGGGGTCTTGTGGTACTATAGGGTATGTGTAAGTGTGTACAGAGAAGGCTTCCATTAGCATAATGGTAGTGACTGGGGAACCATAGGCCCCCTGGTGCTTATAAACTGGGTCTTCACTGTATTCTTGGCTTCTGTTTCATTTTATTGTTATTTCCTAGGCTTTGGAAAATAGTGTCTAATTTTGCCTTAGGTCTGTACACTTTTTGTGCAAGTCTTAAAACACTGTTAAAACTGGTAAATGTGTTCACTGTGATTCCTCTGCAAAACCTCCCAAGCGTAATTCATAAATCATTAGTTTCTTTTGGTTCTTGGTTGTGTAACATTAATACTCGGACTGGCATCTTAATAGAAACAGTTTAATAAACATATGCAGCAAAGTAAATGAAAATATCTGTTGAGTATTTCATTTGAGACATTCATATAATTATTCACACTGCACTTGATAGGATGTCTTAGAATTTGCAATCACATATGTATATTAAAAAATGCTACATATCAGTATTTGAAAGTCCAAACACTCAGTGCTCAATAACTCAGATAGTCAGTGGTCTAAACAGTTGTTTCTGAAATTGCGCTTAAAAGCAATGTTGACATTATTATTCAGACTTGTATAAATAGTGGCAAGAGGCAGAGGTTGTCTTGTTTTGAATGAAACAGTCCCCTCACTGCTGTTGGTCTACAGAGAAAGTTAAAATTGCCGTCATGGGCACAAACAGTTCCATGGTCGGAATGGTTCAAAGGTGGAATGTTGATCCGGAGCAGGAGCATCAAACTCCGCTTCGGTCCTAAAAATAACTTTCCCACACTCTCACCGTGCAGTGTCCTGGGGGGTCAGGAGGAGGAGTGTGTGTGTGTGTGTGTGTGTGTGTGTGTGTGTGTGTGTGTGTGTGTGTGTGTGTGTGTGTGTGTGTGTGTATGTATTTGTCTGTGTCGCTGCTCCGTATTTATCTAGTTATCCTGTTGTAATGTGAGTACAACACTGTTTAACTTGTCAAATGGGATTCTGTCCACTCTAGCATTTCATATTGTTTTCTAAAATGGTGAAGTCTCTCCTTCTTCTTCCTTCTCAGTAGTTTGGCAGGCAACAAAATTGTGCATTCTTCATCATCTGACCAGTTTTTATAGATATGACCAGATACAGATCACTTATTGACAAATCCTTCTGTTTCTGTTGTCAGAGGACTGGACAAGTATAAAAAGATCATCGCTCAGTACGACGTGCTGTTGCATTTTGACTCTTAGTGAAATCACCATTTTATACAGTGCAATCATGAAATCATGACTGAAATCATAAACATTATGTCATCAGTAACACCAAACTCCTTTACTGACATACCAAATATATGATCACAGAGAGATATTGCGGCGGCAGAAAGTTGGTTCCTTAACAATAGTTCAGTTCTCAGCCATGTCTGTGAAGATTGACAATCAAAAGTAAAGATTTTAAGAAGCTTGTTTTTCCTGTTCTCACCACAAAGTGAGTCCAGAGTCCTTGAAAAGTTAACCCACTGGAGGTGATGGTCTTAATGTTAGGGGTCCATAATTTCTAGACTCCTCACAACAGAATATATATTATGTGCTTACTTCATCCATCAGTTTGCATCACAAAAAGAAGGCTTAGTGATGCTGGTTCTGTTTGACACTTAGCCTTTTTCTAAATGCTTTCTCTCTGTCAGCAATCCCTGAATGAGTCCTTGCTTGACGAAAACAAATTGGGTCTCTTGATCCTCTTTTTTTCTCTTTATCTTCAAGCACACCATAAAGGCATTTGTTTCAGCCAATCATGGGATCTACTTAACCCCTGCTACTGTGAATATGGTTGTATTTAAAAAGGATTCACCCAACAGTCAACACAGAGTTGTTTAAAGTGGTGTTGGCCATTGAGAGATGTTGGCCGGCAGCTGAATGTTGCAGCGCTCATGAATTTTATGAGGGCAAGTGTCCCTGTCCTTCAGAGTTCACAGGTGGCTATTGAAAGGCCTGGCCAGATGATGGAGGATAGTTAGGACACATATAGAGCCCTGAATAGACTTTAATTACGCTCTGTAGATGAGTCAGAGGGCCATTTGAAGGACAAGACTGCACTTCAAAAGGCAAGTTAGAGGGCAAGGTGATGGCACCTTATCGAAAAGTTAGCGACCCTATCCATTAGTTGACGCATACGTGAGTCAGTGGTCTTGTTTTTATGCAGCAAAAATAGAACAACTTTCTTTGTGCATTTGTGAAGTGTGTGTGCGCACTACCTAACACACATATACGTGAATGTGTGAAGGTGGGGGAGGCTTTGGGTGGGAGAATACTCCAGTGTGTGGCTTAACCAAACTCTCCTTTTGTCCCTAACAATGATGAGTGATGATGAGTGACAGGGGTGTTAGGAGTGGGATCTGGGGAACAGAATGCGCCTAAGCAGTGCTCACCCAAACTCACACAAAAGGCAGCAAAAGGTCAAATCTGAGGCAAGCTTCTTATGTACTTGCATATAATATTTTATTAACCATTGTCGTGCGTCACTTAAAATACCTAAAATACCAGTATTATTTTGATGCATTACGCTCTTGTTGATGATTTTTAAAAACGGTTTTATAATTATTTTTGAAGAAGAGTTCTGTCAGTTGTTGGTTAAAGAAAAATGATTTTACTACTGGTAGTCTATCACACTGAGCTCCTGATATACCTCCTGCCTTTTCTTTGCCCTCATTTCAAACTTTAATAACAAGACTTGCCGCAAGACGCTCTCTTTCTCTCTCAGCATCCTTCCCTTCTATTAACCCAACCAAAATACGTATCAGTATATCCCCTCTCTCTGAAGCAAGACGAAAACATGCACAGTTGTCCTTTTGTTACACAAAATCTATACATTCTGCTTAAACAGCCCAACTACACACACACATATACACACACACACACACACACACACACACACACACACACACCCCTCCTCTCATCCCCCCCCCACACACATTATGCCCTACTGCTAGCTAGGGATGAGGAGGACTTGCGTGCAAGTGTTTCCCAGGAGGCAATTGTAGACTGAGGGTTCTGAGGCCTGGGGATGGCTCTAGATGGCGGTTAGCGAGGAACCAGTATTTTTTTTTGCCTGCGCTCCTCCTTCCCCTCCCCCTTTCTGAGCTCAGGCAGTGATCATAATGGGGGGTGACAGCTCACCTCTCCCTAGCGTGCCTACGGTCCTCAGAGCGTTAGACCCCCCCGCGTAACCCCACCACCACCCCCCAAGTCCCGGAAGGCCACAAAGGTTACTCCATATGTTAGTCTGAGGATTCTTATGAATCTTTTTTTTTTTTTTTCTCCTCAGACAAGTGTATTTACTATCGAGTCTAGAAAGATTTGTCAGAATCAAATCTAGGTGTACTTCTGTTTGATCCCCTCACGATTAATATATTTGTCCAGGATGGAGTCTCTTTCATTGTTTTATGTTTTTTTTTTTTTTTTTGCTCTGTCATCCTCTGCCCCCTTGTTCTTCTGTATGAGTTGCGACTCAGTGGTGTGAAAAGATCCAGGGCCCGGAGTTTCACATCTATTAAAGGCTTCATGTTTGGAGAGGGAAGTGATCTGATGGCCTGATGTTCTACGCTCACTTACACAGACTGTTTGTATGGGGACGTCATGTACGCTCGCTTCATCGTCCCCTGTGAATGTGTGTGTGTGTGCATGCAAATGTGTGCGTATTTGTGTGTCTACATTTAGTATGCATTTAATCCTGACGATGTTTCCTTACGTGCCTTTGAAATTTTATAACAGTAGTTTTGTTTAAGTGTCCTGAGTATTATTTTTTAAATCACTTTTAGTTTATTTTATTTGACAAGAAGTAAAACTAACAGATACACCTGAGCTTAATTGCTAAGTTGAAAAAGTTTGAGGAAATGAAGTATTGTTTCCTTACTTGTAGGTGTGATGGGAATATTTTATATCAAAGTTTTTCACTTCATTTACTCATCAGAAATAACCTGCTTACCTTAACAAAACAAAAGATCTCAATGAGCATCCCTCCAGATAAATCTCAGGACATGGAAGTTAACAGCCTCCTTTGATGCACATCCTAAAAAACACTGACATTCAGCTGTCATCGCTTGAGCTTTCAGCATCAACCAAAGTCTTGCAAGGAGACGGAAGATTTAATGCACAAGATTATAATTAAATCAGTACTGTGAATTTCTTGCACATGTCGATATATTGCACATCTTTGTGTGTGTGTGTGTGTGTGGGCACCTTCGAGTCGTCATAAGAGTGTCTTGGATAACTGGCTAGTGGAAATGTATAATGAGTAGTGTGGGTATTGAAAGGAGGGTTTGCGTGCTTAGATGGGCGAGGAATAGAGCACAAAAGCATGTGTAGTGGTGAATATTAGAGTAGCCAGAGTGTTAGCAAGGTCACTCTGCGTACAGAAAGAAGTGCTTTCCCTTCTGAAACTCACTCACTCTCCCTTTTTCTGTCTCCCTCTCACTTTGTTTTTTTTATTTTATTTTTGTTGGACTCGCTCCCTCTACTCCTCTTTTTTTAATCATAGTCAGCTTTTTCACAGTGTTGCTCTGTCTACGTTCAGGGCCATTTTTCCAACTTAACAGCCTTCGCATTCACCCTTTTCACCTCATTTGCTCCCAGACACGAAGTCAACTTGGCATCCTTTAAGATGGTGTCTGTTTAAAGATGTTGTAATCATTGTGAACATTCAAGCTAAACTCAATTGCTGAACCTCATTTGCCCTCCCTCCTCCCCAAAAAGAGAGATAGGCGATCTCATTGGGATGGACGGACAGAAGTGCACAGGCACAGCAGCACTGCTGTGGGAATCAATTTGCAAGGTTAGAATATGCGAGATAAGTGCCAAAGGGGGTGTGTGCAGCTTCCCGGCATCCTCTCCAAACACCCTGCAGGCTAAAGTGGAATCCCAGCCACGCCCCACATATCACCCCATGTGATGTTTGAGGACCCATCCTGCATCTACTGTACCCTACTACTGACACGCAACATTTGTTAGTCTTTTTTTTAACCTCACCAGCCCTCTATATTTTCTCTATGTACAAGTGCATCAACACTTCTGGCCTTAATGGCAGCCTACATATCAGAGAGGAGGCACTGGCCTGGTGTAATCTGACTTGTCTTAATTACAGGCAGTATCCAGTAATAGGCTGCTTCCATAGATATCAGCCATTAGAGCAGTGTCTCCGACAGGAGAGGCCTGATTGGCTATGAGGTAGGTGATAAAGAAGCCATGCCTCATTTACCTCCAATTTTTTTGTTCACACATCCCTGTATTAAAGTCAAGCGTGAAGATGGCAAAGGACTGTGTTAAACTGATTTATGTGCTCTCCTATGTGTTGGTAGCTAATCTGCTCCTCCTGATTGCATTGTCAGCAATCAGTGCTGCTGTACAAGTAAATGATTTCACCGGATGGAAGTTGTTTCAGCAAAGTTTTGAATGCCGAAGTTTTCATTAAATGCTCGCTTTTAAATTGATATGAATAGTACATTCCTCTGTTGCCAGCTTACAGGACCCTGCCCAGGCTTCAGGCTTGCCTGTGTGGTTTCAGCTCCAAAACCTCAAACCAGCAGCTCTTGTCAGCTAATTGGACCAAACCACAACAAGTGTCCTTAAATAGACTTTACAAACTTGAACAAGAAGTTCTTCATTCAGGAAGCTTTTATTGTTCCCTCAACTCTCTGTACTTGACTGCTTTTCTTCCTTCCCCACAAGTATACACACGCCCTCTGACTGACTCATAACAGCGCTGTCCTTTAGGGTGAGCTTGGATGCTATAATGTACACTGATGTAAACGATGACCAGAAGGATATTGATGATGCATTCACAAATGTTCCATCTCACTCATTCACTTTACCTTTGTTAGCACCAGAGCAGCATGTGACCTGATGGCATGATATGTTTGAGTAATTCCACAGATCGCTTCACCATCCATTTCATATGCCATAAAACAAAGTGAAACCATTAAAGATAATATACCCATTATTAGTATGGAAATTAGAAATGGAATGCCATAGAGTACTGAAAGCTTGTCACTTGAGTGACAGTTAAAGACACTCCTGGTTCAGTGCACTGTATTTAAGATATGTTTGATGTTTTTCAAACTCCATATTTGGCACATTATCCTCGGGTGGCAGCTCACACCTTGTTGGTATTTAAGACAGATTTCAACGAATATTACTGGATTGTGGTGGCGGTTGCATTTAAGGGTGCAGCTCACTCATAACAGGGAGGTGTCGTCTGCTGACAGATCACTGTCTGGATGAGAGAGCACAGCAGCATCCCACCTCATTACCGTAGCAACACACTAACCGAGGGACCGACACACTGCTCGCTGTGATTAAGATGTAAATTTCCTCTAATTGGAATGTAAATTCATACATTTATATGAAGACGTCAGCTGTCAGATTGCAATATTGTGTCCTTTTTTCTCCCTCTCCCCTGTTCCCTAGGCAGGGACTAGGTGCCTGTAATCTGTATCATACTCCCGCAGCCCATCCTGGGATTTGCCGTTTGTTTAATGGCAGGCCCATTGTCTTTCATCCAGCCCATCATTGTAATGCTTCCCATTCATGTTTCTGTGTTTTGTTGCAGTCTGATTTGCTCTCGCTACCTGTGTTTGTTTCCCCATGCATGGCTGAGCCGTCAGGGCTTTGGGGACAGGGAGGGACTTTGAGACGGGACTGGGGTCATTGGGTGGCCGTATTTTGTGTGTGCATCGATTACTTCTGCTGAATGTTCCTCAATGCAAATAAGTCTGCCACTTTGAGAGGAAGCACATGTATCTGAAGTAATTAATTTTACCCTTGAATGCCAGCTGTGGTGTTGGTGTGACGTGTTCCAAATTGAGCTTTCTCACCAAAAAGGTGTTAATTTAGGGATTTGGCAGATGAAGTAAGTGTGTTTGCCAATGTATATGGCCCATATAAATGGGATGCGTCGTTTTTGTCCCTGCTAATTCTGAGATTGTGTTATCATGTGGTATTGTGTGATTACATTGTGATATGGGACATTGAGACTGTCACTTTTAAATTGACACCATACAAAATACTTACTGTAAATGTTTCTTGACCGGGGAAGGATTTTATTGTTCCTGGGTCTCGTCAGTGTCATCTGTAAGATCAGATGATAAAATTCTTACATAATTCATCTAAATAAGTATTTTAAAACTACCCTTTAAAATGACCTTTTGTGTGCATGTTTTCCAAATAAAAAGCACCTAGTTAGCAAACTGGGTAGCACTCTACTGCTTACAATAATAGACACTGTACAGCTCTACAAACAGACATGTAGTTTGCAAACCAGGCAGAGTGTTATCATTGCATTTGAGAATGAATAAAAAAACACCAAACACATTGAACAATTCTGAACATTTCTACTACTGATTGGGAGAAAATAGAGGGCAATGAAACAAAAAAAACAACATATAACATATAAACATATTTAGGATGCTTTATGCTTACAGTTCAAACACTTAAGTAGGCTTTAGAAAGGATACTAATCCTACCTTCACACAACAACCTTTACCGATACCCATCTGAACAGGTCATGCTCCTGAACTGATCCTCATGAGCAAACAAACAATAACAAAATGTTGTACCTCCATACTCATGCAGAAATAAACAAAAAGTCATGTGTATAAGGAGGTGAAGGAGAGGTAAGAATGTAGTCATTATTTTGCGGGGCTGTCCTCCATCTTTCCCTATTGGCACCACTAATGTTATTTACATTAGACCACCAGTGTAGATTCAAGATCAATCTTGCGTTGAAGTGATGTAAAAGTCACATGTATAGCAAAACTTGTGATGTTACCGTTCATATTGAAGTCACATTGCTGTAAGTCTGATATGCATTCAGGTTAAAAACAGCACTGCTTAAAAAATGGAAGGGGCTGAGTTGGTGATGCTTCAGGTAAAGAGGAGACAATGAAAGTTATTTAATTAAGTTAGTTTGCACAGCATACTGCACAGTGAGCAGAATATTAAGGACTATTAAACCGCAGCCACATCAGTATCACATATCTTAATGGTTTCCGAGCTTCAGTCACTTGAACTTTCAATTCACAAACCACAAACACGTGGTTGCGAGTTTGTGAAATCACTTCCAGTTGTTGTGCAAAAGACAGAACTGACTGGCGTGCCAGATCCTACCCAATGAACATGTTTTGATGAGTACAAACAAAAGCAGGAAAATTTCTTTTTGTTTGTATATTTGTGGATTGCACAGATCATCAAGCATCTCTGGGTGTGTCCTCAAGGATCCTGCATATCTCCTGTACATTCCTCTCAGGCACAGGTAGTGTGTGAAATCTCACAGGTCACGCAAACCTTTCTATACAAGAGTTTCAGATGCTGGAGTTCGTTGTTGGCGTGTTTCCCAGGGCATTTCCTCCATTTTTCACACGCTCTGTGTTTGTGCTGATATATTGAAATGTGTGCTCATATGTATGTGTGTGTGTGTGTGCCTTACAGACCTTAATCATATAAAAACATAAACCTTAAAGACAATGTGATGTGTTCACAGTATATCAGTGTGCATGAAGGGTGTTGCAGGATTTGACAACAGCATGTGTAGGTGTTACAGGGAGCAGGAAATTAAAAACCTTTGGAGCTCCCAAGAGGAACCTCCAGGTCCCCTCAAGCAGGGAAGAAGAAGAGAAATACTCAAAGGGGCTATTATATTTTTAGGTACAGCTGCAGGGCATACGAGGTGAACTTGTGTGAAAGACACAGTGGTTATTGAAAGGCCAAAAAATCTTTTCACAAACCACGCAATGAGTGTTGTGTTTGCATACGGCTGGGCCTAGAATTCCCATGCCTCCTGATTCCAGCTGAGGGTTGAGCTGTACACTAGGAATCCTGACTATGTTGCCACAGCATGTCGACACTACTCCACCCACCTGTGGCACCAGACCTACGCGGCATGCCCTTCCTCAATTAGCCCTCCGTCAGGAAGGAATCTTAATAAACCTGCTCCTTTCACTTCTATTCCATCCATCACCTTCTGTTTATTACACTGAATCAACGGCGTGGAAAACTGACACGTTTCCCAGCCGTTGTTTCTGATAACCAGGAATCTGCCTCTGGTCAGGTGAACTGGCCGGCTCTGATCATGTGGGTTATTTTCAAGTTTGGGATGTGCTTGTAGCCTTTTAGGGATTACATGCTGATACACCCCCCCCCCCCCCCCCCCCCCCCCCCTACCATACAGCACCCATTGCCTCACAGATCCACCTATCACCTGATTGTTCAGGTGTTAGAGGAGGAAGTGAATCATTCTCCTGTTTTGCCTTTGGGTGCTATAAAAAATAGTTCACTTATCGTACAAGTTGCTTCTTAATTGAGATTTAGAAATGTGTAATTAATGACTTTCATCATTTTAATCTTTGTAAAATATTATCAGTGATGATAATATTTGATAAAGAATGTCACTTAACTAACCAGGCTTGGCTCATCATGATCCAGACTCAACTCTCTCCTTCCTTTGTAGGACCATAGACACTGTACAGACACATGAGAGGAGTGGTAGGAAGGAACTGGGGCAGAGCGAGAGACAGTCAGAGAGACAGTCAGAGAAAGAGAAAGAGACCATTTTGTCCCCCAGGTATGACAGAGTAACTCATGCAGAAAGATCCCACATGGAGGGAGGTGGGAGCGAGAGGGGGGGGTTGAAGGAGCTCTTGGCTTCCTCTCCTCGCTTATGAAAACACATCTGTCTTCTTTTCTCTGCCACACACCTTTTCTGCATCCTTCGCTCACCTTCTCACTCCTGTAACAGAAACTTTGAACTGTTGACTGTTCAAACACTTTTTTCTCATATTTTGGGGCGGCCAGAAACTGTATTCCTTCCGAGTGTTTCTTGTCACATTTCATGCCACCTGCCATATTTTGTCAAACTTTCTAGGGATCGAGCTCTTTGGCCGCGAGCGCTGGTTCATTCTCTTTTTAGCCAATGTTCTTTGGCCTTCGGACACACTGCTGTTACCGTTACCCCAAGCGGTCCGTCTTACATGCAAATATGTGTCGGCTCAACAGTGATCACCATTTTAGTCCACGGCAGAGCTATCTCATGGCTGCATGCATTAAAACAATTAAACTTTTCCCCTCCCCCGCCACAACAATCATTTGCGGATGTGTTGGGTGAAATTTAGCAAGAAATTATCATTTTCTGAATCACTTCACTCTGCTTGCTCGGTGTTTGTTTCATTCTTTCTCTTTCTCCGTTTTGTCTTTGAGCTCTTTAAAAGACTTGGAGCCCCCTGCATGTTCTTCTTTTTGCTTCCTTTCTCTGTACTTTTTTTTTTTTCATCATTATCCAACAGCACTTTTCTGTGCGTGCAAATGCTTTCTGAACGGCGTCCTTTCTTCCCTTTCAGGCTGGATGTCATTGTTGCTGCCTGTGGGCTGGGTGTATTTATTTAGGGGTAATTGGTGTGTGGATGAGTGAGGTAATGAGGTGCATCCACACTTGGCTGCTCCCCTCCCTGAGAGCCTGAGACAGACGTAGCCTAGCTGGGCTTCGGCTTGAGCTGTACCACACTGCTGTCTCCTCCACACAAGCCAGAATGGCTCTTTCATACCCAGGTGGACAAACACAATCACTGGGGCTGATACCTCAATGAGGCGTCTGCAGTTTGAAGTGGTATGTGTGTATACGCGTGCATGAGTCCATGTGCTCGCATGTGTGTATTCATGTGCATGTATTTGTGGGTGGAGAGGGGGAAAAAAACACCGCTTGGTTGTTTGCCTGTGTCTGTCTTGAGTCCTTGTTTGTCTTGCGGCTTGTGTTTGTATAAGTGATTTTCCCTGTGTGTTTGCAAGTGCATGTATATCAGGCTGAGTGGGTGTTCAATGGAGCTCAAGGAGGACCTTTGGCTCTCATAGCCCCCTGCCAACCTCAAACTGCCCCTAATGTCCTGCAGAGTTACCTAATGATTTCACTTACACCTCCCTTATCTGTCTGGCCCGTGTGGCAGCAACCGTCTGACGCTTCAGCCTTTACATGCCATTTGCTGCCTCATATCCTGTGAAATTCAATTGCACAGCACCAACTGTAGCCAGAGTAGGGGGATCTCCCCCTCTCTCTCTCTCTCTCTCTCTCTCTCTCTCTCTCTCTCTCTCCCCCCCTCTCTCTCTCTCCCTCTCTCTCCTTGCTCTCTCTCCCTCTGTCCATATTTGTAAATACAAACGTAAACAGTTCTACCATCATCACACTTTTTTTCCACATTATCTCAGAGCAACCTTGCGTTTTAGTGTTTTAGCACTCTAAAGTGACACTTCACTTCGCCACAGCGTGACAAATTCTGAATGAGCCGTAGAAGTTTTAAACCAGAAAGCTCGGATGTTTGAGGCTGCCCACAGGTGTTCGCTAGATAATATTATGCATAGATTGTTTTGTTGTTATCAGGGTAATTGGTGTAGACCTGCCAGCCTTTGATAGACACACAATTACTGTATGTGATGCATAAGTGGACTCATTTTAGGGCAGGATTTTGAGTTGCTAATGGTGCATTATTCAGCTTTTGGTCTGTCCCCAAAAGTGCTGGGCCAAATCAAACACGCCGCTCCAGGGTAATTGAGGCCCACTCCGCACCCCCTGCAGTGAGCAAGGCAGAACTGTAATCCCCTGACAACTCTGACTTGGCCCCAATCTGGCAGGCCGCCCATTTCCCAGCAAAACGCCTAACTCGGCACCGGGAAGAATGAAGAAGCTGATAGTCACATTTGGAGCGCTTTCCAAATTTGTTATTCTTTTCAACTCGCCAGCCCTCTGTCGCCATCTCCGAACTTACCCTTACTTTTTTATTTTAAACTATAGTTAATACAACATAATTGGACAGTAATTACACACCATCAAACTAATATCCTTACTCATTAGTCTCCTCAAGGTTTTGTGGTTTTATGATCAAAGGTTTTTGACAAATACATCTAATCACCGAAAAACTTTCCCTTGTCTTTTAAAACAATTTTGCCTTACAGGTTTCCAGAAGCTCTACCACAAAATCAAAGGCTACAGTAATTACAGAAATTTTCAGCTAAATTTTGAAATGAATTTTGGACTGAAATCCAACCATTCTGTTCATTTTGTCAGATGTAGTTCTATGAAATTAAAAAAGAAAAAGATTCTCATCATTGTTTTGATTGATAGTGACTTCAGAGTTTTTTTTTTACCTCACTAATGAACCTGCATGTTACCTGCAGATGCACTCTGTTTAGGCATATAATACACTCCTGCTCCAGTTGGCTCAAGGCTGCCCATGATTCCAAAACATCGGAGTTGTGATGATGAAAAATTTTGCATAACCAGTTCTTCTTTTGTGTAGTTTTGCATATACTGTTAAAGGCAGTAGAATTTTGCCAAAAATAATAACCCAAATTATTTTATTGTATTTAATGTTCCATGCTTGCACCTTCAGGGAAAATCAAAGTATTAAAAAATATCTAATGTGACATTTCACAAAAGACATTAAATATCACATTTTATAACAGCTCTTGTGATGGAAACTCAACATTCTTAATTTTATTGTAACAAATCTTTAATGGAGAAATTAAAGCTAGTGTCTTTTCCTTTCACTTATCTGCACACATTTTGCTATTGTTTTGAAAATCCGAACATTGTCTGCAGTGCCACCTCTTATAGGGGTCATTTGCAGAGAGGGTATCACATGCATTTAACACTGTCTCTCTGATTTTTAAGTTTAGCATGCATTCTCCTCAGGCCCTGGCTCACTGTTTTAATGGCTTTAGTAATGCGTCACAATTAACACTCAGCCAGCGCTCTAGGTTAGGTAATGGCTGGTGTGTTTCAGGCTAAATTAGAAAACACAAAACAAGAATCCCCATCACCCACGGTGCTTCTAGGACCTAGGGGTAATGGGGAAAATGGAAGGTGGTGAATTTTTTGACAGGGCAGCCGAGGTGATGTCTCATTCCCTCTGACATCTTGAACACCCTAAAGGTGGCTTTGCCAACAGTCTACCCAGGAAGCACCTCACCTAGCTGTGGCTAAATTTACACAACCACCTGCCCACAGGGGAGTGTTCTGGAGATGAGAGCAGAGGTAGAGGTGGGGTGGGGGTGGAGGGCAAATAGGATGAGAGAGAAGGAGGAGGTAGGAGACTGAAGTGTGTCTGTGTGTCAGTGGTTAAATTCATATTACACAAGTAACTACATTAATTGCTAATATTCAACTCAGATTTTAGGTTTTTTATCCAACACATTTTGCTGTGTCATAATGTATATTAACTATTTTGTGCCTCTTGACTTGCTCTTCCTTTTTTGCATGTTCCTCTATAGTGCTGTAAATTTGCAAAGGGGAGACAGTGAATAGGTCAGATTTGGGCTAAGGGTTCAGTAGATTAGTGTAACGAAGCATTTCAACCTCCAACAATTCCAGTACATGTCCAGTACAAGTGAAAGCACATCAGCCTTCCTCTTATACCAGTCCACTGTGTAACTGTGAAAGAGGTGACCATCATTTCAGAGTGTCACAGATGTGAGTGGATGTGAAGGTTTATATATATGTATATATATATTGACATATCCAGGGCCTTTATATTTTTTCATTCCATGACCTTTTAATTTTTTCGTGACTTGGTGTATGTATGGTCTGTTGACTGTTTATGTGAAAAGGTTGTTGCAGCTGTTATGCTGTTGGTGTATTAAACACCACATACACTTGTGTCCAGTTTATTAGGTACACCTAACTAAAACTACTGCAATCTAATAAAACAGCAATAACGTCAAAAAAGGTATAATGTTCTGCTTTTGTTGAAATAGCTTTGTAATTTTTTCAAATTTCTGGTCATTTTGGAGGCTGTAGTTTGTGATGCTGTTGAATTGTATTAATTTAAACTGACAGAAGTTGTGTGTGTTTGTGTGTGTGTGTGTGAATACACACCTTTATTCACTTGAATGAGAAAGTGTGTCCAAAATTTTTGACTGGTACTGTATACATTTCATCCACCCCATTTATCATCAGTTATTGAGTGGGAAAACACCTCTCAGCATATAACAATACAATTCAACAGCACCACAAACTACAGCCTCCAAAATTACTGTTGAGTTGAATTAACACCTCTGTAAAACAAGCCCAACAAAAACTGGACATTATAACCTTGATTAAGGTAGGATTTATTGCAGGCTGTTGTATTAGACTGCATTCATTTTAGCTAGGTATACCTACTATACTGGCAACTGAGCGTATATTGCCAATTATTTTTTACATCGCCACATTAAATTTTGCCCTTTAAAACTGTATATTCATGCTTTTTATAAATTTACTCAAAGGCTGCCTATATTGAAGCTCTCAAGATGGACAGTCGAATAGAATGGTAACAATTCTAGATGCTCCCGAGTGGCAGAGTTCAGGCGTTTTGCCTGTGGGCTGATGTGGAGTGAATGGCCTTAGAGGCTCTAGGCTGGTCTATGTGTGGCCCGGCTGGTCCAAGTCAGCAGTAATGACTGGCTTTGGCCAGCATGCCTGTTAATGTGAATGGGGTTACTCTGGGCAACACCTTTTCAGCTGGGTCCTATGAAGTCCCCAGTATGGTGGTCTTTGTCCGCACAAGGGCTGTCCTCTCAGCAAAAAGGGTTCCTTTTTTGTGAGGACTATCAACTGGTGATGGATTATACCCACCCCCCTTTATTCATCCGGGCAGACAAACAGACACGGATGCATGCAAACATACATACACTCTCACACATGCGGGCACCCACAAAGACACCGAAAGTGTTACAAGCACATCAGCACATTATCTTACACAAATGTGTCATAGATAGTTAAGATGCACACATGCAGATGCAGTCACCTTTCTTATATAGTCACAACTTCAAATGCTTTCACTTTTCATTTACTGTCTCCTTCACATCACTTAGACATGAAGATGAATTTTCTTTCCGAGAAAGTGTAGTTTCTTCTTCTTACCATCTTGTTAAAATTATCACATAGTTTCTGTCTACTTTCCTTTCTTATATATATATATCTATATATTTATATATGTGTGTTTGTGTGTATGTATATATATATATATATATATATATATATATATATATATATATATATAATATCGAAGACAACAGCTTCATAAATTCATGTAGATGTTGGCAGCATCCAAGTTATCTGTTGCACATCATTGCTTGCGTAGGTCCTGAAGATTTTTAAGTAGGTGAACTTGAGTACATGAGCCTGCACAGGTAGTTCCCAGTGAAAAGCATTAACAGGTGTGCTTTGGCACAAACGTATCTCTGTTCTAATATCTGTTCCATCTCCTTTACTGAGTTAAAGGTTCTATATGGAAGAATCAGCAATTCCTTCTCATTAATGACACCGGTGGCAGTTAAGTGAGCTGCAGTCAGCATCCTGTTGCTCGCGCTTGCATGCATGCTCGCACACCGAGACTATTGCAGGTGATGCCTTTTTCCTCACTTACACTTCTCGTAATAACATAAAAGATCTTTAAAGTTGTGTTGCACCATTCCTCAGCAAAGCATCTCTTACTCACGGTCAGTCAGCCCCTCAGCCCCCGCTGTACGTACACATGCTCGCTCACACAAAACACACACACAGACCAAACACAGAGAGGCTCCTGCTGTGCTGTGGCCACTGGCCGGTAGTGATGTGCGGGTCAAGGTTTTTTAATCCGCACCGCCCAACCTGCAAAAATATGCCTTAATCAGCCACTCAAACCCGACTCACAAACCGCCAACTTTGTTTACCAACCTTGTTTACGAAACACCGGTAGGCTTAGCAAGGAACAACGCGCTGCAGTTTTGTTGTGAAATGTGTGGTGGTCACCGGAGGCAGCTAGCTATCTAAATCCCCCAAAAAACAAAGGTATTGTAGCCAGAAACAGTGATAGCATGGTTAGGCAGCTAGCCACCAGCCAACCTGGTGGGTAACAGAACTGGAGAGCTAATATCTGCAGGGTGTTTTTAATCTGATAAGTTAGCACAGTTTTTGTTGTGGTGGTTGCCAGTCGTTTGTTGATGTTAGTGGGAGAAAGGCAAGGCACTCGAGAGCGCGAAAAATGTCACATCCTTGGGATTTTTGTAGAAAAACCGGCCCAAGTCCTTCACATAGAAATCAGTCCACAGGCTGTTTCAGGCAATCGAGAAAGTCAGGGGAGGTTTCATTTTTTAAGTTGCGTTACAACCCGTTCACTCGTTGGCAAAAAAAAAAAGATTGATACATGAAAATTGCTTCAACAAGTCCTTTCAAATTAAAAGACCATATAGGTCATACATGCACAGCAGAACGACCCATTGGAGCATAATATGCCGCTTTCCGAAACCATTATAAACCACTGTTAAAAAATAATGATTTTTTATGATGTGACAACACTGTGGTTAAGGTCTGGTTAGGTTTAGCCTTGGAGGACAGGCTCCAATTCCTACATATAGAACTTTTAAAGAGATTAAATATCTGCTGCCTTTTTTGTCTGCCCCTTATGTCATCAAGCAAGGAAAAAAACAGACTGCTATGTCTTCCATTTGGGGCTGTACAATGCAATAAAAAACTAGGTGCAGGACAGTTACCAGTAAACAAGCGGCTGGAGATCAGGTTTAGACCTGTGATGAGAGCTCTAAAGCCATCATGTCCGACACTTGAAATATAATTAAAACAGTGGATAATATGGTGTCATAATCTTGTGGCTCTCTTACTCTTCCCAGTTCTGATGTGTTCCATTCAGTCCTGGTCTTCTGCTTGCACAACAACAGACTATTCGTCTGTGAGAATGATCACCCCCACCCCTCCCAAGGGGTCAGCCACTTAGCCAGGATGACACAGTAACCTCCAGACGACCTTTCGCTTTGCCAAATGTTATGCCTGTAAACTGTGTGAACTCATCACAGTGCAAAAGACAAGAGAGAAATAGGGTTTTCTGTTGGAGGGACGACTGGGTTTAGGAAAGCCTGGTTGTACAAGCTTGCTTTGTGCGCTCATGTTGTACCTCTGTGTGACACATGCATAGGCAAGTGGCAGTGTATGTCTGTCTGTCTGTTTTTGTACATGGGTGTATGCACTTGTAGACTGAGTGCAACACAGAAAAAAACATGAATAATACATGATAAAATATCCCTGGTAATGCTCTGGCTTTTATTTTTTGGTGACTGATGTAAAAGAGACAGTTGGGACAGGGATTGTAAAGAAATAGTTTGACATTCTGAGATATACACATATTTGCTTTTTGTTTTGTTGTTACCATAAGGTTGATAGGCAACGAATGGTGACTCCAGGAAGTCACTGCATTCTGCAAATAACTACACGTAAAACTACAGCTTGTTGTTTTTATACTTCAGTTTTGTATGGATGAATAAAACAAAATATATGGTGTTAATTAATGAACTTTAGAGGTGCTTGTAAGTGCATTTTGTTACCTGGCTAGTTGCTTCCCCCTGTTTCCATTCTTTATGCAAAGCTAAACTAAGTTTCCTGGCTTCATATTTACTGTACATACTAGGGTGGGGCTGATGGGCGATGCCATCGTCCATCGCCAATGGGTGACAGTCATCGAACACTGAGCCTCTACCATCGTAACATCGTGATTTAAAAGTCCCCCCATCGTCTGTCCATCTTTTGTGTAGATAGAATTACTCTTATTGGTTTTTTACTCACAAAGCTTTTTTTGCAATTATAGTAACGCAACAAGTGTAGTTAGTTGTCGTCAAGTCGACCTGGTTCACTGTCTCTCCTCTGCTCCACTCAGAGGACACGCACTCACACATGGAGTGCTCAGCCCCGCCCATAGTGAAACAGTAAGAGGGGAGAAACTTAGCGCGACCATAGTTGACAGCAAAATGCAGTAGACACTTTGAGCTGAAATGAGAGTGCACATAAATTAGGTAAATAACATAAATAAACAGTGTCTACTGTGTTTTGCATTTTGCTGTCAATGATCTGTCTGAGACGGTGAACCACATGAAGTACTCGTGTTGACTACTAAAACTACTAAAAGCTTTGCAAGTAAAAATCCAATAAGTGTAATTTTTCCCCACGATATCATCATCTATTGCGATTTTGCACTGTGGACATCATCATATGCCAATTGTGTAGACATCGCCCAACCCTAGTGCATACATGATAGCATATTTCCATGTCCAAAATGTCAAACTATTCCTTTAAGCCATCATCTGACACTGTAGTAATATTTATGGTATTTATAGCCATTTGATTTCTCATGCTGTTCTGCATTGTGGTATGTTCATTTTGGTAAAATGTAAAACCTCCAAAGTGGCCTAAAATCTTAATTATAATGAAGGAATTGGCTACTTTGCCAATAGACAATTGAATTTTGTGTTAAGCTATAGCCTTCACTTCAAATTGTTGTTTAGCTGAGTGCTGTTTTTTAAAATGAGAAATTTCTCCGAAGTGTGATTATCATAGCAGGGCATCTATATAGCACTAGAAAACCTGCTCCTACCGAACGTGTCAGTGATGTTTTAACCTGAGGACTTTTATATCAGAGTCATGGTTTGAGGGGTAAAATGTGTGTTTGAGGGGTGGACGGCACAAGAGGTCCCCCAGATATGCTGTCATAACCCATGCAGCCACGCTCTTTGCTATGGGCCTATCAGTAGTGAAGGCAGCACTTAGACATGTTTGTACTCTACGCCCTCTATCCCTCTCCCTTTCTCCCCAGGCACCATGTCACTCCAGGGGTGGACCAGCACTGCCTGGCTGTGCCCAAGTCCATAACACCAACTAAACCCCCCTTACTACCCACTACCACTAGGGTCAACGTGCCCTCGCCCCCTCGCCCTACAACGCCCAGGGTCCATACCAACACTGCCCTCCAAAGAGAAACAAAACCGAACTGAAAAGAGACAAAATGGCCCCACGCTGCTTTTCCTGTCAAAGCTCTTGACAGGCCCGAGCAGAGGCCCCCAGAGGAGGGCTCAGTTGAAGATGATGACGACGGAGATAACAAGTCAAGTTGTTGTGTTACAGCGCAGTTACACTTTGGCCCTTGTTTGTCCATTTGGTTATTCAAAAGCATCGCAGAGCTAACTGATTCCCATGCATGTCATGTTTAGTAACATGACAGATACTATCAAATGCTGTTTTACATCAGTCCATGGAGCGTGAAGGGTAAGTGAGGAGCTAGCTATTCAAGAGAACAGGAATAAGCATTCCATTAGGTATTAAAAAACCTTGAAATATTGTCAGCTAGTCAATTTCCTGTTTGGACATGCTCACTTTTAATGAAATTCAGTCAGTTATTAGTCCCTTCCCATTCTTTCAGTGTTTGGGAATATAATTACACTCAAAATGCTTACTCATCCTTCTGCCTGCCTGCTGCCTACTCTGTCAGATGCATTAGCCATGAAGCAGAAGAGGTGATGTGCCTGTGTCTGTATCTGTCTATCTGTCAATCCGTCTGACTGTCGATGCGTCTGCCTCTCAGATTATCCTGGATCAGGCAGCAGGTGACATGGCGAGCAGGTGACCATCACCCAATTACCAAAAAGAAACTCGAGACGCAAATCTCTCTTTCACTCTTTTTATGCCACTCTTTCACTTGCAAAACACCTAATCATAGACTATTTTCAAACAGCATGCATGACAACAGGACAGTGTAAATTTAATTTAAATAAAATTTAATTCTTTAAGAATTTGGCTGGTGCTGAATTGGTTGTATGAGTGTAAATTCCTTGATCATCAACATTACAAGTTAACAAAAGTGAGCGCTGCAAGGTCAAAAACACTGACAACATTTATTTGACAATAAAAACCAAGTGAGAAATAATGGGGAAGATAAATAACAGAAAGAATTTTTAACTTTAGAAATGACAAACTCTGAGGGATGAAAACTTCCCCAGTCAACAGGTTATTCTTAGGGCAAGGCCAGGGATCGTGTTGCACTCTTTGTTACCACAAAAGAAGAGGAAGGTAGAGCTTCTTCTCAGCTTTTGTTTGGTGCAGGTGGGCTTGAATTACCAAAGTGATGGGATTTATGCTGGGTTGTTTCTGCATTTTTTTTTCTGGCTAGGTAGCGGAAGTATTCTCTGAAATTGCCAGCGTAAATGTGATGATGGTTTGCTTCTCAAATAGAAAAGCACATCACCTCATTATGTGGGTTTTGGTGTGCTGAAGTTAATACTAGTTCCTATAGATTCAGCAAATGATTTCCCACACAATGCAGTGTAATTTTATCGGTGTGGGGGATTACAGCACTGGGAGGTGATTTAGCTTGGTTTAGTGACTGGATAGACCAGCAACTCTGGGAAGTTTCTACCAATTTCAGCTGTGAAACGTTCGACTACCATTTTGACCCTCGGCTGGTTGTAGAAATGGGACTGGAAATGGAGGACATTGACCTGGTGTCATGGACAGACGTACACATTAGTTTACAGTGGCTGCACTGCAGCTGTGCTGCTCAGGGAAATGGAATTGGCAAAAGGTATCACCTCTAATGTGACCACTGTCCATGAATACTGGACTTGTGGTATATAAATCCACTCAAACTATGTTTAAAAAAAATCTTATTGTGCTGTTCTGCATCAATAGAATTTTTTTTATTCATGCATGACAGCATATAGCCAGATTTCTTAGTCATCATTTCTTCAGTGATTGTAGTGACTTCAGCTTAGTGATACAATGTTCAGTTTCTCTCATTTCACTGACTTAATAGAGCTTATAATATGCTGACCAAATTACAGCAATGATTGTGATAAGTCGGTGTTTATGGTAAATATCGTGTCACTTCCATGAGCATGTTCCAACATCAGCTAATCTGATTTGAACAGCCAGACCAGTCGTCATGTGTTCCAACAAGGTGTTGGGTTTCCCATAGTTCTAAGCTGTACAGTGACACGGCCATTTGAAAGTGTGGCTAAAACTCTATGGAAGAAATGACTCGTTAAATTAGCACCTAATACTCCAGTCATTAGCAAGCCGTTACCACCAGTGGAATGCCTTTGATGGTGCTGCTTTGTGTGAGTGGGTCCGTTTTAAGCTCCAGTTGGAAACATTTATCCATTTCGATCTTGGAATATTATACACTTACATAACATTGCAATACTCATAACCAAAGCATAATAAAAAACATTAAAAACAGAGATTTGGTGCCTTTTCTGACACACGAAACACTGGTGCGATCTCCAAGAACAACTACTGCTGTATGTGGAGATTGTGAACAACAAGCAGCATGAAACACCGTATTCCTTAAGAACCGGGTCTTTGGGGTGTTTGGTAAGCTGAAGGGAATTGTCCATTGTGGGGTGATATTAGTAACCCTCTTAGGCAAAGCTAGTCTGTGGGCCGGCCCTGAGGGCTCATTTCAAGTGCTTAGCGCTCGTTTGGAGCTTTGTCACCCCTCACCCTGTTGCCAGCATGGCCCCAGCCCCTCTGGCTGTGGAGCGGAGCAGAACCACAGACCTTTACCCCTGCCCGCCACCAGGGAGGGAACACTGACATCACAACTCCAACACACATACACACATACACTAACATTGTGGCACACATCCATTTTCACAATCCCCCCCCCCTTCTCCTCCCCCCACCAATGCACCACAGCCAATGGTCTATTTTCCCGCCGTCCACTCCCATCCAACACCCCACCTCCCCCTCTTAGTTTTTTTTCCTCTTTCTCCACCCTCGTGAAGGTTGCCAGGCAGCGGAGAGGACTTCTCACACACATACACCCCACTATGCCTCTGAGGGTTTTCCGGATGTCCTTGTTTACATCATGGAGTGTGCAGGTCGTCGGAGAGCCTCCCTTACTATGTCTGTCTAAGTCCTAGACTGACCTCCATTCATTTGGTGTCAATGCAAATGTTCATGGCAGCCCTGCAGTTGGTTTATCACAGCTGAATTAAATGCACTGCACTTACATCATATTTGGGTGTAAATTTCAAAATCATGGTGAAGATGAATTAAAATATTCTTCTTTGATGGTCGTCATAGAGATTTATATAAAAGTTGTTTATTTGGAACTGTACTGAGAATAAAGTAAGCTATTATGGCCCAGATAACATATAACTGGTATCAGCTCTAATATTGGCTGTCACTGATGTCCGGGATGGTTGCTGACTGTTACCAGGCTGTCTTTCCTCTCCGTGTGTCATACCGATCAATTGGTTTTGCCTGCTTCTCTCTCCAACTTTGATGTAACCATTGATTGTTCTCATCTGCCCCTGAACTCAAAGGTTAGAGGAGCTGAGCTGCACTTCTGGATTGCTTTGACCTTCGCTCTGCACATGCTCAGTGGGCTCACAGAGCCCAGAGCCAAACAGACACGGTGTAGCCAGGCCCGTGGGTGCGTGACAGCTAGACAACGGTGTGATGTCTTTTTTTTTACTCACCCACTGAGGATGATGTATATGTGATTGATTTTTCTCCTACCCCTCTCTCTACCGTGTTTCCGCTGCAGTGCACTAAGCAGGACTGAGTCCAGGCTTGATCAATGCATTGTTTTTCTTTTTCAATCACACTCGAGTGAGCTGAAGACACGAAAGGTTACACAGGTGAGGTTTGGCAGGGGTGGAGGTAGAGCTTCTGGAGGCCCCCTCAAGGCCAATATATGAGTTTGCATGGATGTTTGTGTGGGAGTACGTGGGAGAGAGAGAGAGAGTCAGAGAAAGAGTTACATACAGAGAGAAGTTTAATGAATTTATCGTGTTTCTAACAACTTCCTAATTCTTCATGTGGTGCCACACAGTTTAGTTTATCCTCATTATGTATCTCATGTCTGTTCTCCTAGTGGGAATCTTCTGTCCTTGCCCCTATAAGTCCTGTGTAACCTTACCTTAACCACCCTACATTAAATTATAGGTCCTTCACAGTGTCTCAGTAGTCACCTGCCCCAGGTAATCTGCTGGGCTGCATAAAGACTGCTCCTCTTGTTTCCTCTACTTGCCTGACAAACGGTCTTCTGACACACACAAAGGATATGTGTTCAACCAAAAGGAGACCTCTCGAGGACGACGCGCCTCCGACTTGGTAGCGACAGTAGCTGGAGCACAAGGCTCCATATCAGACATGAACATCAGTGATGTGAAAACATTCTGCAGTTCAGACTCAGGTTTTTTGATGCTCTAAATCCCTGCAAAAACAGTACACTGCAAAGAGAGGAAGTAGTTTACCCTAGAGGGGTAAAGAGTGTTGCGTAGTCCTGAATTGTCTCTTTGTAATGACGCTGTTAAACCCTGTACCCAAACACCTACTCATTAAGAAAAAGATAAGTATCTGTGGGAGTGGAAGGGCTCTCCAAAAGCTGCATGTCTGGAGGGGGTAAGGATGTGGTGGGCAGGGACAATTTAGAGTGGTGAGGTGGGGTGGGAGTGCAGGCCAGTGGGTTTCAGATGTCATGGCCGATTCTTTCAGGGGCAAATTACAGGGTTTAACTTCTCTTGTACCCAAGATGCCTTTATTCTGATTTAACCTCCTCGATAGACGCTCCAGCATCGTGCTACTCAACACCATTGTAGGGCGCACACTTGACTCTGGACATACTTCACCTCCTCTCACACTCTCAGCACCTCTTCAAGACTTCGTTCATGGAGTGCCATTGGCGGCCTTTCTTGGGACTTCTGAAGGGAGCAGTGTAGCCCCTCTTAAGCTTTATAGTAGTTAGCGTGTTGGTGTTAGGGGGCTTTACATGAGTGGCCCTCATTAACCTCTCAGCGTCTTTGTGCTTTGAGTTGGCACAGGGCTGCTCCACAGATAAGCTTTACTATGAAACAAGTTACTCAGCTAAAAGACTTGATTCTAATGACTCTGGTATTAGCAGAACATAATCATCTGTGTTACAAACACAGTAAAGTAATCAACACAAGTGCAAACACATACAGACTTTGCATGCACATTTGTGTGCATACATATTCTCTCCCACCTAACGTCATAAAAGCATGCTCTTGTGTCCCATACGCAACTTCTCAAAACTCCCCTACTTCCCACACACACACACACACACACATATATTCCCTGTGAGCTGTAACAGACCTAAAGCTCTCTGAAGCATTTAGCAACACGCTAGCAGGTTTACTCTACTCTGCCAGCGTTGAGGGGAGTGCTGAAGCATCTAATGCAATTTCAACCCAACATGGCTCTCTGTGAATAAACATCACTGAAGTGTACATCTACTGTATGTTGATCCACTGTAGTGCTTTCTTTTTTTTTTTCATCATACGAGCCGATCTGATTCTCTGCCCTCTCTCTCCCTCTCCCTCTCTCCCTCTCTCTCTCCCTCTCTGGTATCTGTAGAGACTGCATTTGCCTCCAGACTTGTCTGAGACGGTGAGTCGTGTGAGCAGGGGGGAGCTGGCAGGAGCAGCCATGGTGGCCTCAGCCTGTGGCTCCGGCACTTCCGGCAACAAACACCTGGATTTCTAGAGCTCCCACACAGTCGCCACGGGCAACCAACACCTGGAACGCTGAAGCGTTGCCCTCTTTACCGTGGTGACCAGGTTGTTCTCTCGCCCACGTAATGTCAACTGCAATAACCCTGCCAGCCATTACCACCTGCCAACTGTCCCAGCCAGGGGTGAAGATCTAAACATCCACAGTACCGCTCCTCATAATGGAAACATTTCATCCTTGCTTATATGAATCCACAGTGCACTCTCTATACCTGTCTAGCTGACAGCTAATAAATGCACATTCAAAGTTGTCTTGGGAAGCTCATTAAAATTATGTTATTTGTCAAGTTTTTGTCACCCTGATTTACTTTTTGTCAGTGTTCGTTGCAATGAATTTGAGCCCAACAGTGTTTCAAAATATTAAGGTAAGGGAAGAAAACTGACGGGGTGACTACTGCTTAAACCAATTAAAGTCCAAGATAAGGGATTATTTAAGATTACGCTTTTTTTCTTTTTTTTTCTCTATGAGTCTGGAGACTTTGTTTACAAGTAAAGTGTAATTATGAAATATTTTTTAGTCTTTACAGATTCTCATTCTTGGCAAACATTAAATGACTGAGCAGCATTCTCCCAAACTCTGGGCTTGCTTTACAAAACAAGTGGCCTATGTACAATAGTCTTAAAGTACAATTTATTTTCTAGGACAATGAAATGAAATGTGCTTTTGTTAAGTTAAATAAAATCAAATAAAATTAAAGTGCACCAGAAATTCTCTTCATTTAATTTTTATTTTTACCTTACGGCACCTCAACACCAGCTCTGAAAGCAAAGTTAGCTACCGGTGAGACTGTGAGAGGATGTAAAGAAAGTGTGTTATGAATGACTGATATCTGGTCTACCTCGCTGGTTTCAGGTTCTAATAGAGATGCCTTCGTCTGACCCTGAGATTGTGCCGGTGAGTGACATCTACCTCCAGTGAGCTGGAGAGCTGAACAGGAATGTGGGCAGAGGGTAGGAGAGCTGGATTTGGGTGCAGGCTTCACACCTCATCAGGCATGTTTGCTGGATGAGCTGCTTTGCCATGACAAGCCCAAAAGAACAAATTAGGTCAAATGGTGACATGGAGAAATACAGAAAAAACAACATGAAAAATTAAATATTTCATTTTAGTTTTCCTCCGTCTGCTGCTGACGCCAGTTTGAATATTTTTGCCTGTAAAAACTGGCAGTATTGGTAACCATCTGCAACATGTGTTGGGAGAGGGTAGTGTTACCTGACAGTTTCATGCATGAATGGAGCGCTCTTATATCGGGTGTATGAGAAAGAAATGACATACACAGGTCACTTATACAGGTGAACAAAAGCTTGTGTTGTCAAGATAAAAACTGTTATCCAAGTTATTGTTGTTGAAGAGCTGACGTATTCAGGGTACACTTTTATGGTAGATTAAAATAAAATAGATTCATTTTGGCATTTGTTTATGTCGCCGTACTACTCGTATGGTTGTTTTTACACTTGCCATGTCTCCGTGTCACCTCTGTGCAAATTCACTTTTTTCAGTCAGTTCAAAAAGTGGATTATTTCCCAAGTTTAAAAACATCAACAAAGTTTCTAATCTCAGTTTCTGCACGGCATATTATTATGAATTAGGATTATTCTATTTCCATGTGCAGGTACATGTAGATTTTGAATTTAGTGAACTGATGCCAACCTAACTACACACACTAGACCAAGGGTCTTTATGTACATTGAATTTAAATATATTGTACATGTAGCTGTGCACAAATTCCAGATTAAATTATCCAGTTTTTAAAAATTATCTCATTGACGGGAATTTATCAGTGTTTTGCCCTCACTCACGGTTGGTTGTATGTAGTTATACAATGTTGCGGTAATGATAATTCAGGGTACCAGGAAATCAATTCATTTAAACTTCTGAGCACACAATAAGTGAAAACTTTACCGTCAGGTTGAGAAAGCACTATTCTCTCCTCTTCTGTGGAATTTTTAAAAATCAATGTGCCTCTTTAGATGGCCTCATCTCCCTAACCTCACTCATATTAAAAAAACAAGTAATTATTTTGAATATAATTAAATAAGTAGGATAAACCAGACAGGATTGTAAATGTGTTTTGTTTTTGGTGGGACGGTTGTCAGCTTCCTTACAAATCTTTCTGTATGACTTTTTGCTCAAAACTCACCAACAAAATTTTGTATGACACTTTATTGTGTTTGGAGTTTTATAACATTAAATTAAAAGCTAAGGTCAAAAATAGGTCAGTATTACATATATTCTTTTTGTTAAATGACATTCTCTCTGAATAAAATTTGCAACAATAACATAAGCTGAACATGAAAAGCTGTTTGTACATTTTACGAGACCTACCTTTTGAAAGCCTCATATGGCCTGTAGCAAAAAAAAGAAAATCATGGGACTGAGTGCAGAGAAATGCGCTTTTATAATTGTTCCTTTCAGCAGCTGCAGCTCATGTCCTATTGATACCTGACTAAAGCTGTATGTGTTTTACTACGGAAGCTTTGACTGAGGTCTTAGGGGTTATATTGTTGAATGACTGTCATATTACAGTACTAAACCGTTCAAGTTACTAAATGAAGAATAATATATTTTTATACCTCTCTGCAAGAAAGTACATTGAAATTTAGGTTTAATAAAGCAGACCTACAGTATCTTCAGACATGTTGTATGTCAGAATACATAATGAAATTATCATACCAGATACACAAAGATAGGCTATCATTTATTGACTAACTTTCCAATGTTGAGGGAATTGTTCTTTCGTAAAGCACTCTCTCTCTCTCTCTCTCTCTCTCTCTCACACACACACACACACACACACACACACAGAGCACAGAATTTATCTGCTGACACTAAACAGAGGAGTGTCAGCTTCTGTGTGCTGCTGCTGTGGAGAATCAAATTCAGATTTCCAGGTCAGAATCATTGCGTCTCATTAAAAGACAGATCAAAAAGTACAAAGTTCTCAGGAACTTTTACAGAAACTTATATTACTTGACTTCGTTTCCGAGCGAGAATTACATTTAAACCTTTTTATCCCAAACCTGTGTATTATTTAGACCTCTACTATTTGCAGTCTTTCCTACATTTTGAATCTCGCTTTCATTCTCTCTCTGTAATTATTAATGTTCCTTCTCTGTCTTGGCGCAGTCATCTAGCCTGTTCTCTCTTCTTCACCCTGTGCGCTCAAAACAGTATTCTTCTGTCTGTGTGATAAACTGGATTAAATGAATAGAAAAATTGCATTAGCTCAAGAAAAAAATCCTCTTTAAAAAATCTGATTAACCTCCAATCCACAAACTTCTGATTGGACTATTAAATATTGAGTGAGATGTGTAAATTCAATTAATCAATTTAGCAAGTCATAAGATATTCGGTGCTGTTACATGCTGTGTGAATGTTACCTGACCTCACTCTCTCCTGGACATCCTCTCCTTTTTAGATGGTCCGTCTCTAACACACCCCTCAAATACACACGCACACACACACACATACACTCACAACCCCCCTGCTGAGGCAGCAAGTGAAGCAAAATAACTCACTCTGCCACACAATCGCTCCTCTGCCTCGCTCTAGGCACTGACTGCTTTATTTCATGACTTTTTTTCTCTTCCCTGCTCCCTCCTCCTCATTGGTTCTGTATTTTTTTTTTCATACCATCGTAACTCTACTAAAACAAGAGCCAGTGATGGTGAATTGCTTGACCTTTCTCATTGTGTGGTGGTGTTGTGCTGTGTGGTCGGTGTCGAGTTGGTTCAGCCCCATACATCAAGAGAGGTGTGTTATTGCGGACACCTTTGTTTGGTGGGAATTGGAAGTGTTGTGTGTGTATTACAAGCCCTTGTACTGGCATTTGTCAGCATTAGATTTACAAAAGTTCACTTTAGCTTTGCAGCAATGATGCATAATGTCAAAATTAAGAAGTGTCTTCACTCGTTCAGCAAAGACTGACACCGTATAAGACGCAGCATTGAACAGGCAATAAGGCTTTCTTTAAGACACAATTTTACTGTACAAAATGTTTTATAGTTTTCACAAAATACATTTAGAAAGCTCCATTTTAAATAAAATTAAATTGAAATATTTAAGAGACAGCGTGTAGACGTTTTTATCTCAGAAGCATTGCTCAGACGTAAACCCAGTATGTGTCCATGTTCTACATACACACTGAAATAAAAATGCAAAACTCAAAAGAGCATGACAGATGATGCTAGAAAAACCCTCCCATGGTCTTCAATTATAAATAAGGACTGCGGGGTTAGACTGCAGTCTTACAAACTCGAAGCCAATGTAATCGAACAGAACGTGTTTACAAAAATTTTGCAACACAAGACTAATATCTTAAAAAAAAAAAAAAAACATTGTGTACTAGATGAAATACAAAGGCTTTGGTCTGTTTTACAATCAACAATGATTAAATCTGATATGTACTTGTAAACAACTGCCAAACACTTAAGTTTAAAACTCTGTCAAGCAATGTTTAATCATAATTATAGGAATTAAATATTTCTAGTTGCACAAATTTTTTTTTTTGACCATAGGACACTATAATACAACTATACCTAAGAGACAAATTGTACCTGACCCTAAAGAAATGTATTTTATGATGCATGGAACATTTATAGAATATTCTCGGGGTTATAAATGAAATCAACTTTTATTGGTGAAATCTTTCTGGAAGATTTCTAGGGAAGACAAGTACTTTACATTTTGACATAAACAAACTGGATTATATCGAAGACGCAGTCTACCATTTACAGACTACAGGTTTTGTTTTACACCTGTTTTCCACATTTAATGTTCTTCGTGGTAATCTAGAAGTCAATCCAACCACCAAAGCAGAGGTCCAAGTTGTGTTGCATGTCGCACTGTCTTTGCACGCTTTTAGCTGTTGATAGTGATCCGTGTCTAATAAGCCAGCAAACGCAGGCTCAGTCAGCTCATCTGAACATGGGGGGGGGGGGGGGAGTCGAGACCACAGCCTCAGTGGGTGGATCGAGTTTGAGCTTCCTCTGCTAATATCCATTCGTAAGAAATAAGACCAATAAATAGTTTTTGTTGTTTTTTTTTTTGTTTTTTTTTTTGACACAGTAAGAGTCTTCCCTCCAGCTTTTCGTCTTTAATGATATGCAACAGCGTCCAGAGACCATGCAAAGGCTGGTAGAAAGTCTCGATATAAGCAGATTAAAAGATAGTCATGGCAGAATCTCTCAGGTTCTCCTTTCTCAAACAAACGCAAGACCAACATGGTTTTCTAGCAGTCCATCTATCAGTACTTGATCTTGGTTTTTCATATTAACATACAAATGGCCATTTACTAACACACCAGAGAAAAAAGGAAACAATGACTGAAGTTGGAAATAGAAAAAAACATAAGTTTTTGTTCCATAAAAATTTAACACCGGGCACTTTACAGAGGTCCATTTTTTTCTGTCTTTCCATGTTCCCTCTTCCAAGTCCTCGTTTGAATGTGCCTAGAGCTACAGAACAGCACACAGTCCCACTGGAAAAACAAAGCCCAGACGTCCCAAAGCTCTCCCAGAGTCTCTCTCTTTCCTCCTCCTCCTCCTCCTCTTCTCCTGTCCTTGCCTCTTCGCAACCCTCTCTCGCCTTCTCTACTCTCCTGTGCCGTGTATGTGTGAGGAGCACTGCCGGAGGGCGATGGTGGAGTGGGTGGTTACAGGGTGAAGTAGCTCTTCTCTCTACTGTAGTCTTGACCAATACTGAGACATGTCAGGCTCGCTCCCTGGGACTTGGACAGGGACAGACACTCCAGGAGAGATGAGTCCTGCCGAGAGAGAAAGAGAAAGACGTCAGTAAAACCCAAAAAAATGCCCCCAGAAGTCAACATGCTAAATTAGATGACTGTATGCACCATGCACAGTTAGTGTGACAGCTAACACTAGTTAGCCTTATAGCACAGAGCATTGTGCTTTAAACGCTTGCAAATACGTAGACGAGCAGTGGAGCTGCAATGAGTCACAATGCTCTGCACATGGTTGCACAGTAAAATGCTTGCAAGCTCGATAAATTGAGGCTTTGGCAATGGCATTTAAACAGACAGAGTACAACAGCAAATGAATCAAATTAATTAGCAATTTAGCACAGAGGAAATGTGGTTATGCATGATTAACTCTTCATGACTATAACCGGTATATATGGCTCTCAATAACAGTGTCCTAATGGGGTGGAACTAAACTATGGGCTGGAGTAGTGGGATTGACATGATGGCTTAGAGCAGTGGTGAAATGAACTTGGTTCATGCAACTGCAGGAAAGGAAAATGATATGAAATATAGAGATATTGATCCAGAGATGTTTAGACCATGAAGTTTTCTCAAATAGACGGAAAGGAAAAGGAAAGTTGCTGCAACAGATCATGAATCAAAGATGGCTATGTAGTACCCCCTAATTAGGAAAGGTGGCAGATATTTCATTAGAGGATTCAGAGTTTCCACGCTTTGATTTAATTAATTCCCAAGCATGTTGGTAAACAATGAACTTTCTGCCTACCTGTTGAGGTGGTACCAGAAGTGGACATTGATTGGCTGTTCATATGTGCCTGCATATGAGGGGGCGTGTATGTTTCGTAGCTCCGCCCGTTCACAGGCGGACTGGTAGGCAGCATGCAGGAATAAGAGGAGGTCTGGCTGGGCTATAGATGGGGAGAGAATGTTACATTAGCTTAGCCAACCATACTTTTCAGCTCAGTCTTTAATGCTGTAAGCTCTCATAGGCAGACATGTCTGATTTAATGTTATTTATAATTTTAGTTCTACTTCTGTTCTTCAATGAAAAATAAGATTTAAAGGAAGGTTTTTGTCTGGCCTGGAAGTACAATTTTAAATTACTCATTGTGTGCACTCTTACAGTCATATCAGACATGTTAAAATATTTCCACTTTAAAAGCATATCTTTAAAAAATGATTGATTACTATGGATTATGGTCTTTTACTTACTTGCATAGGTAGATTGTTTGCCATGGTGAAGCTGGGCATGGGGGGCAGCGCACTGTAGGTGTTTGTGAGTGCTGAGTCAGGTCTACCCAGCATCGACCCCGAGGTGAAAGACACTGTGGATGGAGATGGGGGAAAAAAAAATATATGTGGTTAAGAATTTCCAAAATGAAAAAGGCTGGTCTCATTATCGTTAAGCAGTGCATGCGTGAGGTGGCGCCTTATTTGACAGGCTGATGGGCCCGGACAGATACTGTACAGTGTGTGTCTCAGGTGATTGACTTGTGAGCATGAGCTTCAGCTCTGCCGGTGTGCCCTCGTGCCTGATTCGGTAATTACACAGATAGTCAGCTGAGAAGTTTTGCTCAATCATCCATCAAAAGGAAAACCACCGGTGCTTCTTCATGTGAACTAGAGCGCACAGCCAGCGAGGCCTCTTTCCCCCTTTCATATGATTCCGCAGGTTGTCTCATAATCATATTTAATAATATTTTACATTGATCTTATATAACGTATCCCATGGAGTTCAGGGTGATGATATAAATGTATATTATAAGTGCGATAAATTAGACCTACCCGGTGTGGTGGGCTGTGGGATGGCCTGGTAGACGCTGGTGCTGAAGCTGCTGCTGATGGGAATGTGACTGGAGGAGTTGTTGGCCTGCCGGCGCTGGTTCCGCAGCTTCTCCTCTCGCCTCCACTTTGCTCTTCTGTTTGAGAACCATACCTGCAATTGGAAACTCGGTGTTAGTTTTCATACACAATATTCATTTGGTAATGTTTGAAAACCTTCACGGATAAGTCCTGTTCACTCACTTGTATTCTTGCTTCGGGCAGGTCGATTTTCGCTGCTAGTCTCTCACGCGCGAAAACATCTGGATAATGAGTTCTTTCAAATTCTGTAATGCAGGAAATCACACATAAAAAAGTTAGGAAATAAGCAAAAATTTAGTTTGAGGCTAATTATAATTTTGCAGTGCTGTCAGGTAGGGCTGGGCAATATATTGATATTATATTGTGATATGAGACCAGATATCGTCTTTGATTTTGGATATCGCTGTATCGTGATATGGAATGAGTGTTGTCATTTCCTAGTTTTAAAGGCTGCATTACATTAAAGTGATGTAATTTTCTGAACTTTTTTCTGCTCTATTATTTGCCTTTACCCACTTAGTAATTATATCCACATTACTGATGATTATTTATCAAAAATCTCATTGTGTAAATATTTTGTGAAAACACCAATAGTCATCCCTACAATATTGTCCATTATCAATATCGAGGTATTTAGTCAAAAATACTGTGATATTTGATTTTGTCCATATTGCCCAGCCTTACTGTCAGGTAATCAGATGCACGTCAAGGCCCAACAAAACGTCTCAACCTGCTAATAATCGATTAAACAAGCAGAGCTATAAGACAGATATATTAGTTTATTAAAATAAACCATAAATGTAGTAGCTCCCTCATAGGGAATTTAATCTAATATATTCAGTATAATTATATTAATAACAAAAGGAACAGTTTGTAAAAATAAAAAAATTAATATAGCGGATATAAATGTATGAATTATTCACTGGTTATTTGACCTTTTTCCAGTGCTTCAATTTGCTCCTGTGTGAAGGACGTGCGATTTCTCTGCAGTTTTCTCTTTAGCTGCAGCCGCATCTGTGTCTCCTCTGAATCTTCGCCGTTTGAGCTGATGGAGTTTGTGTTTTCTCCTGCACCATCTTGTTGTTGGCAACCATCTGCATAAAGAAAAGAAAAAAAAATATGTAATGGAAATATACATTCAATTAAGCTAATTGAATAATTAATTTTCGGGTGTCATCGGCCCGCAGCTAATTGTACAGACAGCGGTGCAACATCATTAATTAAAGCCCATGTCATGGTTGATTTCATTCAAAACCAGAGGAATTATTGTAATTTCTTCTTAATGTTGCCGGATTACAGACGACTGCCTGCGTGAAAAGGAACAATATCAAAAAAAAAAAAGGCTTTGCAGTTTAACTGTTTATAAAATATTGTGGGAAAAACAGGCTGGCGAGGGAAAGACTCCGCGTACTTATCGCTTCGCAACAATGGCGTGTGTTCTCAAAAGGTTAAGAGAAATGTGACAAGATGTGGCGAGCCTCTTTTCAGAGCCTATGAAATGTATTAAAACCCCAAACTCTCTAGCCTCCCCCCCACCTTTTTTTTTTTTTTAGGGCAGAGCAATGCCTCAATGGTCGTTCCCATATGGGCGTTGGTATAGCCATTGAGGTGACCACCAACTTTTGAATAGGAGAAGACGCTTTTCAGAATGATACAATGCCTTCAGGAGTAAGGGAAACCATTAAACTATGGACACAGCCAGGGACGAGCAGTGAGCCCTTGGTGGGTGTAATATATGGGAGGGGTGGGAGGGGGCTATTGGAGGAGATGACAAAAGGATCCTCTCTCTCTGGAGGCGCACAGGCTATAGTACTTTGGCATTGTGCGCACGAGGATCCCAGTCAACAGAGCTTTGAGTCCAGTGTGTTAACCCTTATCCACTACCATCATTAATCACGTCCCCCGGCCAGCTACACGCCAGTCAGGATTTCTGTCTTCAATTGGAAACAAATGAGTGAGGAGAGAGCATGCAACCCCCTGAACAACCAAAATAAGGCCAATCTATTCACTGCTCCTGCTTGTCCGCGGTGGGCCCAAAGGCCCCTTCAGTTGCAGGGCGAGGCTTATCGACTAATGTCTGTCTTGTTGTTGGACATCATTATCACACCGAGAAGTTAATGCGAAATTAAGCAGGGGGGTGCGTTGATAGAGGGTGGTTTATGTAATATCTCACTGATGTCTGTCTGGTTAAACTCACGAGGGAGCATTTCAGTTTTTGTATGCAGATTTTGTTTATGTTTTTTTTTTTTTTTTTTTGGGAGGGGGGGTGGGGGGGGGGACGCATTGGCAGAGTTTAGTGAGCTAGTGGTTTGCTCAGTGATACGAGGTGGAACAGGTGCAGGAAGGCTTGTGGCCATGCAGCGGGCTCATGTGCAAATATGAAGGCTACATGCAACCCAAAAACTCAAGTTTGTATGCGCAAACTTCAAGTCAAACTTAAGTTGGTTTGTGTGAAGGATTTTGGAGTATGAATTTATATTTTTTTTTTAAAAAGGCGTTTGTCTATTATGTGAATTGAAGCACATGAAGCTGCACAAGTTTGCTTGTAATTCTGCTGCAACGGGAATCTACAAATTTCCTGAACAAAAATAAAATATATAGTGTGTTTATATGTGAAAGTCTTGGTTCACTGATGGAAACCTGATGCGCCATGTTTCTTGACAATTTCTCTTGCTGCAAAAAAAAAAAAAAGAGAGACAAAAGTCTTCCTCTATAGGCCAGTAGTTTGTATCCACGCTATTTGTTTCTTCACTCCGGATAATCCATAAAAAGGAGTGAATGTGCAGCTATTATCCGTCTGCCAGACCCACTGACGCTAGGATGGGATTTGTTTTCTTTATAAAAGCGCTGGGAAATAAACTCATTCTTTAGTATCACGATGTCTCAACCAGTGAGGCGGAAAAGCAGCAAAAAAAGAGATACCGAACCAATTGCGGCACCTTTCAGCCGCTGAGACCAGATCAAAACACTCTTGAGAAACCGCTTAAAACTGAAAGAGAAAGTGAGAGACCAAATCCTATAGACGGGATTTAGAGCCATATAGCCAGCGAATGAGAATGAGAAAGAGATAAAAGACGAAATCGGTGAGGAGTTTTATTCGTGCCTCTTTGGATAGAGTTGTCTTCTTTGGGGCCCTGTCACTCTCCATGTAGCCATTATATCTGCTTACTCGGCTGTCAGATGGAAAACATATTTTCCTTCCCTTGACACAACTGTTTCATCTAAGCACTTATTTGATTAAAAGCACATAACGTATTATTATTATTATTATTATTATTATTATTATTATTATTATTATTGAATTATAATTGAAAATTATCCTAATTGAATAATTAGATAGCTATCAAGAACCAATAATAATTAATAATAATTAATAAAATAGCCTATGTCAGACTAAACCAACGGCAACAACAGTAAAACTAAATAACTATAATTTATAATATTATTATATAAATTATAAATTCCTATTTGTGATAATAATAACATTAAGAACAATAATAATGAAAATTAGTGGTAGTATTTTAAAATAAAGTTAATCATTTTAGTTGTTAATATGATCGTTTCCGCTTTACTGCTTCTTAATAACAGCCCCACGTGTCCAAATGGTCATCAAACAAATGCAAATTATTATTTGCTACGACTGAATTCCACCACTTGCATTTCCGCCTCTCTCGTGCATGTAAAGCAGAGACGATGCTCCCTCGTGATACTTTGTTTAATGAATGAATATTTCACGTGAAAGGTGGGTTTCTTATGAGGAACAAAAAAAAAAGAAGAAGAAGAAAAAAAGAAAATCCGCTGTGTTTTGGCCTCCAGTTGGCCGACAGGAACCCTCTGAAGTGGAACATTTCCACAGCAGCCTTACCATCTCCACACTCCTGCATGTTGCCATAATGAGAGACAAAGCCCTCTCTAATGAGCAATTACACGTAGTGCGGACCGTTCCCATAACCAATCATTGCGTGTGAAGGAAAACATTCCTTTGTACTAATATCCCCGCACACAGCTCCCCGGCTCTGCCTCCCCATCAGGAGGGGAGGAAAATGCAGGCTGTTGGATGGACACCTCTGCTGAAAGGACAAGCCGCTGTCACGCACATCCATGTCTGGGACAGTGGAGGCATTGAGACTGCATGCATGGCCTATGCTGGCTTCCTCTAATCGACTAGTCTTAATTGGGGGTCTTGTTCAGGGCATCAAAGCATTGCCAATACAATGCCTTCCTGCAAACAGAGCCGTTGACCGGAACCACTGGAATAGTAAGCTGTAAAACTATTCATATATTTGATGGTGACCTCTGTGGAGTTCACATTAATCTTTGTGCATCTCCAACATATATAGACTTTTTTTGTGTGTGTGTGTGTGACTTACTATAAATATTAACCAAGTCTGAGAATCCAAATAAGGGTCAAATCAAACTTTGCTCGCCCCGTTGTCGCCTTACTTTTGAGATACATTAACCAAATGCGTCCACCAGTACAACTATGCATGCGTCAAGGTGTCTTTATTGCCACTGTGTGATAATGAGGCTCACCTTGGTTGGGCTGCCCTGGCACTGATGTTCCGGGGTACCAGCCGGGCCGGGTCCCCCAAGTTCCTGTCTGACCGTTGAGCATTCTCAGCTTGTCATACATGCCATCTGCGCCCATCTGTTGCTTTTCACTAGCCAGGTTGCGGAGGACTCTGTTTATCGATGACACCTGAATGACAAATTACATATGATAAGATTAGGATTAGATCTCAGATGGAGCAGTGTGTTTATACGCGGCGTGCAGCGGGTTCACAGCACACACACACACACACACACACACACACACACACACACACATCTTATAATAATTATAAATCTGCGCAGGAGGATGTTCCTGTAAAGCGCACAAAAAAAATGGACAACGAGCTCCCTTTAATTGACTGTATGTTTGGGTGATCACATATGCAGTAATGCGTGCCCCACACTTTGAAACGCACTGTATTTAATAAGACTGAATGGTTGGTTGCCCATCTCCTTTTCCTCCACTGCATGAGAAAAAAAAGTCATTTCATGTGGCAAATTAAATCATGCACATAACTTACAGTCAATACACTTACACTGGGTATATTGTCGTTGGTGCAGATCCCCTCCGACAGAAGTCTGTCACGGATCTCCCACGCGAAGATAGACGGACACTCCCGCTTGTACTGCGCGATTTTCGCGACCACCTCTGGAGTGGCGACCCTGGGCTTGCTGCCGCCTATTGCTCTCGGTCTTATGGAGCCCGTTTCATAATATCTGCCCAGGATCTTGCTCACACAGCCGTTGGATACCTGGATAGAAAACAAAAGACACAATTGACATACATTATTTAGGACTATTAGCGGAATTTCTAAGATGGCGTCAAATAATTATCACCTTTTCACTGTCCAGCACTTGGACTTCATCATGGGTCTATAAACACAAAAAATATGCCTTGAATGGTATATTAGGCATTTCCTACAATAGATTTATTCATTATAAGAGCAGGCAGATTACTTTCCTTTCTGTCGGCCTTGTTACATTTCCAGTTAATAAAAATGATTCAACTAATTAATAAGAATTATATTGACTTAAGACGATCACAGCAGCATTTAGGCTTAATTTCATGTGAAAATCATACCATGATGTCTTTCATATTTTGCAACAATTGTAAAAAAAAAAATTTCAAAGTATAGTTTGCATTCAGAACAAAGTCAGTTTTCGGATCAAAAAGAAGCGTGTTTGTCACCTGCAGTATCCTGGAGATGTCGCAGGGTCGAGCACCACTGTGAGCAAGTTCAACTATTTTCTGCCTGGTGGAATCCGGCAGCGGTCTACCATTAACAAACACACCACCAAGCTGGTTTACGCCACTGTGACCTACATGGAGACAAAAGCATCGCAGTCATCACATCATATTACGAGTTCAATTAAAACATGTGTGATAAAGCAAATGATTTTCATTGAATGGTGAAAAGAATTATACAAGCGCACAAGATAACCGAGTTAAAGGTGAAACATGAAGATAGCACACAGAGGTACATTGCAGTTGTCTTCAAAAAAAAAAGAATTCTCATTGTTGTAAAACAGAAAAAAAGTGTCTTAAACCGGAGTGCACTGATAAAAGAATAGTTTTAAGAAATTGTCACAGCGCTCGGTACAATCCAAACTGCGCAGTTATTTAGTAAGACATGCAGAACATGGATGAAACATCAGTAGCCTCAGATAAACTAAAACATCTCAACGTCTTATTTCTAATATTAAATTAACAACTCAGTCGCTCCTCTGCCCTCGAGGATATTCTACAAACCTTTTATCAAAACAGCAAACTTGGGTATTAAAGCATTCGCACCGTTATCCATCCCTTCATGTACAGCTGCGCATCTCCAAGACCAGCACCTCACTCATAAACTATCCTCCAAATAATAACCAGCAGACAGCGACAATCACATAAAACACTAGACATGAAATAATGTATTAAATGAGCTTTCATTCAAAAGGCACAGCTTTTTTTGTAAAGTAACGCTAAATCGACAAGTCCTTTCTATGATAGTCCTTCAAAACGCACAATAATTACGCATCAATAGGATAGACACCACATGGGATACTTGCTCAAAAATAATGGGTTATCGTCTAAAAAGATTGCTTTTTGCTAAAATTGTTCTATGGTATCTCTCTAAAGCACAGAATAAGCCCGCAAACCTGAAGCCAAAAGGGAGAGCTGACTCCCCGGAGTGCCTGAGCTGCTCTCTGTTTCTCCGCTGCCTTCCCCTGCGCTGCCGCCCGGTACATTGACTCCGGGAGCAGAGGCTCCTTAGCAATAAATAAGCTCCAAATATAGAAGAGGGGGAAAATATGATGAGCCTGCCTGACATTTGTCTTTAAAATAAAGCTAGCTGCACGTCAAGTTTGAGCTTAATTTCTGGAAATAGGCGGAAGTCGCCTCGGATCATGCATGGGAGGCTAATTGAAAAGATCAGTTGGAGCACTTGTGGCAGGCATGTCACTTTATGACACCGCTCTGCTTTTGAAAATCGCATCGTCACGACAAATAGTAGCATGATAAAACGACCCTTTCTGTCTGCATTTGGATATCACTCAGACAAAATTGGACGCAACTCGTTTACCCTCCGAGGGAGACTTCGTTTTAAGGTGGCCAGGGGCTACGCGCGGTCACAGAAACGAGGGCGCGCCTGGATTCTTAACATATTAAAAGTGACATGCAGTTTTTTCCCCCCTTGTTTGTATTTGACAACAAATGCTCACAGCCACTGCAGTCCTGTTGTGTGCAATCGGTGGGCGTCTTTACTCTGAAATATGTCACAGCACTCTGCTCTAAACTACAGCCTTTATTTTATTTAAATGTTCCAAAGGGCCCGCATATAGGCGAGTGAAAATAAACCTGTTTAACTGAGTAACATATCCCTTTTGGTCGCTATGTGTAATAATCTTCCAGCGTGGATCTGATTGATAGTAAATCCATTATCATCCCTCCTGCTCTTTGGTAATTCCAGGATTAAGTGGAATTAATAGACTTCTTACGCTGAAATTGGCCTACCCGCATTAAGCAGCCCCCCTGCTCTGCGGGGTTTTCCAGGGCTGCTCCATCACCTCTGATTTATAACTATCATATAAATCCTCCGGATCGATAAAACCGTCAGATAAGGACATCACATAAAAATCAAACTCTCCTAAGGTTAAGTCTTAATCATGGCACAATTCCCTCAAGTGCCCAGAGTCGATCTCGCCCGCTGGCGCTGATTATGCGCCTTGTATTCTATTGCAAGTCGACTAATAGGAAAACATATGGTGTCAATTTGGACGCTCCCCACCATATACACCCAGGAGTTATTAGCACAAAAGCCACCGAGGCCGTCGCGACCTTTAGACAACCCAAAGGGCCGGGCCCAATGATATCTCCTCGGCAATTCGCACCAGACATCACACGCCAAGCCAGGGGAGCATCCCATTAACATCAATCCGCAGCAAAGCAGGAGCACAGGGTATTGTACACAGCTTTGATAAGGCCCCATCATCTCTATAATGGACAACTGGCAAGCAAAAAAAAAAAAAAAAAAAATCCTTTGCCATTGCGCAATCGAAGCGTAGCGCTCCGGCCTGTAAAATAAGGAGCTCATGCCACCAGTTTGTAAAAGTATTTATGTTTTTTTTCATCACAGGTCTTTTTATACAATGAATCACACCTCTACACATTAAATAAAAATCAACCCCAGACTGTCATAATCCAACATTGGCTTCAAACATATTTTGACTAATGCGCACAGATTACAGCACAGACACGTCATCAAGGTATATGGAGAATAATATAATAAAATTATTCCACACACCTTCATCACAGATGTCATACACCTCTTGTCCAGCAGCAAGAGAGAAAATGTTTCATGTTTATCCTTTTTGGTTTGAACACACCAGCAATAAGACAATATTCAACTCATGGGCCACTTTAAAAAAACACAGAGGCCCTATAAGCAACTTCATCTACCATATTTTTGATTGGCACCCACGACAATATGGTTGTTAATATTTATCTTCCGCTGTGAGCTCAGCCTGCACCTAACTGTGAGGCCCGCGGTTATAATATGAGCATTTTCTTTCTAGTTCATGCTGTCTGTCCGTGAAGAATATGGACTAATCTACATAAGACATTATTGCTATTCCTCATGTTTCATGCAGGGCTCTTCTCTACGCAGCTAATCTTGTATGCAGCCTGGCAGCCAGCTCTAACGCTAATGCAGACGGCTGTGCAATTATTTAATACCAACTCAAGCAGAAACAAAAATCTCCCTCTCAACCCAACCCCCTCTATTCTCCCTCTCTCTCCCCCCCCCCTCTCTCTCTCCCTCTCCCTCTCTCTCTCTCTCTCTGGAGCAGGACGACGTGTGATTAACTTGTTCAATAATAACTTGCCTACCTATCATTGCAAAAAAAAAATAAATAAATAAAAAAAATAAATTAACAGCAATGAAACGACCATCAAATAACTGCGAATATGTCGCCCCTGCACCTCAAAGTCATGCATATTTATGCATGTACATTACATTTCCTTTTCCTCCTTTTAAAGTGCTCCTAAAGTTATTGCGCTATAACAACCAGTGCATAATGTCAGTGGGTGTTGCTTCCATGCAACCACATTAAAACTTGCGGTTGTAATCAAAGTATCCACACAAATAAATGTTCAAAAAAAACAAAAAAACAACTTACTGTTCTGCATCATTGAGGCTACGCCAGACTCCCACGTGGCTTGGTTGTGGTATTCTAAGCGTCACAAGGAAATAACAAAAGTGGTTAGCATCAAAACATAAACAAAGATTTATTTTTTTTAAAAAGTCAAATTATTTGCAACATTTTTCTTTAAAAAAAAGAAATACAGTTTCTCATCTCGTTCGATTTGAATTTTTGCGGATCTGGTGCTTAAAACATAATAGATGCATAATGAATTTCACATCCTCAGTGTATGTATGTATTTCAGTATTAATTAAACTTGCCTGGAAACAGAGTTGACTGTCCACTCTATTACAATTTAGTCAATCATCTGCCGTTTTCACTACTTAATGTCTCCCTATAGGACAAAGCAAAACAACACATTAGCACAGCCACAGCTATACTGATGTACTTTAAAGCTACTGTATCTACATTAAGATGCACCTGAATGTTGCTGCCAAGCACAGAAATTAAAAGTGACACGGGACAACATTATTTTAACATCTTTAATGGGGCCTGTTTCCGAAAGCACTTGTCAGAATAAATTAACCCTAACAGCCTATAGTCGTGATATTGGGCCTGTACGTTTTCTTTCAAAAGGGTTTCTTTTTAGTTCAGATAAAGAAATCAGCCCTCATCGTCTCAGTAAGGGGCTTCTATATATAAATATATGTTTTTTTCAAACTTGATCCCCCCCCTCTTGTGGAGTCTATCGTGGAAATTGTACAGTGACACACGTTGTCTACCTCGCCTCACTGCTCTGCAAAAGTCCAGACCAGGAGGGGGTACAAAGCTGGTGTACAAAGCCTGCTGGACTCCAACAATGCACCCCCTTTTCTGCCTCCATATACCTCAAACCCGGGGCGAAAACTCGGCCTCTGCGACTAGAAACACACAGCTTCCCCACTAAACACACCAACAAGTTCAGATTAATACAAAGAGCCGGAGGCATGCATCCACCCCCTCCGGGACCATTCACACACACACACACACACACACACACACACACACACACACTGACACACATACACACACGACCGTGACCCCCGATGCCGCTACTGTGTGAATGTGGGTTTTGTTTGCCCTCCTTTTTTTTTTTTTTTTTTAAAGAAAAAAAATGTAAAAAGTAATTTCTTGTTATAAATATTTGGTGGTTATTTTGTGCTGCTGGTGCGGGTTGTAAAGCGGGTTTAAAGACACAACAGCGCAGTAGGGCGCTCAATTGGAAAAGACAAATGCATTAAAGAAGCTATTGAATGGAGAACAGATAAAAAGGGGGCCAGAGAGGGAGAAGTCTGAAGTTTTCATTTTCTCCCTCCATGCAAAGTTGTGTTGTGTGCAGAGCAAAATGGCCTAATACCGACGTCTAACAGGCTGTGTTTAGTCCAAGGCTAGTTTGTGAGATGCACGCATAGGGCCGCCATTGCATTTGGATTGTAGCTTTCTTTGGTGTTTTAACAAATAGGCTGCTCGGTCATTAATCAAATTCAGATTCCATCACACTGCCCCACATAGCCCGAGTTAGCCTGTTTGGCATAAGCTAAAATTACCAAAGCAACTAATTTAGATACTGTTCTTTTTGGCTTAATGTCATGATGTTTAATTTGATATGGATAAAATAATTATTCAGCTAAGTCTGACCAGGCTGAGAACAGACTGCAGTCAGTAGCTTTTAGCCCTGTATGGTCCAAGTGGTTAATCATTTATTTAAGGTCGAAAGCTCAAACGTTGTTGTTCCAGAGGTTAACTACGGTCTAATCTGCATTTCTTTTCCTTTAGTAATCCGTAACAACAATGTCTTAATTCAACATGCTTATTCTGGCCGCTGGATCCTGCGCTCACAACATTCATATGCAGAAATAGTTCATGTAGGCCTTGACTACAATGGCCGAGCTGCAAGCTAACAGAGAATATGTACATATATATACATACACACATGAAGATGACTTTAAAAAATATTTTTGTGTGTTAGAATACATTTAGTTATAGTTGTGCAGCCAATCGGTTTAATGTCAACTCAATTAAGTGCATCTCAACATATTAATCTATAGGCCTGGTGGGGTTTTGTTATCAGTCTTTTTTATTTTTATTTCTTTTTTTGAGGGGAGCTTTTATTTTATATTTAAAAATTAAAAATAAATTGAATAAATACAGGAAATGAATGATTTTTTTTAGAATTATTATAAATATGTCTACTTGTTTTGTAAAAACGGTTTCAAAGCAGCAGCAATCTGTATTTTGCATGAAACATTACTTCACATGATCGGTCTGTCAGTGTTGCTCTCTGATTGTTTTTCAAATACTACACAGTTTTAACTGCTAAAATGGAAATGTAGTGGCGCGCTGTTATTAAAAGGCAGACTGAGGCAGCTTAGAGTAAAAAAAAAAAAAAGGGGGAAAGTTGTATTTTCTCTGACACACAAACAAACACGCTAAAACCGGCCTCCTCTCGTTTCATGGAGGGGTTTTTTTTTTGTGAGAAGGCGCTTGGGTGACTCGCCTGCATGAATCAATCTGACACCTTTCCTCAACGGGTCATTGCGCCCCATTCTCCACGATGATCACTGTCCTGGCCCAACGTGACTTTTTACTCTTTGCTGTCATAAATAAGCGGTAAGCTATCCGTAAGGCCTATAAACACAACAACAAAAAAAAATCGAGCAGATAAAACAGACAGAGACGCTAAAGGCTGTTCGCACTTTTTTGGGGGAAGAGTCCAGTCAGAAGACAGGCTGCACAGTCCAAACGATAAAACAGCCACAACACACCCCACTGCTAAACCTCCTCCTACGGCCGAGAATAAATTACTTATAATAATACTAACCTAATAATAATAATAAGAATGATAATAATGATAATAACAATAATAATAATAACAATAACAGCCTAAAAATAATAATAGAAATATATTATATGTCCCAAATAGTAACTCCATAATTTAACAGCACAGACAAACTTTTAGTCAGGATCTCACCTTTTTGGGGCATCCTGCGTTGTTGTCAAAGTCCTTGGCAAACTATAGGCTACAGCCTAGTTCTCCACACCACAGAAAGAAAAAAAAAAGCCGACCAGGATCAGTCTCTTTCCGGAAGTTTAGAAGAGGGAAAAATTAGTTTCCAGTGGTCTTCGGCGGAGACGGAGGGGATATCCCTGCGAAGGAGACAGAGATTGACAGTGAACTCAGATGTCAGGACGCACGGAGTTTGGCGAGGATGTGCGCTGGCGTGTGAGAGAGCGAATGAGAGAGTCGGAAAGAGAGAGAGTGGGGAAGAGAAAGAGAGAGAGAGACACAGAGAGGAGGGAGGAAGAGAGGGTAGGAGGGTAGTGGTAGAAAGAGGTGGGGGTAAGAGAATGAACACACCTATGCTGATTGGTGATGGAACAAGTGTATTAATGTATGTGTTCCTGGTCTGCTGTGTGCGCCTCGCTTCGCCTCGCCTCCCTCCGCCGCTCTTCACTGGCCCATTAGCGCGACCCGACCTCTGTCATCATCCCCCATATAAACACTTCCCCCTGCACCACAGCCAGAGCGGGAAACGGGGCCGAGTCACAGCGAGAAAGAGAGAGAGAGAGGGAGAGGGAGAGAGAGAGAGAGAGAGAGAGAGAGAGAAAGAGAGAGAGTCTCGTCTTCCCAACCCACTAATCAGCCCACGCATGCAAATACCCAGCGCTCACTTGCTGAATATTTCCCTATTGCAAAGCAACTGCCTCGGAAATGCCTATTGGACGGGAAGCTCCTTCTTCCAGGCTGAATTGGGTCCGCGGAGGGAATCTCAGGCATGTTCAGCTCAAAACCTGAGGCTAGCTTGAGCTGTGAGGGGACAGAAACTAGCAGTGGAGCTTCCCACACGTGAATCGTAACACCAAATTAAAATCACAAAGAGCTGCAGCGTGCCTTTAATCAAGCAGTCGGTGCTCTACAGATGCGATTAATGTTATAGAGGCGCATGTAATTATGCTGTGGAAAAGTCTGGGGACACGTTGCTAAATGTCACCTCTGTTTTTTATTTGTTTTGTTTTTTTTATTCTTGGTTCTGCATCCACGTGTGACAACAATTTGCACTTTGAAAAACACAAAATGTTCAAATACCTTGTACTAGTTTTGTTCTCCTTTTAAGCAATGATACGTAAGTTTGCTTATGACAACAAATAACACACAAATTAGCTCTATATTACGGCAAAATAAATAAAATTTAAAAAAAACAAACATCTGAAGTCCCCAAAACATCCCTGAATGGAAACTTTGCTGCTGCTGCAGAGTAATGCAGCTTAGTTGGGGGGGAAAGTTGCTCTTTAGCTTTAAAGCTCCACATGGGAACATGTAAACTTTGTGACGGCCCTCCCTCACTAAAAACCATCAAAAAAAAAAAAAAAAAAAAAAATGTCCACCACGTGCTTTTGTTGATTCTTTTGGGTATCACCTTCCCCTGAATAGCCTTACCCCTCCTGTCAACAAGAACGCCATGCGTAAAGAGCGCAGCCTTTAGGCAAGCTCGGGTGCTTTTTATGGACACATTTGCGAGGCAAGGCGACGTCACTCCTGCGACCTGACAGCAAATAGCACGCGTAAATAAAGTAAAGCAAATGACTGTGTAGCCATGGCCACACGCTCCCGAACTGCGCTGGTTGAATGACTGGCTATTAACGCACACCTCAACGCACCCAAAAGCAACCCCTCTGCGCCCGTGTTTGAGTATACACTCGGAGCTTTGGGCAGCACCAGTCTCAGCACTGAGGAGCCCCGTCGCTTACTCCAAAGGAAGAGAACCGAAGGGAAGAGAATGAGGGTTGTATGGACGTGGAAGCCAAACTAAAGCAGAAAAGGGGGTGCATGAAAGGGCAGAGAGAGAGAGAGAGAGAGGGAGAGAGAGAGAGAGGAGAGGGACAGGCATAAGCAGGGGGAGGGGAGAGAAATAGCTTTTTTTTAGGGATGGGAGGCCATGAAATGAAGTCATGGAGGCCTACACTTGACTTTCTTTGACATGTGAAAAAGTAGGAGAAGTCAGAGCTCATCAATAAAACACTTTGGAGGTGAAAGAGGACTCCCTAACAACCATCGCATTCCTGACTATGGGTTCAATGAGTAGACAAACGACGCTGCCAGAGAGAGAGAGAGGGTGAGAGGGAGGGAGGGAGGAAGGGGGAGAGAGAGAGAGAGAGAGAGAGACAGAGAGAGAGAGAGAGAGAGGGACTGCCCGGCTTGAATGGGGCCCTCAGTGGGCCGGCGAGATAATGAGCTGAGAGGACCGGCTCAAACTGTCACCGAGGGTCCCGCGGTGAGGAACAACACTTTGGCCAATACTCCTTCATCAAACAACCCGTAAACTAAACGAGCACATTCATCTGTTTCTCCTTCCTGCATTGTTTCTACTCACTTAGACTGGTGGCTCAGCCTATAGGCCTACCGTGAATGCTCGCAGCTTATATCAGCAAGAGAGGAGGGAGGGGGGGGGAGGCAAACATTTTCACGTCAAGGACCCCCCTATTAGACATGCATTAGACCACAAACACCCCCCCACCTCCACCTCCCCTCCCTCCTCCAGCCACCCGATAGGAGTTTGTGCTATGAGGGAACCTCGTGTTAGTTATGAGTTACTGTAAATGACTGAACATACAGGAGTCATCATGCAGAGTTTAACTTTTCATTTGACTATTTTCTAGAGATCTAATAGGGCAGCATCATTTTCCAACATTTTTGGCGCCTGTAGCTGGATTGAATGAAAGTTGGAGGAACAGTCTAACCAAAAAAATAAAAAATAAAGTACCTCAGTGTCTTTTTTTTGAGAGCCTGCAGTGTTTACTGAACTATGCGTCCTCATGTCGCTCAGCCACAGTGAGTGCATGTGGTTTGGACAGCTGCATAAGAGCTGTTGAAGCATCAACCCAATGGAAAACCTTTTTTTTTTCAGTTTTAAGTAATAGAAGTGTTGTTTAATTCTCTGATTTCAACACATAAGCTGAGCTCAATGGTGACAAAAATGAAACATCTCCTCCAGAAAATGTAATCTCTATTGCGAAAATCTCCATCTATCACCAATCTATGTTTAATAGATACTAATTTCTTGTGGTTGTAGTCTACCTTTCTAGCGTAAATGTTATTGCCACTCACTTGTCACAGACGGCAGCTGTCAAAAAAATTCACACCACTAACCTGCTTCACTGAAAGACAGATTCCCCGATGAGTGTGTCAAGTAGTTTTCTTTGGGAAACAATACCTCCAGTAGGTTATTGATTTCTTTGGTTAAGCTGTAAATCCGCTCCAAGAGCTAATTCGTTGTCTCCACTCTCCAGAGATTTTTTTTTTTTCTCACAACCTCTTCTGGTATGTCAAGTATAGGCCTACAGCTTTATCATCAAGAGCCTTGTTTGAAACTATATTTTCTATATATTTCTCTGATTTTGTGAGGTAGTCTGGGTGGCTGCAGAAGTCTGCAAAAACCGGGAAGGCTGATGTTGGGAAAGCAATTAGCCCAATTCGGATTAGCAGCAACTAATGTCACAGGCCTTGAAAAGAAAGCCTAATCTGGTCGCTATTTTCCCCCAAGGCAATGTGGTATTTGTACCCCTCTAGAAACTTTTAAATACAAAAAAAAAGAAAGGAAGGAAGAAAAAAGAAAGAAAGAAACGTAAGGGGAGGGAGCTGGAGTGAAAAACAGTGACATTGTTTTTGGACAGGGAAAGGATGTAGTGGAGGGTAAACCCACCTAATTTAGATCGCTTTTAATTGGGATTACAGTTTACCCTTTACAGGCTGATATAAATCTTTATGAGGCAAATGCATCACGTGTAGTGTAAAAATCGTGTAATTAGTGCTGCAAATTTGAGGTTTTTCTCTGAAAATCTGTTTGATTTTTTTTAAGTGTATTTTTTTAAATGATTTTTCTTTTATTGATAGTTGTTTGCCTTTGTGATGATCTCCTACAGAAAGTCATAGTTTAATCACCTTTTCTTTATGGTGATATCTGAGGAGGTCTGCTAGAAAAAGATTGTATGCTGTAAATAAAGGATGACTGGGCTGCTTCATGTAATTGAAAAAGAGGAATTGGAACACAGTGATCTATATTCTTGTGTTAGAGAAGGAGGCATGAGTTAGTTAATTGCTTCAGGAACAACACCAACCCCTGTTTGTTTTGTTTTGTCTCAGGACACTGCTGCATGCACATTATAAATGCGGCCTAACTGTTATTACCTCCCACAAATTCCACCTCTACCTGCTGCTTATTAAAAATGATCATTTACAGGCCTCACATTTTAATATACCACCTTTGAGCAAGTAAACAAACATTATTATAATTTTTTCTCTTTCATTTCTACTATTTTTGTTGATGATGACAATTATTAACTATAATTATTAGCTGGTAATTTTAACAGTATTCCTTCTGATAATATTATAGTGATTTTGAGAGTTATAGAATCAATTTAAAGTAAAACAAAGTAATTTAAAATGATATTTTTTACTACTACTAATTATTATTATTATTTAGTGATGATGATGATAATGATAATAATAATAATAATAATAATAATAATAATAATAATAATAATAATAATAATAATAATAATAATAATAATAGTAACAACAACAACCAGTATTTTATAAAAACAGTAAACAATAGAAATGTCTACCTGAATCTGTGTGCTGCTCTCTTGGTGAGCTGACTTGTCATTCATCAAACAGCCTCGGATTGTCAGATTTATTAACTCTAAAGAGATTCATGGGGACGTCGGTGGCTAATTTGCATAAATCATCTGCACTTTTACAATGTGTAATTCTGTTTTTATCAACAATAATTAAACAATTACATGCTTGTTCGACTTTTGGGAACATTTTTCATTAATCTACTGGTTTTTTTTTTTTTTCTTTTTTTTTTTTAAATGGCACATGGAGCGCGTCCCGGAGCTGAGGCTGATGCCGATTTATTTCTCAGCACATTAAGTAAATATGAGGAAACATAACTCTATCATGGTCCTCATTCTCCTTGGTCTAAAGGCCTTAAATACAGAAACTAGTTTACATGTCTTTACATTAACTGTATTTTCAGCTGTTTTCAGTTGACCTCCTCTTTCTCCTCTACTGTGTAAGAACAGGATGTATTATGGGTTGTAGCTACTGTAAATAAGTTCATACAAATATTGTTTTTATATGGCCTAATTCAACCTTCACAGTGCACGCTCACTTCACTGACTTGTGGAAAGACATGGTGGAGCAGATCGGGGATTTCTTGTGTAGCACACAGAAGGTGTAACAGTCCACAGAAGCCCTCTCCTGGCAAAAGGCTGAAGGCTGGGATAAACACCGGGGCTAATGGTGTCACAGCGCTGCTCGGCAAGCGTGACATGAAGAAACACTGGACCCAAACATACAAGCGCCTGAACCCGGGGCATCCAAAGACTCCCAGCTACTGTTTGGAAATCAGATTGTATTATGCTTACCAAAGGAGATGAAAATAATCTCCTATCTGGAAACACATGTCGTTAAAAGAGGGACTAAAATTCAAAAATATATAAGCATCTATAAATGTATAGTGTAAATATATATACTATATAGTAGGCCTAGACCCATTTTATATAGAGACCAAAATCAATCTAAAAACCCCGAAGGCGCACATGTCATTTCCCTACATGCTACGTTGTAGTTGAAAATTTGAGACATTTTTTTTTTTTTGGAAGTTGCTGTCAAAACCTTTTAAAATATCTAATTTTACAACACGATCTATAACTTCTTTAACTTAACGCATAAACCAAAAATATCAAGGTGTTTCCCCCAAATCCCACGGATACAGCGCGATGAAGCGCAAAACTGCAGCCTGCACATATTCTGCTGATGGACAGCGTCATTTCCAGCGCGCTGATGGATCGAGTAAAGCTGAATAGATCCCGTCCACATTCAGTTTACTGTACAGGTCCAAGCCTTTAATTTCCCCAGCGTAAAGCTTGCAATAATAGCCGCTTTTTAAGGAGTGACGTGCGCTTAATTCCTCAGTGAATATCGCTAATTACACGCTGTATGCGTGTGTGATAGATGACAACAAAAACCAAGTCAGCTCGCTGTGTTCAACTTTGTGTGGGTGCACACCTCCTGTAGGCTACACAGAGTAACGTGCAAGCACTTAACCAATAATTTTACCTAACTTTAGCCCATGTCGCAGGCTTATAATCAATCAGCATGCACGTTCAAGTTAGTGCCTGACTGGCGAGATTTGTTAAAAGTGTCGCGCTTGTGCAGCGTTTAAATATTCTCAAAAGCAGGATTTCCAACACATCAGGGATTTAAATATTAAAAAGAAACTGGCACGATGTCCGTCCAAACTCACCGCATGAAAGGCAGCAGACGCGTCTATGACCGGTATCCTGTGCGTATAAATTCGCTTCTCTCCTCCCCGGATCTTCCCTTCGTGTCACAGCGACAGAAACTTATAGGTCCCGATTCAAAAATCTATCTACCTTTGGATCCGTCGTGGAGTTGAAATGTCAATGAGAGTGGGGGGAAAAAAATCTGCGGCTCTTTTACCAGCAACTTTCCCTTCAGCATCAGCCTAAAGTTGGCAGTGATTGGCTGGAGCGACGGGGCGACGTCATACCTTGGACAGGACACAGAGCACAGAATAGGGAAGTGCACACGGTAGCCAACATGTGGAGAACACCGGCCTGTGTTTCTGTCCCAGTGTGTCTGCTGTGTTCAGGGACTGACAGCTAACAGGTCACTATGCAGGGAAAACTTCCGTCTGTTTTTGTCTTTATATTTTGTATTTTATTTTACTCCACCTTATTGTCCCAAACTGTCTAAATTTCCACAGACGGACAGCGAACAGTTCTTCACTATTACTGTGTGATGGCTTTCTAATTTTCTTTTTTCTGTCTTACATTTACACATTACACGATCTTAGGGCTGCGCTAGTGGGGATTCAACGTTTCTCTGAAGACCACTTAGGCAAGAATAGATGCTTTGTGCTTTGCTCGAGTTTGAACAGGAGTTAAAAAAACCCCTCTACTTAGAAAAACAAACTATGCGCTGGGTGTGTTTTTAAAAGTAAAAATAACACATGGAGGTATGTCCTTTTAATTTATCCTGAAATGGAAAACACTTGCACAATCTTAGCAAAAGAAATTCATATCCAATCAAAACAAATCCACCAAAGACGTAACCTGACCTGTTTATTAGCTAAGTATTAAAGTTTTAAGGGGAGAGTTTTTGCAAGATATTTTTAATACAACTTTAGATTTATGAAAACTTTTGCTGCATTTCCCCCTAACAGCTGCTTCCTTTAAGAGCTATAATATGATCAGGGTATTAAGACACGAGCATGTACATAGTGTTGTTGTTTTGTTTTGGTTTTTCCCTTTTTTAATCTGAGCATGCTCAGTATGCAACAGGTGTGGATAGAAAGGTGCAGGCAAGTCCCACTCAAAGGACCTATGAAAATGTCTCCTCGTGATGTATTTGGGCTGTAGGCCTAGACTAATTTCCAAGGCTTTTGTATAACGCAGTCCTCTTTCAAGGATTAAAAAAAAGTAATCATAAACAAGAATTATAGTGTGGACAAGTCGCTAAAAACGTTTTTTTTTTTTTTTATTTCTACAGCCCTATAAAATTCTCATCCGTAACTCATAATGGGGCTTTAGCTTCCCTTTCACTAAGGCGGGCTAAAAGCCTCGAATCCTATTTCACAACCTCTGATGTTTGTGTCAATTTGAACAAGAAGGTGAGTAAATGGGCAACCGCGTCGCTGCTTGTCTCTCAGGAAGAGACCGGGGCAGCGCAGGTACGGGCCAGTCAGGACTGGCTGTGTTTGGGTCCATTATTTGGAGGAACAGCCATTAAGAAGCCTTGATACTGTGCAACGCAGCAGGGTGCTCGACATCCGCGCTGGAAACCGCACGGCTTGGTCCCTGCTTATCAGGCTGTCAATAAAACGAGATGGGATACAGCGGTCGGGCCAGGTGCTCCCTTTCCCTTCCCACACAGCCCCGCTCTCCAGAAGCAGATCAGGCGTAAACGCAAATCTGTCCAGCCGGTTTTCCCTCTGCCGTCACCACGCTGCTGCACAACGCCACCCTCTCTCCCTCTCCCTTTCCCTCACACACACACACACACACACACACACACTGACAGTTTTTTTCAATGTTTTTTTTTTTTTTTTTATGGAAGTATGGGAACTCAAATACTTATGACACTGAATATCTGCTTGTGTGCATCCCAATCCTCACTGCTCATGATATAGTAACCACACACGTTTAAATCAAAGTTAACTATTTGAAATTATTGCCCATTTACATGTCGGTGCAGATATATAGAGGCCAGGACAACATGAATGATGGAGCATGTTTTAAAACTACATGAGAGCCCCGGCGCGAGGCTTTCAAGGAAAATGCCATTCTCTTGCTCGGTCCGACTGATCAAATTTAAAACAAATTGTGTAATGATCGACCTCCCCTCTCTAGCCATGCAGAACATTATGTCGCCATAGCCTACGCCTCATGAGCTTATTGTTTACTGTCGCTGTAGCAGACAGAGAAAAATGTCCAGGGGACCGAGCACGTTACCAGAAAGCAGAGGGTGCACGCAGAGCTGAAGCTGCGTCCAAGAGGGGCATTTCATCCTTCTAAATTAGGATTAATTGCAATGGAGACCAGGAGGTAAGTTCTATCTGAACTTCAAGTTTAAACTGTGCTGTGGAATAGACCCTATATTTGGTTCAAACTTTGTTATTTATGCTTGAAGTTGTGGACTTTTTTTCTTCTTTTTTTTTCTCGTCAAAAATAACACTATAGGTCTATATTAGTCTAAATAATGAGAAAAAGGCCAGCGATTAGTCGATTTGGAAAGTGATCATGGAGTGGGCAAAATTGTGAGGCCTGTTGCTGCTGAGTCTGCCATTCAAACAGCAGGCATGAAGTGTGCAGAGATGTTTAGATTGGCCATCTGATATCTCCAATTTAAGATACAGTGTCCAAAGAGTATATAGCCTAATTACGCCCCCCCCCTCAACACAGACACACATACACACACACATACGCACACGCACATGCAGACACACTCTCCGCGTCTCTCTCTCTCTCTCTCTCTCTCTCTCTCTCTCTCTCTCTCTCTGTCCCCCTGTGTGAAATGTTTTAATAAGCCCTACACGCTCTGTGTGCAGAGTTTGATTTGTTTTCTCTCCATGCTCCCCGGCCCTGGATCGAGACATTAGCCGAATTCCCCCGGGGTGATTGGATGCAATTTGTCCGGAGTAGACAGGCACGTCCTGGATGTTAGGAATTCACTTTGGCTCAACGTGACAAGTCTGACTTCGATCTACAATTGCATCTGAAAGTGCAGCGAGCGGAAAGATCCCATGCCATTAAGTGTTCTTCTCCCCACACTTTCTTTTTTTTTTTTTTTTGAAAAATAACAAGATCCTCCATTTGCTCACAAATATTCACAACAATTCCATTTGCGACACCTCTAATCTGCTAGTGAGGCCTTTGTGTTGCGCTAAATGCGGGCTGTGACGGCGGTGGTGCAAATGGTCAGTCCGCCGAGTCAGACTGGAGGGAGAAAGTCCAAGCAAAGGGATATTATGCCCCAAATCTATGACCCTTTAAATTAGATTAAAGATTGACAGTGGGCTGGGGTTTTTTTTAAAAACCGTAAGACTGACACATGCCACGCATACTTGCCTGTGATTGATTCTGATGCTACATGTTGGCAACAATAATGCTGCTGTTTTGCGCAGGGCTGAGTAGGCGCATTTATCACTCACTTGCCAGGAGTGGCTGAAGTCAGTGTCCGTGTCGCGCTGTGAGCTGACAGGGGAAAATGGGAGCTAACGAGGTTGTCAGATGTCCTGACAAGACAAATGAGAGCGCGTCACTCCCTGCGCTTTAATAAGGTTTAATGGAAACGTATTGCACCGTTCAAAATAAAGTGTTACACATACCGGGGTCTGGCGGCGACGCAGTTAATTACGCACGGTGAGGTAAATTACGCATCAGCTAAAGGGTGTTGGCCTGGACTCAGCACCATCAGAGAGGACTGTATCTATATGACACCTATGATTTGTACTTAACAGACCATCTCGACCTTGGACTTTCTGTTGCTTTCATCGAGTAATTAGTCTAAAGTTGACTAACAAACAATTACATCAAAACTGACTTTCCTAAATGTGTTCAACAGTTTAAGGGGAGGTCTTTTTCAGAGCACATCTTAGCAAGACTTGGAATGTTTTTTTTTCATGTAATAAGCCTGTGATCAGAAATGTGAAAAATCACTGAGAGGACATGAGCTTTCATCCGGCAAAAAAGATTTTTACTCATCACCTGTTATTGGCCAATAAAAACAAATCAAAGATCTTCCATATATTGGAATGTATAGATCTGCCTTGATGCTTATGTAATGAGCCATTTCTCAAGTATATTTTCACCTTAAGGCCAGACAGAGCAAAATATGAAATAACAAGCAGTATTAAATCTTATATACTGTAGGTGTTAGTGTCTTCTAAGCAGTAATAAAAACACTTTGGAAGAGGATGACCTCTGAGTCAAGAAATCTGTAGACTTTACTAATATTTTTTGCTCCAGTGTGTGTGTGCAGTACACTCACTAAATTACTGTAGATGAAATGTAATTCCTGTCACCTGTCAGAACATTTGAAAACAGTCTGCAAGGCAGAAGTTTCCTCATTACTCGAGCTGTGATCTGGGTGATTTTTTTTTTTTTTTTTTTTTTGTGAATAACGTTGAGCGCTGAGGTTGTGCATTCTTCTGTGTAATTCATGGTGTGCGATATGGCCAACACACGGTATGGTAGTTATGGTCATGATACATAATCCCCAGGGCAGGGCTGATGCTGAGCTCAAACTAAACCGTGCTGCTCTGAAGAGACTCTTTAGCGGTGCTGTACTGTAGGTACTAGATCCTTTCTACCAGTTTTATCTCTGTTTGATAATATCTATTCCATAATGTGCTCAATACTGTTTTTTCCATCTTCTTAAGCCACATGATGATCTGCTATAGCTTTCTATTAGTATCATAATGATAAATTCTGTGATGTATTATCAACTGACTCTGAATGACTGGAATCAACATATTTTTTTTTCGTAGATATACAAACAAGCCTGGTCAAATGAGCTGGGAAAACAAGGACCAACATTATAACACAGACTGAGAAATGTGACTCGTAAAATGGGCAAAGCGTTACAGGAACATAGGCAGTAAAGTGTTTGTTTCCCCACAACCTCGTTTACACTGAGATATTTTACTCACTATGATGAATATTATGAAGTAAAATCATAATGATCACTCTGTATATCAGACCATCTCCTCCACTACTATATGATGGTCAAGATTCACTTTGCAGAGGTTCAATCCATGACTCAACAAGCATAGTGAGTGACAGGTGACGGGGCATGGCATTTGTAAAGATCTCATTCTAACCCTGCTCCTTTTCTCTCCTGGTGGAGGGGGCGGGATGCGCGCGTAAAAATAGACATAATTTCACTAATGCCATCACCTGGCCTCTGGCACTTCTCTGTGCACGGTCAGAGAGGCCGGAGCACCTGCTGCAGAGGAGCAGCGCCAGAGGATCCGAGGGGGAGAGGTAATTATACTGTCGGCACCGCTATACACTGCCCAAATAGGATAGACAGATAAACAGACAGAGACTTTTGTGTGTGTTTGTGTGTGTATGTGTGTGTGTGTGCGCGCGCGCGCAGAACTGCAAAAAAATGTACAAACTATTGCGCACAGGCCAAAAGAAGAGACAGAACATAAAACAGCAAATGTGGCAAACTCAGCGCAGATCTGTGTGATATGTATAAATGGATGCAGCGGCACAAACGCTGTACGTGAACTCACACAGATAACTGGGCTATGTAAAACAACACACACTAAATCAGGCAATAACGACGACAAACCGTCTGGAAAATGGACGCACATAGTGCAGCAAGAAATCACTTCTTCCTCCCCTCCCTCCTTCTCTGCGTCTGGATGACAAATCCTATCCTGGAGTAAATATTTTGAGGATAATTGAACTGATTGTTATTTGCAAGTTTCTCTGTCTTGAATATAAAAGCGGCGGCTCGCTTGTGCGTACTCACAATGACTTTCAGACCATTGGCGAGATATATTCATAATGTGGCGAATCTTAAACCCCTAATATGCAATTCTGCAGAATATGTCATGATGCATTATTGATTTTGGCATTTTTATGTGTTGTTCCCCTCCTCTGCAAATCGCAAATATTCTTTTAACAGTGGAGATATGAGTTACATAGGGCTCCAGAGGTTCTGAAAGGTCATTAAAAGCTCGTCGTTAAAATGTGACATAAGCTGACCTCTTCAACGCTTTAAAGAAAGCTCACTAAAGCCTGCCACAAAATATCACTGAGACAAAAGGGCGAGAAAATGAAAGTAGTGAAATTTGTGTTTGACAACATGTTTAAGACTTATTCAACCAATGTGTACCTTGAACATGTAGATTATTGAGGACTTCTCTGAGAAAATAAATGTTCGGGTCACCGCTTCACTATTGATCTTATTCATTCCATCCCTTATAGGCCGGTTATTCAGCAGCACCCCGCTGTGGATACACATTTCAGCCTATACAGTGTTAAGCCTGTAGTGGCTACAGATAGACTCTGTATAGACCACGAAACGTTTCTAAATCTAATCACAAACGAACCGTAATTAGACAAGTAATTACCGGCGTAATTAACAGCCTCTTTCTGCTCGCTGTGCTTTGATATGGTCGGGCAGGGAGCTCGGCGCTTTGTGGCACACACAGGCAGCAGCAGCAGCAGCGGATAAAGTCTTTATTATTATTGCTGGAAACCCATCTGGTAATAGTCTTGCCCGAGACCTCCTCCCCCCTAATCAAGGTTTTAATTAAAGACGGTTGAGGGCCATGGAGAACATGAAGGCCAGTAATTAAGACTAACATTGGACCCTAACAGATGCAACCCTCCTCCTGCGTTGGTGAAAAAAAGAAACATACAATCCAAGACGCGCAGTCGTTTATGCATATGTAATATCCCATAAATAATTATTGTTAAACTATGATTGGCAGTTGCTGATCTCCATAACACATAAAAACAAGTAATAAAAACTTCAATCATTTTTTTTCTTCATGTAACTTGCACCAGGTTTAAATAGTGTCAAACATATACTTATGTCAGACTTTAAAAAGGGGAGTAAACTCTGTTCCTGCCATAATAAAGCAGGTACAGTCAGGTTATAGTTGCCATGTAAACAATACGGTATTTAACCCTTCATTTGAGGTCTGAAGCACATTTAGTTGAAAGGACTCGATGCGGGCTGGATGTTTGTTTTCATATTTCTTTGACACGTATTGATTTGAGGACGGCTATGAGGGTTTTGTGGCGGGAGAGAGCCCCTGGGCAGAGTGATGCCTGCACACTAGCCCGACATCTAAGTGTCCAAACAGGACGGAAGGATTGACAATATCATCATCATTATACACACGCACACGAGCGCGGTTGGACACGAGCACAAAAGTTGGTATCACACATTAGCCTAACTGCACTTTAAAGCAGCCTCGTTTAGACATTCAAATTAAACCATTCTTAAACTTTTTTTTCTAGGGAAATATTTATCTTGGGTGATGATTCTCTGTCCAAGCTGTCAGAGAGATTTAGAAATCGAATAAGATTGCAAAAGAGAAAAATCCTCTCCTTGGTCAGATATTATGCTGATAAAATGATTGAGCGCACGTGATTGATTAAAAGGTAAAAAGATTTCAGTTTAAGTACGAGAACACAATAAGCCAATAATCTAAGTATAGCTTCATCCAAGCAGATGAACCAACCCTGCAAAAATAAGGTTTCATGCAAGATTTTGCGTAAAAGTGCACCTGAAATATAACTGCTGAAACCTCTAGCTGCTGGATAATACAGACCACGTTATATAAAAAAAAAAATGCAATAAAACTGCGTCATGTGCTCACATTCGCTTTGATCTGTCCCCACTCATCCCCCTTATGTCTCTCTCTCTCTCTCCTATACTTCCTCCATAAGTTGCATTGTGAAAGTTCAGAGTCGCCCCTCTTCAGATGGGTAAGCAGATGGGAAGACGTTTAGCCAAAATCCCCCGCAAAGTTCCCCCTGACTGCCCAGCCACCACTGGAAAGGGCCTACGAGGAGGGTGCACTTTGGCTTCTCGACCTCGCCACATCTCCTTTAATAAATGGCAGACCTGATCCAAGACTCAGACCTGGGAGAGGCTGTCTTGTAAACGACAGAGGAAAGAGGGAAATACCAAGTGGTGTTTTGTTTTCTTTTATAATATATAACCCTCACTTTATGTAGGACTGCTATATATTCTTGTTTTTATGTTTACGATTACACTTAACATACGTATAGTTACCTTTGCACACGCAGTGGGGAGGCCATGCGTTCAATTACAGGTAATTGTGGATGGGAATAGACTGTCTCGTTAATCCAGCAAACCTTCCTCAATAAAAAAAGAATATAGATCTGTAGTTCTTACTGCAAGAGGCTCCCTGTCCTTACAGAAACATCTTCAGATGATCACAAACAGTAGAAAACTTGGCCTGTGTGCTGCAGCACTTCTCAGCCCCACCGCCAAACCACACTGTGCTTCATCATCGCCACTTGTGGAGCTTTTCTGCCCCCTAGCGCCGAACCACAGAGCCACATAAACTCTCCTGTCAACCCTGTTATTGTTGTAGAGTTTGATATTGAAATATGCTGCTAGGCTCATTTGCACACTGCTGAATACTAGTGACCTGGCACAGTGTGTATTCAGGTGAACTTTCAGGTGACTACTTTCACTGTTTGAGTCCACTAGTTATGTTTTGAATTCTGGCATTAATTAGGATTAACTGAAAAAAAATATTTTTTCCAAAAAATAATAATGTGTTTCTCAATTGTAAGTTATGTTTATATATGTTTGGCATGAAATGAATGGGGAACAGTTTTTGAACATATAGTCTTAAAATCTTAATCATATATAATCTAGATTCATATAGTTTATTGAAATAAACTACACACCCCGGTAGTCCTGCTTTTTCTAATGACTGGTCACTAAAGACAGTTTCCAGGCTGTTTTAAAAACATTAAATAAGAAAGCTATTAAAAATATGGTTGTCACACCATAAACTATGTCCAACATGGTGGAAACATAAATGTAACTTTATAAGTACCATCATAATTGAGTTGATTATAGGACATAAAAAGTGTTTTCTGTCTCATACCTTGGGAATTAAAATATTTTCATGCTTTTTAAAATGTTGATTGGGTTCATGCAAACATTAACATCTTAATAACTGCTGCCATATATTGATGTTTTTATAGTTATTGTCACACATTGTTCATTGATGCAGTTAATGTACTGTGTGTGTGTAGTTCCCTGTGGTGTCAGTATGACCTCTCACTGAGTTTATGTTGGCACACAGTGTCGATCTATCTACTTATCAAGGTTCTAATACTGCTGTTAGTGCCACAGTGTTTGGCCTTAAATGAAGTAGTTATAACATCTTACAAATAGATTTCTTAAAATGTTGGATGTGTTTAACATTTTTTACTTACTTACTGTTTGTGAGCCGATTATGATCATTATGAGTATAATAGAAAAAAAGAGGTAGACCTGATGTAACTCTTAACATTAAAACTTTCAGTTTCAGGTTATTATGCACTGATTATATACATGAATTATAATTCTCAACATCCATAAAATAATTAAGTAATTTTGGAAAAGTATTAATATATTATGAGTATTAACAATGCATGACTATTAGTGTTTAAAAATTAATTTGAATACAAATAAAGGTTGCCATCTTGAATTTTTGGGCCAAGTCCTGATCCAAAGAAAAACTTACAAAATGTGGGGAAAACACACACACACAAAAAAAACATTTTACAGCATAATTATGCTTTTTACAGTCTTGTATAAACGTTTACAGCCATGTAGTGGAGGATATAACTCTACTTACTTCCTCTACATAGATTTCCTCATCTTATAGTACTGTTTTAAATCTTCAAAATCAATATTCATATGGGGTTGACCTAAGATACAAAGGCAACTATTTCTGTTTTACACTATGTATTACACTATTTCTGAAAGTGTAACAGATTTTTCATTTTATTTCTAGCAGTTTGCTTACTAGCCCATTTTTTCCTTTACCACTATATCAGCAGTTACAGGAGAGCAGTCCTCCAAAGCTTTCTGCTCCAGGTACACAAGAAGGAAACAGGCAATTACTCATAATATCCCAGTAATGTTAAAAGAATGAGACTTAATTTTCCATCTGATTGCATTGAGAGAAATGTCAAACGTATTGGATTGAGACTGTTGTTTTAATCATTAAGGGAGCACAGCGAAGGTTGATGAAGATGAAGTATTAAGGTTTTGCTGCTCATGCATAATTTAGCCTATTGATCAGGTGAGGCTGTGAGGCCAAATAATTGGCTTCCTGGATGTGTTTTTGAATTGTGTGTTTTCTAAGGCATTGCAATATACAATATCCTGTTGGCCATAATATCGGAGTATAAATTGGATCAAATGATGAAATTATAAAACAGATTATTGATATTTTGGCTTGAAAAAATACTGTAGCTCTTAAATAAACGAATGGTTGTGGCACCTACAACACACTCAGAGAAATTCCCCTTAGTCTGCCGCAGTATTTTGTCTTGTAATGGAAATGTGTTTCCCTTGGAGGATCTCTGTCTTTCCCTTTCTCTCTCTCTCTCTCTGTCTGTGCATGAAGTGAGGCTGGCATTTACTTGACAATTTCTGCCTTTAAGTGCAGGCTTTAAGTGCAGTGTTTTTATCTACACCTAAGATAGCTACGGACCAGGACAATTTAACAGGCAATTTAACTGACCGTGTGTTAGTGAAGCTGTCTGAGTCCCACTCTCTGCCAGAGCAGCATGGCATGATGGATGTAGGCAGTCTGGGCTAGGTAAAAAGACACACACACGCACACACAAACACACCCACAATCCTATTGAATACACAGATACACAGAGATACACAGACACACTGCCCTGCCATATTTTCCCAATACAAACGCATATGGGCCCATCCACAGCCAACCCCCTTCCATTAAGTCAACATCTTGTGCTGGCGGTTGGAACAGTGCGGGGCTGGAGTCAGGTCGTCCAAATCCGTCAGTAAGAGGAGGCAGAGGCGTTTGTCATCCTCCTCTCTGGGCACCATCCTCCTGGAAGAGAGAAAGGGGGGACAGAGGGTGGTGGAGCTACGTAGCATCTGGCTCTGGTAGCTCCAGCTGCAGGGAGAGAGGGGGACAGGAGCTGTGCTGCAGCCCAGGGGAGACACTCTTTCTGCAGCCAAAACCACTCCACCACCCTATCAGCTGGAAGGAGGAGAGATAGAATTTGCGGGTGTTTTCGATAACCTACAATGAGGAAGGAGATGATGTAGTGCAGAGAAAATAGAGATATTTATTTCCTTGATTTCCTCTGGTGTGGTGTTTCAATTATCATTTCGATTTCTCACTGCGCTTATATTGCTCTGAGAAGAATTAGGGTCATTAGACTATAGAGACAAACCCCTTTACATCACATAGTATTAAGGTCTTTGTGGCAGTACTCAGCTACAGAAGTACGCGTCCTCTGCAACAGAATAACCCTGCAGCAACAGCACAAAGGCTGAGAATGGCGTTTGTGGCACATGCGCACACTCGTGCACAGTTTTACTCGAACATGCCACAGCGCAGAGAAGGTGTAAGGGAAGTATTGTAATGCCAACTGACTACAATGTTGGACCAGAGGAAAATGTCACCCAAATGATGACCCATAAATCACAGGCCACAGTCACGCAGCCAAGGCCTAGAGACAGTCTTTAGCATCTAGCGTCAGTACACAAATGATGTTTAGCCAGTGGCAGACATTTAGCACCAGACTCCATCGCCTCCAAGGGCGCTTTGTCACAGATCTATGGATGATTCAGAGCCTGGGGACAGCATTTAGTATTAGCACTTAATGTCCCAGTGTGTTCCAGGGGTTTGTTCTCAGGCAATATGGTTCTGCTGATTGAAAGAAGAGATCAAATTAGATGTTTTGAGGGAAGGGATGAGAAGTCGTCAGAGGGGCAACACATGCGTTGTTCTCTTATTGTGAAGTATGACCTTTATGGGGGGAAGATCTAGGGGGCTGAGGAGCCCCTTTCCTCAATCTGAGATGTCCTCTGGGATTAATTAACCCCATTCTTCCATTAAGCCTCTGGGATTTGCATCTTAGATTGGGAGTCCTGCAGGAGCCTCCATGCTCTTCTTCTCTGGTCTCTATCAGGTGCGGGCACTTCCTGTTAGATCAGAAAGACACCCTATACTCCATAACCTTTTTCAGATTATTAGATCTGTGACATTGTTGCCAGAGATGACTTTCTATGACTTATTTCCCATCAAGGATGACTCATTTTAAAATTCTTTAAGCCAGATTTATCATATGAGGTGGTGAGGAAGAGAAAATGAGCACCGGCATGAAGAAAGAAATAAAATTTAGTACTTCTGAACATCTCTTAACGTCTTCCATACATGCCACATTGGCCTTTGTGAAGACACTGTTATGGTTAGCCGGAGAAGCAAATGAAATTAGCCGCACAGATCACAAGCATCTGTTTGATGTCACTAATGATGTGTCAAGGGGGCTGCCATGTGCCATTGTTCTGATTGGCTATAGCTGCATGTCTGTATAATGTGCTAAATGTCATATTCCCAAAAGAGAGAACACAATTTTACCATTCTTTCCCAAAACTGGACCATCAATGTCAATCACGTGTGCGGCCACAGAAAGCCAGAGAGTGCCAGCTCACACACAACAAGCGCTGGTCCCCACAGTCTCATGATGACGGTCCCCAGACAGTCTACCATAACAGCTCCAGCTAATCTTCTTTTCATGGTCTTCATTACGACCTGTCGGGACATAAATTGACAGTAAATTGCCATGTTTATTAACGCAGCACTAAAACAGCATCCTTAACTGCTCTGCCCCCTCGCGCAAATGTTAACGTTTAACAGTGACCAAGAGGATCAATTAAGATGCGGCATAAAATGATGCTGCGCCCAAACAAATCTTCTCTTACACACAAACACACGCAGACACACACACACATACATCCACATACAGGGCCTCACATTCACAATTCCACCTTAATATGCCTCCTCAAACATTATGTCCTCTGTTGATGACCCCCTTTGAAGACCTATTCAGACAGACACTTGCTCGCCACATATTTGCAGCTCGAGTAACGATGGGAAGGGCCATGCTTCACGGAGCACTGCATCAACAGAGTCTTGAGTCTGAGACTTGCTGCGGCCTTTGCCATATAACACAGTAATTACTAGATCAAATCTGTTCAAATTGAGGCAACGCTGTTCTGTGATCCCTCCTATACTAATCAGCACGCTGAGGTATGGCTGTGTGACTATAAATTGCTGACTTAATTAAAACCAGGACCTCTCTGTCATCTAATTACAGGGAGAAAAGGTTATTGCTTCAATGCAATTTTCCAAATATGATTCCTTCACAGTTATTAAAGGCTCAGGCGTCGTTTATTGTTTCAGATTTTTCAATATGGAAATGGCCCCGGTGACAGACGTAATGACTCGGGGAAAACGCTTCATCTCGATAGTGGCCTGGCACGGCCATTTGTCTAAGATAAGTGGAGCGGACAGGAACGGGGAAATGTCATGGGAGGCATCCCATGATTGCCTCCACTTTACAGTTGTCATTAAACAGAGCAAAGGTTTCTTTTCTCCCATGTGGCAGCAATGAGAAGTTTATTAATCTATCCAGAATAGTAGGGGCGGTGAGTTATTATAACTATGAAAATTCACAAGGGAGAGGGAAATTGTGGAGCGGAATCGTGTGACGCGAGTCTATATATTCCCTGTTATTGTTCGTTCAAATCAATATTCTGCTTCAACTCCTTGACCGACCCTAAAATCTGAATGAAAACGGTTCTAGAGAAAGGGACACAAAACTCATATTAAGAAAAGTGCAGGGAAATCCCGAGAACGCATTGCAACCTAAAACAATTCGTAAAAAAACAGTGGAAAGAAAAATAGTGACTAATCAACTTTGTGGGAATTACAGTTCCTGAACAAAATAAAAAGGAGTAAATTAAAGTATGCCACTGTAGTTGCAAATGTCAGTAAATGTGCTAAATCCTCTCTCATAAAAACAGATGATGTAGGTAGATCTTGAGGGAAATGTTAACCAGTACTTGTATTTAAGTGTCTAAGATACATTTTTAGACATTTTTTTAAAATATTTTTTATCTATTGCATGTAATTCCTATTATATGAGAAAACAAAGGGGGCTGCTTTATCATAAGCCTCATTACTGGCATAAAGTTCAAACATTCTCTGTGTCTAAGATTGTCTGTGAACCTCCTCATTTAACATTTAAATCATGTCACAAGTTGATTTTTTTTTTCTGCTCTCTGGCTCAAAGCTGCAGTTGGGAGCTTGAAGGCAAACAGGAGGATGAACTCGATTATCCCTCTCTACCTTGAGCTGCAGCTCAGTTGGTCAGATGCCTGAGCATCAAATTCAATTTTGACAGAAAAAGGCAGACAACTGTCCTACTAATATCCATGAGATTCTGGCTTTATCTTATTCTTGTTCACCGTAAACAAGGAAACATTAGTTTAAAAGCTGTGAGAAGACTTATTATCCACAAATATTAAAGGAACTGTGGTAGGAATGACATATGTATACAGTATGACAATTGAAACATATTAAGGTAAATACTTTGTCTATCACCAACAAACAAACAAATCTTTTGGTCAGATTAACTTCCATAAATCTTAGTTATTTATAAGCACTTAAATATTCACATGTTCAGATCAATACTTTATGCTTAAACAACTATGAAGCTTATGTTGCACAAAAAAAAAAAAAAAAATCAGTAATTGATAAATACAATCTGGGACCGTAAGCGTGGGGCAGGAAGAGGCCACAGCAGATATATCCTGGACACTAATGCTGTGTGTCTCCCACCATAGGGTTTTCTTAATTACATTAACCAAATGCCTTCTGCAGTGTGTGTGTAATCTCATGGTTAACTGAACACCCCTGCAGCCGCCTGTAGCCGCCTGCAGCCCCCTCCCCTTTCTATTCCATAGTGAAATATTCATGCTGAAAGCCACTCTTCCCATCTACTTTCTCCCTCCAACATGATAATGCCTGGAATTGTTCAGCCATGCTACTATTGTCTGAGATCAATCCTAACTTAATAACGTTCAACATATAGGCTATACCTCAGACACAGCAAATATCATCTGGTTTTGAGCCAACAAAATTGAGTAAATTTTAATCCTAGTGAGACAATCACCACAACTGACGTCTAAATATATATATATATATAAATATAATTATATTGCTAACAGAAATTTTAATTTCTTTTTGCAGTTCAAAGGTGTGAAATGTGTCTTATCAATAAGCATTTTCTTTGAATTTAGCCTTGACTTTATAAAGTTTGTGTCAGATGTATCTCACTGGAAAAAACACTTTTGTATTTGTTCATGTCTACACAACACACTGATTTGAATTGACCAGGCAGGACTAATTTAAATACATTAACTATTCATTAATTGAATAAAGAGGCTAGTTAGCCCCAGGGCCCTTTTATAATCATAAACTGGGGTGTACTATTTATGCAAAACAGCAAAGTGCCATGTGCTGGCTTATTATGCTAATGATGAATGGCAAAATACATGTTTCTCCTGCCCACGAAGGAGGATTAGGCATGGCAGTGTCAGCAAGTTGTTTCCAGGGTACAGACTCTGCTCTTCCACATTATAGCATGTTGAGATGCGTATGAGTAATGTGATTCTTCTAGTCTTCTTCATGTAGATATGATTGCAGCCCCTCCCCATGCAAACTCTCGTCTTTTTCAAAGCATCATGTCATCAAGCGTGGACTTAACAAAACAGGACCACTTTCACACTCTCACACTGACTTTTATCTTTCAAGTTTTGTAAGTTATATTATGTTGATGAAAACTTTACATCCACTGTGGGAAAAAAATCACAGACTAGAGTTAGTGACTTGTGCTTTCCTGTATGTTTAATACCAACAAGGGATGCAGCAATACAACTTTCTCTCTCCTGATACTGTTTCCCATAAACCAACTCAAGATATCTACCGATTCTGAGTACTGATCCAATACAACGCTCTCTTTCTCACAAATTTAAAATCTCTATACCACACTGTGTGGAACTCACTGGGATCATTTTATGTAAGGTAACATGAGACCAGGGATTGCTGCAGGTTGTTTGTCAATCAACAGAAAATTAATCAGCAACTATTTTGATAATCAAATAATAGTTTTAGGCAGTTTGTTAATCAGATATGCCAAACATTTGCAGGTGGCAGCTTCTCAAACATGAGGATGTGAAGCTTTTGTGTTATACAGGACTGAATTTCTTTGGATTTTGTACTTTATCAGACAAAGCAAGACATCTGAAGACCGACCTCACTATTAAAAAATTATAATGAGCATTTTCTAACATTTTATATACAAAACAGTTAATTAGTTGAGAAAAATCATTGCAGATTAATCGATAATGGTAGCAAACCTTAGTTGCAGCTGTAATAAGATCAATATTGGATTAGTGCATCCCCATTGCTTACATGGGTAATTGTTCCTTTAAGTTCTGTGGTAACCACCACAATTTGAAAAAGGAGCATACTTTTCTTTTTTAGCTGTTTGACTTTGAGTCATTTTATTGATATTTTTTTAGTTATTTTATGGTGTATGTTAACAATTTAATGTCTCCTAGTCACCAGCATTCCTTCATCTTTGCTCTTTTAACATTAGGGACCACAAATCTTAATAAGTCTTGGACATTATAGTGTCATCCTTGACATTTAAGAGGACATGACGTGTGATTTCATGTCCTCCCTCTCATAATGTCAGCTAAACTAAACCAAAAATACTACAGGGTGACTACCGCCTGTGGACAAACTAACCAGGCTGCAAGACTCAAAAACTCAGCCAGCAATCTAAAACATGTGGTAGAGATTTAGATACAAGATTTAGCAGCTATTATAATGTTTCAAAGACAATCAATCTTACAACTCTCAGACTGTAGACTGATGAATCACCAAACATGGTGCAATGTGCTGCTGAGTGTTACTCTGTCTGGATTACATTTAACTTGTAAATGTATGCCATAGTAGTATGTTATTAACACTATGTACACAGAATTCACTTTTTTTTCTTTAAAAAAAAAAAAAAAAAAAAACACACACACACTCATAATTGTTCTTGTCTGTGGAAACTTCTGGATTATGACTTTTCCACTGGTAACTGAGGCAGTGTTCCCGAAGAGCAACGTTTATGTGTTTTTTTGTGATCTTGGTGTTGTCGAGGATGAATTTCATTTTGTATTTCATTGCCCTTTGTACAGTGACTTGAAGAATTATTTGTTTGAAAAGATCCAATTGAAAAATCCTGATTTGTTTTGGTTGTCTGAAGCTGATATGTCGAGTTGGCTTCTAATATGGAGATTTTTGTTTTGGCAAGATTTACAGGACATGCCTGGCAGCTAAGACAGAGATGACTGTACCCATCAGAACAGGACATTTCTGCCATGTAAAATGAATGCTCTGAAATCTTCTCTTTTTGAATCTGTGGAACATCTTGACTTGTCATGTTGCCATCCTAGTTATTATTGTTTAGTGTCTTGTAAGCCCATATGGGCTGGGCACCAGAAAGGTGCAGGCAGAACACTTAAATAAGCATCCATCAATTAGATAATACTTTCTCAAAAACACACACAAACGACAACCTGTGCACAGACCTGCCCGGGAAACGCCATGAGGATTTTCAAACAGGTTTTCAACACTTTCTTTGATAGGTTACAAGCTACAGCAGAGACAAGAATGTATAATGTTGCATATTTGTGGGTGACAGTGTATATTTAAGGAAATTGGTGCTTGAACCCTATTTATATCCCATACATGAACATAGCCTACCTGAACACTCGAGACATTTACACACAGCCACGCTTTCATGGCGTGTTCATGTCGGTGCGAGTGGAAACACGATGATACCGATGCAGCTCTCCCAGTTGCAGAGCCTTAACAACTGCATGGTGTCGGTAAATATTTTAACGTAGATTTTACTTTTGAATGTTCTCAGACTGACCCAAGCCGACACACCAAGAGCCGAGTTTGCGCGTCAGCTTGCAACGTGGCGCCTGAACTCTTCTCGCGTTACCGACATCCCGTAGACCAATAGCTGGGAGCCTGTCAGCGCGTGAGGCGGAGCCCTCTCTGAAACGAGCATTGTGATTGGCTGTACGTAAGGCGGCAGAAAATCCCGGTTTGGTTGCGTCCCTTTCTCAGGAAAAGGGAAAGGAGGATTGAAATCTCTTGATTGAATGCCGTAGGCGCTCCCAGCGGACCTGTCTGCGCCCAAGTGCTCCTTGCAGGTTTGGTAGTGTGGATGCGGAGCTGCTGCGACATTGTTGCAACACTAAATTTAGACAGAGAGGATTGTGAGTAGCGGTTCGAGCAGTGCAGCTGGCTACATAGCCGCTTGCTCATTGTGCAGTGTAGTGTCATACAGGCCTGTTTAGAAACACTATTTTGGCCTCAGAGAGCTCAGTTTCATCCCCTGACTGATGGACGTCTTCAGCTGCCTGTGGGTCGTGCTTCTTTGCACCACTATGGTGCACGGGAAGCCGACGTTAAGAAAAGAAAGAGTCATTCATGACTCAGACCTGAGCAAGCGAACCGACGAGGACAATAAAAGCTTCCAATACGACCATGAGGCCTTTCTTGGCAAAGAGGAGGCCAAAACATTTGATCAGCTCACCCCCGAGGAGAGCAAGGACAGGCTTAGGTAAGAAAATATTACTCTGAACACTACTGAAACACATGAGCTCATTTTCATATCGGAAAACATAATCAGACCTTGGCTCTGTCATTGTCACAGTTTTTGTAAATCACGCACACTCACTTCTCCTCCGCTGAAGTGTGTAGCGTGTAACTGTTCAGGCTCAGGACATGAAATTTTAACAACACAAGCACAAGTGCCTGAGAAAGATGTGCATGCCAGCAAATCTGCAGGGTTAGACAAAGCGGCGCATTATTATGTGACCTTCACTATTCTCACACACCGCTTGCTATAGGGTTAATTGCTTTGCCGAAATCTTAATTATAGATCTTCATTAAAGAAGCATTTGTAGGTGATGTAGTTTAAGTATAGTTGTGGGGCTGTAGCCAATCTTCTCACAGTGCTGCTGTGTATACACTGTGTGTGCTACGTGGTGTTGTGTGTGTGTGTGTGTGTGTGTGTGTGTGTGTGTGTGTGTGTGTGTGTGTGTGTGTGTGTGCTTTAAGCTCATCAAAGTGTTTCGGTGCTGGGATGACAAGTTGGCAACATGTAACACACGTTGACCAAATGGGCTTTCCTCCAAAGAAAAGTCTTTCCTGTAGTGTTGAGAGTGGGAGGAACCCTGTAACATCACAACGTGGCAACTCAGGTCTAAGAATACACCATGGCTACACTGCATTTTTCTCTAAAGAAGGGATTGCCTGCCCCTCCCACTAGAGTAGTCCCATTGAAGCCACGTCTCTTGTAGTAAAAATGGTTCCAGCAAAAATTTATTTGGTTTCTTTTTTTTCTGCCTGCTGGTAACCATAGGGTGTATTTTGGGTTGGGGGTGAAACAGCAACTGAATATTTGCGATTTTGTCATTAGACAAGGTGGCACATATTTGCTTCCATTTTTGAAACTTAACCATCAAGCTTTAAAATAACTCTAACAAATGCTCCCTGTCTTTATACTCTTTCCTAACAGTAAAATAGTGGACCGGATAGACAGCGACACAGATGGCTACATCACCACTGCTGAACTCAAGGCCTGGATAAAACGCGTACAGAAGCGTTACGTCTATGAGAATGTAGCAAAAGTGTGGACAGATTATGACCTGAACAAAGACAACAAGATCTCATGGGATGAGTACAAGCAAGCCACATATGGATACTACCTCGGTATGGGTTCACGTGTTTGGAGTGCACTGTGTCACTTTCACTCTTATTACACAGCCATTTATAAGTGTGACAGTAATTTGATTTTTATTCCTCACAGCCAACCCGGAGGAGTTTGAAGATGCAACAGATCAGTTCAGCTTTAAGAAGATGCTTCCTCGTGACGAGAGGAGGTTCAAAACAGCTGATCTGAATGGGGACTTGGCAGCAGACAGAGAAGAGTTCACAGCATTCCTCCACCCTGAGGAGTTTGACCATATGAAGGATATTGTGGTTCTGGTAAGCCTTCTGTTACCTCATGATAGTTAAGTGTGATTAGAAAATTGGGAAGACAGTAAGGCTAGTCTGTTTGTTGTCTCATTGAGTAAGCCAAGATCATAATGAGCACAAACAAATCAAATTCTATAAAGTTGAAGTTTTGTGATTTGTCTGTCCTCTAAAAAAAAAATATTTAATTCCAGAAACAGATTTGAGAGTCTGTTCAATGTGTTTAATCTGATGGGCCTCTTAGATAAATGTGCTACACTTGGATAACAACCTAGTAAAATTTTAACTCAGCCCGGAAATGATTGAGTTTCTATATTTTTTTGGAACAGGTCCAGTGGGATGGACTGACTGTCCCATTTAAGGCTCAATCTTTAAATATAAATTTGTCTTCGTGGAACAGTTGCGTGGCAAATGTTAGCAGTGATGCACTATGCTTCTGTGTTCATAAAAGTTGTACTACCCATTTGACAGAGTTAATTATTAATCGCTCATTTTTATGATGTCACTGAATGTTACCAAAGAACTGTTCAGCCGGTGGCATTTTCTCTGATTGTGGAGAATCTGGCTGAGACTAATAACTGTTCAGTCAGTTAGACTCCAGATCAGACTCAGACAGTCAGATCTCTCACACAACCGTGCAACAGTAAGATGTAGACATAGAAGGAAACATATATAGTCATTCGAAGAAAGAGACACTTGAGAGAGGATATGATTGTAGGCTAGAGTAAAGGGGCTCCTAGTACAGGTTGAGGCAGAAACGTGAAGTCATGATCTCATCTCACTGAGCGCCAACTACTCACCTTCACAGCTGCTCACATGACAAGAGTGCTCTGTTTAAATGTCAGGCTTCACATATCTACCATCTGATATCTGCTTCTGTGGCTGATATCTGCTTAAAAACACTGAGGGGATTTAGATCTTTGGTCATAGGTCTTTTTCACAGCAAACATTTTGACTTATTATAGTAGGAAAAGCACAGGTGCTGCTAATAACATTAACAATGTCTCTGTTTTGTTCAAGTGTTCCAGTAAGCCATGATAGTGTGACAGTGGGCCAGCATGCACAATGCCAGGACCCTGAGACTGAAGCAGCTAAATAGAATAAAGCCATCATTCATTTTCCTTTCAACACCTTTGCTTTCCTTACTGTGGTAAAATGTCTTCTTCAGAAAAACATCCTGCCCAACACAAGCTGCCTTCCTGACTGAGCAGGAAATCTCTGTTGATGTCATTCCGCCAAAGTCAATTGTATAGTAGGTCTGGGCAGTATTAGAGTTGTTTGACAGAAAATTAATCAGGAACTATTTTGATAATCGATTGATCTTTATAATCATTTCCAAGATAAAATGTCCCTAATTCTCTGGTTCCAGGTTCTTAGATGTGAGGATTTGCTATTTTTCTTTGACATATGTAATAGTCATTTGAAAGTCTGAAGGTACTGGACTGTCAAATGGACAAAACAAACTAATTGAAGGTATCATAGAGGGCTCTAAGAAACTCTGAATGGCTTTTTTCCACATTTTTTTTTAACATTTCATAGACCAATCAATTAACCAAAGAATCGAGAAAATGACAGAGTAATCAATAATGAATCGTTTGCTTGCATTTAACATGTTTGTCTGGATTTATTACAGTGTGACTAGTTAAAGATTCATCAGTGAACTTGATTGGTTGATTGGATGTCTGGTTGAAAGTAATCAGTTGTTGCTATTCTCAATTTGATTTAAATTTTTTCATGGGATTCAGTCTATTTACTCATTGAAAACTGTCTTGAGAGTAAATTTAGGTCAATACATTCACTTTATTGTAGGCTGATTGTATAGTATTTTCCATAATAGTAAACTATGACAGGTTTTATTACTGACTGAACTTATTATGTTGCCTGTGCTTATGAAATGCACAAAAGATCTTTTACACCGTCATAGTTTACAGGGGTCTATAGGTTTCATGTTTTTATTGAACATCTCTCCTTGTTTACACGCAGCCTTTCACAGGATAAGTGAGTATAGAAATGGATGGATGGATGTTCTTATTTATTATTAGTCAGCTATTAAACCACAGAAGCTACATGGACATTAATAATTCAGCAGGGTTCAGAGAGGGGATCTCACCTGCAGGAAAGGATGCATCCAGTGAATTGAATGTGTAGCTGCGTGCATGTGTTAATGCCCAGATGCACTGCACTTAATCAACGTGTGTGTGTGTGGTTAACTAATGATCAGCTCACACGGCAAGCCTCTAAGTAACACATTGACAAATCCAGGATATGAGTGAGACAACCATCTACCAGGGTTTAAAAAAAAAGTGTTGCTAAAAGCAAGCATAGAGCGTCTTTTAATGCAGAGGGTTTGGTTTCATCAGCAGGGAATCCTGTAATTGTAGTGTCAGTCTGCCAGCTCAGCTGTAAGCTGACCCTCATGTATTCACTCATACTGCCCGGGGCAACTTGTTTCTCTTTTATTACTCAAAGTGAAAGTTCCACTATTGATGGCCCTTGAGTCTCCCTTTAATGACATCATTAACTCATTTTGAATGCAGGAAACCCTGGAGGACATTGACAAGAACAGTGACGGACATGTGGATGAGGATGAGTATATCGGTGAGTGCAAGAAATGAATTAAAATAAATTAATTCAAATTAATTTAAAATAGATTAAAACAAAATCACTAATAGAAATTTCAGCTGTAAAATTAAAGCTCAGAAATGTGCTGTTCAGTAAATTAAGACCAGAGAGTAACAATTAGTCATACAAATATAATACAATAAACACAGCAACTTCAAAGCATGACTAAAGGTTTTAAGTTTTAACATTTCAACAACAGCTTCACATTATCCTCAGCTCTTCTGGAAGACCACTCGTAAGGGAAGAAAAAATTTTCAGCGTTTAGTTAGTCTGGGGAATAACTTGCTTGGGACTCTCAGATGTGAGGGATCTCACACATTCATAACTTAAAAGCAGATTAGCAATACAGTGTGGTGCAAGCCTATGAATTAACCACACATTAGTGAGTGTGCTCTTTATGGGCCTTGTAGCACTCTGTCCGCAGAGTTCTTTGAGTAATTATGACTATTTTTGTTGCATTTTTGGAGGATTCCTGCCATGAGAGCATTGAAGTAGCAAAGCATGCTAGCCATAAAAGGATGGTAGTATCTTAGTCTTGGCCCATGAGTTGTAATCAACCATTCGTTAAATGATAAAAGCATTCTGTTTATATTCTGCTAGTATTTATCTCCGGTACCTAATGAGCATGTTGGTTTTGTACCAAATAAGTTCTGGTTCTTTTGTACCCCCACTTTTAAAACACATTTATGGGAGCACATGAATTTATCTACCCACTACAGATCCCAATCTTGAAAATATCAAGTTACATTTTCAAAGGGGATTGATTTTAATACTTTTAATTTTAATAAAAGTATATATGAAGTATAAACTGTTTTTTTTTTTAAATATAAACATAAACTTCCATTTTTATTTGTTTCCATTCCTGTTAACGTTATGCTTCTTTGTTGTTTTAGCTGACATGTTTGCTCATGAGGATGGAGGTCCAGAGCCAGACTGGGTGAAGACTGAGAGGGAGCAGTTCTCTGACTTCCGAGACTTGAACAAAGATGGTAAGATGGACCAGGACGAGATCCGCCACTGGATTATGCCCCAAGACTACGACCATGCCCAGGCTGAGGCCAGACATCTGGTTTATGAGTCTGACCAGGACAAGGTACAATGTTTTCCAGCTTCATCAAGATGCTCAAGCCCTGTTTGTTGTCTTTTTGTGTATATAATTGGGAAGGTCAACCTGGGACCATTGTTGTTTTCCCTGAACCCCCACCCCCCCTTGTCTTGCTGCAAAACCAATCACCCTCCAAGGACAAATACAACTGAAGTTGATAAAGTTATACAGAGAAGAAAACAATGCATTTTTAATTTTATCCACATTGCTATGGCCATGGCCTGACATTCCCAAATTGTATCAACTTTTTAAAATTTTTAGCACATTGAACATTTTCTTTTCATTTTTTTCTTTCTTTTCTCAGGACCAGATGCTGACCAAAGAAGAGATCCTTGAGAACTGGAACATGTTTGTGGGAAGTCAGGCCACTAACTATGGAGAGGACCTCACCAGGAACCATGATGAGCTCTGAGCTCTTAGCACAGCTTCTGGTGTGTGTGTGTATGTGTGTGTGGGAGAGAGGAGGGTTGTTGTACACCTTTGTCTTCTATGACAGAATCATAGACTCTTGCATCTCCGCCCACCACCACTACCACCATTCCATCCTTTCCTCATAATAGTTGGACAGATATCAGTGCATTGGATTTTAAACCAACACTGTAAATATCAAAGGAGAGGAGGGATGAGGGTTGGTCCTACCACTAACACTAAGAGTCCATATCGATGGTTCTGTTTCTGACATTCAGAAGTAAAGCCAATCCCAATGGACTTACTTTCCATCGATGGTGCCTTCCAGCCGCATCGCCGGCTCCACTGCCTCAGAGATATGTGTAGTCTTTTAATAAAAACCTGTCAAAGCTGAATGCTGAGCTTTACACAAACTGTCAGATACAGGAACAGTTTTTGATAGCAATGTTAATGTGAAGCTACCGCTCATAAGATTTATTCTGATTTTATTTATTTATCAACTTACTTCTGAACTTAGGCCTGGGAGTAATGCAGTGTTAATTTAGACATTTTGTTTTTAACTGAAGACACTAATGATGTTTCTTCGTTTACAGTTTTCCTGGCCATATTACTTTAATGATATTTTTGAATTAGTTAAATGCTCTAAGAACTGTTGACAAACTGATGTTTAATGACATGGTCTTTGCACGTGTTTGGTTTTAGTATAGGCTGTGAAAGATTTTTTTTTTCTTTGTACCTAGTTTGAAATGTATTTATTGGTATACCTGAAGCCAACACTATGCTCTGTGTTAAATCTATATTGTCCTTTGCTTTGTTATCTGAGCTGTACCCTTTTACAGCTGTCAAAATGAATTAGGGTTTCATTTGGGTAATACTCCTAAATACATGAGAGGTATGTAAAGAAGTTTCCTCTCCTCACCTCTCTCATAACTCCTTGTTTACTGTTGCATCACTCCATCGGCATCTGCTGTCATCAGATGCACCAATTTTTATCCACTACATTTGGCATTGTATATATCAGCCGAGTGTTTTTTAACATACAACTTGTCAAAAATGTGTCTTTTGTCTTTTTTATGTTTTGTTTTATGAATAGTCTGTGTGACAGGTGCATAGAATTATGCAATTCATTAAAAGAACAAATTAAGAGCAGAACTTTAGGGACTTGAATTTTATGATTTGTCAAGTTAATGTCACTCAAAACCTTTTTTCCCCTTTTCCTTGTGCATTGATAGTCCACATCATAAATGGACAGAAACCCATCAACATGTCTCTTATTCCACACTACACATGCTCATCAATTGTGTCAAAATAAACAAAAAGAAAATGTATGGAGTATTTTGTGTGTGTCTGTGTGTGTGTGTTAAGCTGCAAAATATTAACATTGAGCTGGGGTGAAGTTTAGAGCTTTTAAAGGTGCCATTGGGTGCTGTAACGAAGGGACTTTGATTTGAAATTACATATCTTTTTAGTATTGCTTTTCAAAGATAGAGGCTGAACTCACTGCATAAATATGGTGTCTTTTCACATAAGAAGATTAACTGAATTACTTGAGTGGATCCACCTATCTAATAACACCTTACTATGCAGTTAAAGCAATTGCATCGTCTTTAAATGCAGCTCTGTGCTGTATTATAATTTCAAAATTATCAGTCCTGACAGCTATGACTTTATAAATCTTAAAGTGTCTACATAACAGAAAACAGTTGAATGAAGTACTGGCCTTCTGAGGTGTGGATTTACATGTACATTTTGCCATTCATAGCCTCTTTTACAACTTTATTTTCAGCAAAAGTAGCATCTCATATTTTATTCTTGAAACAGTTCAATGCAAACGCTGTTGTATGACATTAATTACTAAACTATGTGACATTTACAAGGTGAGAAAGGCTACTTTAGAGTTATGGCTGAAATAGTGTTGGTCCAATCATAACTATTACATCATCCAAAGCTGCATGTCCTCCCACTTCAAAATTCATTCTGGCGCTGCTGACTGAAGGAGATGTGAGGATGAAAGAGATTGATACTTAGTCAGGTCGATTGGGTCTATGGTTTTGCGCTACATCCTCTCTGCTGCCCTGAGGTTGGTCCGTTCACCGCATAGGGCCTCAGAAAACCAGGATGTAGCACGTGCAGGCCTGGAATACAGAGGGCAGAGAGTATCAAGACATGTAGTAAAGGTGGCACATAGTGTATCTGTGGCATCGTTTAGTGATGAAAACTGATCAGGAGAAGGAAGGGAGGAAGACACAAGGGAGAAGTGGATGGGAGAGAGAGACCAGAGGTTGCAATGGGCGGGGGGGGGGGACAGAGGGTCTGGTAAGGAATGGAGGAAAACAGCATGTCCAGTTCTTCAATGAAGTTGCTAAGTTGACCTGGTGGATGATCGTGAAGTATTAGAACAGAAGAGAATGAATTTCCAGCTCTGGGAGATCAACAAACCTGTCCCTCCACCCTGCCCAGCTGAACGGGAAGTGTGGGAGAGAGAAGTTGGCGGAGAGGGCGACCGGAGTGACAGTTTTGTCTGAGCAAATCCAGGGGAAAAAGTGTAGCACCAACAAACACTCATTTGTTCATTCGTAGCCTGCAGCAGTGGGATTCCAGCCTTCAACACATAATACTTTTAATACCCTTTCAGCTCTCTAGACTGATACACATTTAGCTATTTTGTTCCATTTTCCTTCTTAAGCTTCTGCTCTTAATACTCGCACTCAATCTACCTCTGCTCACTGGAAAAGAACTGTTTTATTTAAGACACTGATTAGTTAGTCTTTCTTTTTTGTCAACTTCATAGATTCTCCTAACATTTGCTATGAGTTCTTATATGTGTGCTCTAGTGCTTAAAGCTTCTCATGGGCATACTGTAACTCGGTACTGTAGCTGTCTTAGATGTAGGCCATTCAAAAAGTCTGTATTTGACTTTTTGACTCAATAAACATCAGGAACAAGCGGACGCTGTTACATCCATTCGTGACTTATTGCAGTCTACACACTCAGGCCTGCATTCACAATAGAGATGGAGTTGAGCTGACTTGCTGTTGCTGCTGGCTGTTGCAGTAAAACTCTCAGATGTAACTGAGAAAGCTGCTCTGCCACCCAGCCTGTCCCCTCTGCCTGCTCATGTGGAACATATGGATATATGTGTGCCAGTTAGCAAGACAAGTCAAGCGGGACCAATGCGATAAAGCTCATTAGGAACAAGGGACAAGGCGATGTATGTGTGGGCTGTGTTATTCTGTTGTAATGTAGGACCTTCTTCAAGCACCCTCAGACCATGACTGCAGAAGCAAAAAATGTCTGTAAAGCTATTTTTCAAATATTCAAGTCTTGTTTAATATTTTACTTGTATTTGAATTGCTTTGACTTTTCATGTTTGTATAAGAGTATGAAATGACAATAACAATGATTATTTCATAAAGAATTTTGTAGAAATGGGTTACAAAAATGTGGCATGGCTCCACTTGCACAACAGCATCCAAGAATATAGATTTATTTTCAGATGCATTTATTCTTTGCTCATCTGACAAAATGCACCGGATTCGAGGAACATTCAAAGTGGAGGTGTTGCCTGTAGTGGCATCTGAGGTTTTTGGTTATTTTTGGGTCCTGATAAAAACCCATTAGATAATCTAATGGTTGCTCTGTTGCCTCGCTAAAGAGTGTGGGGTCAGTCTTGCATCATACATTTGAATAATTGGGAGGCCTAAAACACTAAGTAGCTCAATATACTTCCTCCAAATAGCATATGAGGTTTGTCATGTGTCAGTGTGCATCTGTGTGTCTGAGGCCAATGTGTGAGTGAAGGTGGATGAGTATTAAGCAGTGCACAGAGATGTAAAAGAACCAAATGGACTCTCTCTAAAGCTTGCCTCGCGGTCATGTTTAGCCCACCCCTCCTCTTTATGATGGGTTCCTAATCATTCACACTGGGGGAGTGTGTGTACAGTAATGCCTTCAGACGGCTCTCATATGAGCGTCTGCGTGGATCACCCCCCTCTCCACTGATAGTAATGAGCCCTCTGGGTGAGAGCAGGGTGAAGACAGTCAGAGAAGAGGGTCATAAAGTGTAGCATATTAATGTCTAAGACTATGAGCCTCCAAATCCAGGATCATTTTCATTTAGTCTTGTCCACCAACGATCTTCTTTTAAAGAGCTTTTTTCATAGTACACTGCCATTTCCATATCAGCAATTAACAGCAGCAAACCCAAAATGACTACTGCAATTAAACTGCCTGCATAACTACACAATCTCCACCTAACTACCAATCTGCATCCCCCACCCCCCACCCCCCAGCTCCTCCTCCTGCTCCTCTCTGACTCTATCATCATGATGCCCTATTTTCATCTGAATATCTCTGCGCTCCCTCATCTTTGTCTTTTATGTCTTGTGTTTGTTCCTTCCACCCCGGGGATAGTCCAGGGTGTTGTATGTAATGATCTTTGGGACATCTGACCCATCCTGTGCTCAGGCTTTCATAACAGGATTTCTGCCCATTATATAATAAGATGCATAATAGCACAAAAAAAAAAAAAAAAAAGAGTACTATCTCTGTTCATTATCGAGCTGTTAAAACAAAACATTTTATATTTGTCTGGCTAAATGGGAATTTTATACAAATCTTTCTCTTCTCATTGGAGGTCAAATTATAGTTGTTGTTGAAACTGCTGCGATCTCGACAAATACATAACTGCATAAACTCAGAAAAATACAGAGTTTTGTTTCTTTATGGTACATTGTTATTTCTATCCTTGTTATCATCATTATGAGTGGTAGTATCACTACAATTTCTCAGTGTGCAAATAGTTATATACACATATATATTGTATTCAATTTTTAATTCAGTTCAATTCAAATTTATTTGTATAACACCATCTCATGCAAAAGCAGTTCAAAGTGCTTTACATAAAACCAAAATAAATAAATACAACAGCAAAAATGTGCAAATAAACAGAAACATCCATGCATACCTACACATAAAAACACATATACATACACACATACAAACAACATTCTGTATGTTAAAAGTTAGGGCATGATCTAAACTAAAGGAATTAAGCCTAGTGTGTGCACATCACACATATGATGCAGAGGGAAGCACCTTCCACTGAGGACTCTAATAGGCTGATTCCTGTTTTTTTGATCCTCAGTATGTTTAAAGGTGATTAATAAATAAAATAATAATAAAATAATAAAAGGCCAATAAAGTGTTCATGATTTCTCCCCCAGATTTTTATTCCTGGCAGTGTGGAGTAGGCAGCATTTTGTGAAGGAAATTAATATTTGCGGGAAATATAATATAACAGGTACCAGGATATGTAAGTGAATATGACTTTAGGCACACTTTTTGGTCAAATTCTTTTTTTAAGGGGGATGGGGGGTAAATGGCTGCTTAGACTTTGCTCTGCATTTTTGCAAGTTGTATGACTGTATGTGCGTGTCATGTGAATGTAGGCTAATTCAGCGGCTTGCATGTTTGTACTTATGGACAATGAAGCTTGAAGGAATCCATCAATCTTTCATGTCATGTCAGAGGAAGTGGTTATCACAACTCTTTCCCATCACAGGACTCTACTCCACCTAGTGGTGACAATGCAGAACTTAGTGTATGCAGGCAACCTCTTTTCTCTTTAACCACTGCACTTGTGCTGGTCTATCATCATGAGTCTTTATGTGCCCATCAACACAGTGTAGATAAGGAATCGGCCATTAATGACTACACAATTAGAGAGAGGGCTTTAAAAAGCAATACATTTCAATTTAGGAACCATAAACCTAGTGAGTTGGTAACTAATTGTAACTGCCTCTGGAGTAATGGAGGCCTTTTGAACTGGGGTCAGGATTACTCAAAATCAGTTTGAAACTGCTTTTACATGGCTGCTTCGCTGCTCTAGTCAACCACTCATTCTGACAGGCCGCTGCATATCTTTCATGATATATGCAGAAGGGAAAACTTTTCAAGTTTTAATTAAAAGATGGGCAAAGTGGCCCACAGTGGAGTTGTTTTGGAGTTCATGACAGTGAGAGTGCAGACAACGCTATCCCAGTGAGACTGATATCTTTGGACAAAATGCCTCTCTCGCTCCATTTGTCAACATTTGTCTCCCTCCTTTCTCTGGTACTCTCACCCCGTGTCCCAGCATCTGGATACCTCTGGGATGGAGGGGAGGAGAGGGGAGACTAGACCTTATTTCATCCCTCCCATCCCACTGTTCCCCAGGGGGCTTGGTTTGATTTGTGATCTTGTATCTCACATGATGGAGACTCATCTAATCCTGTTAGAAGTTAACATCTTCCAGTGGAATAGATGAGACAGCAGGAGGGAGAAATAGAAGATGAAAGAATGGATGGGAAAGGAGAGAAAGGAAATTTTAAAAAGCTCTCTCTGCCTCTATTGGCTGGCCCACATATTGGGTTAGAGTATACATTTGTGTGTGTTTTTGTTTCTGTGCCTGTGTACCCTCATGGGATGCTCCCGGCTGCTGCCTGCATATCTGACAGACTCCTCTCAAGGTGTTTTCCCCTCGCTGTCTTTCTGTATCTGCTCCATCTCTGCTCCCTGAGTGGGAAAGTTTACCCTCTAGGCTCCATCTGAGCTCCAGGCCCCCAAGGCCTCTGCATTCCCAAAGCTCCTACACACCGGAGCCCCTCAGGCTCCCTGCTATACCACAGGGAATACCCCCAAGAACCCCTAGGCCCCTCAGACTGTGGAGCAGCAGCTCTGCACAAGAGAGCTAGCCCGAGGGGAGGGGGGGCTGTCTGGGAATACAACTAAGAACATGCTTCACTTAACATGCAAACAGTTCCTGACAGCGCCTCCTGTTGGTGCAGCATGGTTTTTGCATGCAGGCCTCCTCCTAACCCCGTTAAGTTTCCTCTCTAGGGCCTTGACCTTGTTATCAATCCCTTGGGGCTCATAGAGGCCTCTGTGCGCTACATGAGCATTGACCTTTCCAGCTTCCAGAGGTTAAATAATGTTTTTTTGGCCCAAAGAATCACAGCATGAGCTGTATGCTGATGTTGGATACACCTGGGACTTGACTGAATAACATATTGAAAAATAATCTCTCTCTTATCAGAGCAGCAAGGCAACATGAATTAAAGGCAAAGACAGCCCACTCTTTTCAATATACATCTCAAGCACATAGAAAGTAAAGGTTGAACTTGGATATATGGAATGAACTGTGCTTGATTCCTGGCTTTGATTGTGACAGTGAAGTTATATCACACTTGCATTCAAAAAGAAACATATTTTGGGGGTTGCACGTGGATATGGGGGCTGTGAAGCTAGCAGGCCTGCTGTCCTACAGATGTCTTGGGCTGCGTGTTACCAGGTGTACGTCACCTGAGATTACCCACGCTGACACCCCTTAAAGGCAAACAGCCAGCATTACAGCTGAGGGGGCATCTGGTGGCGTGTGTGCATGCGAGTGTGTATGTGTGCGTGTATATGTGTGTTCATGCATTCAGATTGGTGGTAACATTTGGCAGAATGGGACTGAGCACAGAGATTTGTTGTGTTATCAAATATTACACTTCTTCCCATCCCATCTCCAATCAGAAACTTTGTCAATCAGCCCCACTTCCAAGGAATGTAGATCCAGCAGATCAATGTAAGGTTTGAGGTCAGTGTCTCTTTGAGTGTGTGTGGTAATGATGGTGATAATGATTGAGGACGTTTAAAGCATGAGTTCCTTACGCTCTTTCCACAGTCTTGGCAGTCTCCAGTTAAGAGTGAACTGGAGTGAGTAAAATGTTCAACTCCGCTGTCCCTCTGATCTTCCTCTGCTTCCAGGCACCCCTGCAGAGAGAGAACAAAGAGAAGCACTTCTTAATCAAAGTGCATTGGATTAAGAAGCAGAACATCACAGAGATACTACCTCACAGCCATTACGTGGATTGGAAAACAACCTGAATCACCACTTCAAATGAGCAATCTGTGACCCTGAAACAGCAGAATGGCATTTTAGTCTTCTTGTTGGTTTTGCAAGTGTCAAGGGTTTGCTGTTGGAATGGAACAAGTGGTGCAGATGTGGGTGCACATACTGTATGAGTGTTTCTGTTGAGTTTGAGTGAATGCCTCCAGTAAATGTTCACTGCGGTTTCCATGTGTGAACACGTAGCCAGCAGCTAAATATACCATGCTTGTATGTGCGTGTTTACATTGCTTTTCCAGGTATGTGACATCATTAGCCCACAGAGCCATGCAACAGCTCTGTGCCCACATTGAGTCATATTTTATTAACATACCTGCTGTAGCTGAATCATCCCTTCTCTTATAGACTTGCACACGAGCTGACACACAACTCCATCCACATCATGCATATTTGATGGGCTAGGGCGTACTCTGAATGTGCCTTCCTGTTTCTCACTTTGGTTGATATTAACATATTTATTGTGGCCACTCTGTATCACTGAGGGTAACACTGAAGTGGACACAGACTATTTGAAGACTGAGGTGTAAAATTATAAGCAGCATTTTGGCATCAGTCACACACCAGCACTTGTAAATGGAAGAGCTCAAGTCCCATCTGCTTGACTGAAAGGGCTTATACTGCCATCATGTGGCTCCAGGATGTAAAATGTTCCTCTTCAGTCCAAGGCTATTCTTCACAATAGGGACTTGAAGTGTGTGTGTGTGTGCATGTTGGGGCCCAGCGCATGCAGGAGGGGGCAGTCAGCTAGTACAGCCAGCTGACACTGAGGTATGTGTCTTTTCTAATGAGATTTATTGGGCTCCAGATGTTCCTGGTTATGAAGATGTGTGTCGGAGATTTAGGAGGGTGAGACCTGCACCCTGTCAGAGTCACAGTGGGGTGCTGTTTTACTGTCTGTCACCCCCCCTCCCCCTCCCCCTACCTCCCACCCTCCACCCCTCACCACCATCAGCACTCATAGGTGGCCTCTTAACCTGACAACACCAACACCTCTTCTCTCTCTACCACACACACACACAAGCACACACTCGTACCCTTGACAACAATGTGGATCATTTTTATACATTTACAAAACATACAAAATACAAAAGGAATGTCTATAAAAGTAAGCAAATACACCACATATATACAACGTTATTAGGTGAGTATCATGTGTTCTGTAAGAATATGAAGATGTTCACATTGCCCAAAGCAAAAAAAAAAAAAAAACATCTGTGAAAAATCTGTGTTCAAATACATGGACAAAAAGTGACACATTGTCCATTTCCTAAATCCAGTTTACACGGTCCAGCACATTTTCAAGGTGACACAATTTTTAACAATAAAACAAGAAGCCAGTGCAAGTGTACTAAAATATCCAAAATAATGTATCAACATTTTCCTCGTCTCATATTCAATTATTTTTCTTGGCTCAGAATGAGTGTGGTATTGTACCCTCTCAAAGTCTTAATGTCAAATAACCAATTTGAGTTCTAGTTGAGGTGCATCTTGAAGATCTTGTGGATCATCAGTGAGTCTGTTCTCTCGTGTCTGAGGGAGGCATCAGCTGTGCCCACCACCTCCGCAAGTCTGGCATGGCACCACAACCGTTGACCAGGCTCCAAGCGTCTTTCTCTGCTAGCTGGCACAACATATTGTCACCTTCCTCTTTGTCCTCCTCCTCCTCCTCTCGCTGCTCAGATGGCAGGCTGCAGCTTGGTCAGGTTCCTCTGGTGCATGCTGTGGTGGCGCACCAGCTCGTCAGAGCGGGCAAACTTCTTCTGACAGTTGGACCAGCGGCAGGTAAAGGGCTTCTCACCTGACGAGGAGGGGACGAATAAGGAAGAACAGAGGAAAATCATTGCTTTAGAGTGAATTCAACTCTTGGAATGTTTTGTTGTGTATGAATCAACATCACAGGGACCATCTTTAAAAGAGTATCTCACTGGGAGAAGAATGAAGAGGTAGAAAATAAAGGTATACGCACTTGTTTTACCTGTATGAGTCCGAGTGTGCGTCTTAAGGTGGTCTGACCGTGAAAACTTTCTCTGACACGTCTCACACTGAAAGGGCTTCACTCCTATACAGAGATGACAGTGGTTGGGCAGAAACAGAAATAAGAAGAGGGTGAGGCCAAGGTCAAAAGTTTAAATATATTGGAATGGATGATGTAATCACTGTCGGTAATTGAAAGCATTATGTGTGACACTGTTTAGGGGAGATTTTACAGTTTCAACACATCTTTGTGTGTCATTTATGAAGAGTTATGTTGTGAACCACTGAAAGAAAAATCAGTAATCTCAGATAATCAAATCAGTTATTTTAACATTTCCTGCGACACTCGTTTTCCATGTTGGCTCATATATTTGGACAAAATAAAGCTGTTGCCCACCACACAGTATATGTTAACAGCAATGTAGTTAACATTAATTTGTCGTTAGAGATCATTTCTGAGGCTGTATATTGTACAATTTGTAAGAGCAGTAAAAGGAGAAGTGAGAGAGGGAACCCAGACAGCAGCCCGTCATCAGTGTACAGTACCTGTATGTCTGCGCTGGTGTCTCTTCAACTGGTCTGAGCGAGAGAATCTGCGGCCGCAGTCTGTGAAATCACACTGATAAGGCTTCTCTCCTGCAACATAAGTCCCCAAATCATCATCATTATCAACATTATTATCATCATGGTTACCCAAATTCCAAGCCTTCAGGATCATTAATACCAGCTGTACCACCAATAGTGCATCTGTTTCACTCTCTTACTTTCTGCACCATCAAAATGCATACGTCAGGCTAGTTTTGCCTTTTATCAGTGCTGTTGTAGTCAGCCTTTATGTTATTCATCTTAGGAAAGTCGACTGAGCATGCACACACTTTATTAATCTGCTTTTCACTCACACCGCTACACAGACTCAAACCTGGTCATAGAAGCACTTGTCTCTCCCTTAGAATACCCCCACCCCAGTTTCGTGCATTTCATAGTTAACTTTTACAGTCTTTTTGAATTTACTATTGTATTTCTAAACAGAAGCGTTTTGAGGCCTGAGCAAGTAATCACATCTCACCTGTGTGTTTGCGGCCATGCATCTGCAGATGTGAAAGCTTGAAGTATCTCTTGCTGCAGCCAGGATAAGCGCACACAAATGGACGTTTCTCATTGGCGTCTGATGACCTCACGACCGGAGGAGCGATACCAGGTACCCGTCTGACATCCTTTGAGAAAGAGAAGTCAGTGAAGACATAGGGCTTACTGGGTGAGATGTTCACTTTGTGTATTAATTTACTGTACGTCTATGCATGTATTTGTGTCTGTGTGTGCATGCATGTGTTTTAACTGGACTGACCTGAAGTCCTCTGAAGACCCCGTGTGTGTGTATGTGGTACTGGGCACTGACAAGCATGGGTGGAGGTGGTGCTATGGGTTCAGGGTCATAGTTAGTTGCATGGCCACTGCCGGGCAGGAGCAAAATGAAAATAATTAATACACAAACACTGAACATTTTTGGTGCAGAATTAACAGCTTTGGCATAGCAAAGATTTTACATAGATTTGTCAGATCTATCAATCTTTCTATCTCAAATTAAGCTCAAATTAGTCTTTAAAACATATACAGTAGAAGTACAAGACTGCACACAAATACACATTATTATGCTTTTCTCTACTTTTTGTCTTCCCTAGGCAGTGAGCAGGCAGCCATCTCGCCAAATTCTCCTCTTCTTCCTCCTCTGCACCACCACAAAAACCAGAAAAGACTCAAGATTAAAAAAAAAAAAAAAAAAGGGTCACCTCTTCATTGAAGATGCAAGGCTGTTCATTTGGTGGTTCCATGTTACACACTCCAGCTGAGATGCCATTTGGTACAGGTTATCACTGAGTAAAACATACAGTACAGCACAACCATGAGCATTATAAAATACCAATATTTGTGGTAAAATATTGGATTTTCTTTTGTTTTTAACAAAATACGTTAATCCATGAATACATTAAAAGGTTAATGAACAGGGTTAGTTCGAAGAAACATGGAGAAAATATGTTTTAGTTTTGTCTTTCTTTCTTTATTCATTTCGATATTTCAGGGGGGATCCTAGAATTAAAAAACACCGGCAAAATTTATGTTACAGTGCATTCTTCCTGTCACTTCTCTGCCCTTGTATGGGTAATAAAGACATTTCATTCAAGGGGAACTCCAAATGGTTCACTTATTAGCACATCCTCTCCACCCACCACTCCTCACTGGCTTCATTAACAAACATGGGCTCTGAGCCATTCTTTACCTTGGCACATCTCACTAGTGCACACACACACTCACATAGTACAAAAACACACACACTTGGAGATGCGATGCACTCTGCGGGGGTGAGAGCCTCCGTGCCTAGTACACCACGGACCATTGCATGACATCACTCTGTCCTCAGTATCATTAAAGGCGGGAAACAGTTTCAGGGGAATTCTGGACAGCATTCTTTGAGAAGTCCTTGAGGGAAGGATCGCGATGGCTCGCTAATCAGTTCTGAGCTATGGTAAACTGTGGAAAGACTCACTGATATCTGACATATATACACTGTGTGTGTGCATGTGCATGTCTCTGTGTCTATTTGAGGGTTTCCAGTTCATGCCATAAGCTCTAACAACAGTGAAGTCTTCCCTTCTGTTATCAGCTGCTGTTCCAGTATTTGGGTTGCACATGTTCCTTTTCTCCAATAACATTGTGGGGCGGCATTCAAAGAATTTCAGCCTAATTTACCCTTTGAGATGTTTTGCATCAAAATGAAAACAAGTTGGAAACACATTCAGAGATTTAAAAAAATAAGCAGATTCTCAGCCTTTAACCACCTCACCCTCCCCCACTCCACTCTCACTTTCACTGAGCTTGTCTTTTTTACTTTTCTCCTCATTTTTCCTCAGGGTGGACGCTCAGACACATCAGCAGTAGATCACTTAGTGTTTGTTTTGGCCTGCTGAGCAGCAGTGGGCAGCACTTAACCTCAGAACAAATTAGGATTCACAAACCAGACGGTGCAGAGGCAGACACAGAGCTTAACATAGGATCAGAGAGAGTTCACACTTCTAAAAATTACCAGCAAGAGAGTGAGCTGCATGTGGTGTTAGTGGAAAGAATCTGACATTAATCAATGAGTGAGGAGTCTGAAAACTTTTGGGAAGAGTGGGATTGTTCCAAAAGGGATTTAAGGTAGCAGTAGTCAAATATAGCATGCAGGGACAAATAATTGTACCTGTTGTAGTTTCTCAGCAGCAAAGCTTGGCTGCTCGGACAGGATTCTGAAGGATTGTGGCAACCAAACACAGGAGGAGCGGCCGGGTACTGCTGGTCAACTGCATATAACAAAATATTAAAGTTCTTCAAAAAGTTGTCTTTCCATTCTCCAGCAGCTGCTTACTATCTAATAACACCTCCCCCAAATGTTTATATTCCCGTTTTATATTCTGTTTCTCAAGTACACTTATAAAAAATACATTTATAATATTATTACAGGTTCATTTAAAAGGTAAACGCACAGCTCTTCTTTTCAAAGAAAGAACGGGTCAATCAGAAACAGTGGTCCTTTTCAGGTTCACATAGTATATTGGTCCCCTGACAGTTTTTGACATTCCACCAGAATCACATAAAGCTGTTTCCTCAAGTTGTCATTTCCAGAGTCATTAACCATATGTTTAAAGAGCGAGAGGAAGAGTGTGTTTATGTATGCTTGCGTAGGCTATATGACTGGACGGCCCAGACAGAGACAGAGAGAGAGATGAGTGAAAGTGGATAAGAGCGCTTTTGTCGTGAAATGAAAAATGACAGGTTACTTATATAACCTTGCTGTGACATGACAGTCCTCCAGTCTGTGAGTCAATTTAGTGAAAAGACGTCAGGATGCAGACAGTTACCTATGTTGTTTGGCGGTGACTGTGTGTCCTCGTGTTTGAAGGACAGACTGGAAAGCTGAGGGGTGTGGTGAGATGGAGTGTGACCGTAACTGGGGTTACTGTCAAAACCCACTGCTCCATAACCTGAGAGAAAACAAAAAAAAAAAAGAGAAGCGATGGAAAGTTAAAATGATCTTATTTGCCTGGTCGAGTCATTAGATTACTGTCTCGCGAATGTCTGTAACATTCTGAAGCCTATAAAATCTCCAGTATCTGATCAGTTATCTGAATCCTGCTGGTAGTAGCTCTTAGTCCCTGGCAGGGTTACCACAGAGAGACATTCATCAAACTACTAAATCCTCTTTCCTTGTAACATATTCTTTTTTCCCCCCATTTATCTTTGGCCTAGTGGTTGCAATATTTATGGCAGGTGGAAAAAAGAAATCTGGCACAGACAGATGAGATGAGCTACTGTAGAATATTCTCAGAAAAAAAAAGCCAAGGTTGAGGAGTAATGAATTGCATGTATGCTAACTAAATTACAGTTAGAATACTGCACAAAACGGTAACAGTAACTTGTTACTTGTATAACTAATAATTGGAATGCAATACATTAGGATGCACAGCATGTTAAAGCCGAATGTTAAATCTGAGAAAGCTATGTGAAAACTAAATGATCATCAATGCACATGCAATGTGTTTGCAACATTTATTGCACATACAGGCACAGTTTGTAGGCTGCTATATCCTGTGTCAAGCCCGAGAGGGATGTTGAAAAGCTTCTGAGGAAAATGACTCACAAACTGTTACTTAAATCCCTGCAGACTGCTGAGCATTTTATCATTTCATCAAAAACTATTTTCCACAGAGCAAACAAGACTCACTGCTTACTGTCTGTAAGAGTCACATCACCAGACACACACGGGTTTAAATCTCTGACCTGAGTAATGACCCCATCAGGCAACAGGCACAAGCTTTGTTTACAGTAAAGGTAGAGACATCATATCTGTGTTAAAGCTACACAGGGAGGAAAAAAAATGAAGTTTGATTTCAGATTAAGATTCCAGATAAATGTCAGCATAGATTGTGCAAGTCTACTATGATTGATAAAAATTTAATGGGGCGAACAGCCAATTCTTAGTTATTGTATTAAAGATTCTTCTGATGAAATTCTCCCGAATTCTGAATTCTTTTTTTTTTTCTTTTTCCAGCTGAGGAAGCTGCTTGTCACTGCATGTGTGGTCATGTGGTCACTTTGGTAAAAACAGTAAAAACAAATGTTCTAAAAAAAAAGTTTCCATGTAATATGTTTTATACATGTCTCCTCAAAGTCACTTATTCACAATCAGCTGGAGTGGCTTTCAGGTTTTGTGCGTACTTGTATACATATATATATATAAAACTTACATATAAGTTTATTATTACATTGCATTTGAGGCCTGGTGAAACTTAATGAATAATCTACCTAATCATCTGTTTTTTACAATGATTCATTTATGCTGATGCCATAACAGTTATTGTTATTCTGCTGCAGACTGAAGATCTGTTCAATTCTGCTGAACAGCTTTGTAAATATCACTGCAAAGGAACTGTAATAGATCTCTGCCAGAGTGCTACCAGAAAGCTGTCAGGCATATTCCTGACACGGGACAGAATGACCCAGTAGAGCACAAAACATCTTGTTCAGACACAACACTGAACATGTACATATATACATCATAAACACATATAGCAGGAAATGTCACACAGAAATTTAGAAAACACTCTTTGATTTGTAATAAAACCTGAATTTTATTGATTGGTGCGTAAAAAACAACAGCTTCCCATTTTACACTTGCATGATATTAAGCTGATTAGAGAAGACAGAGCTGAGGTGATATGAGATGAGACTTGGGATCTGCATGCTTACCCTGGTTCCTGGGTGCAGGGGGGCTGTCAACACAGCCAGGCAGGTAGGTCCCATTTGGAAAAACCCTGGTTTGACCTGCAGTTGGCTCTCCAAAGGCCCCGACCCGACAGGGGCCTGAGCCTGTAAACTGGCCTGAGAAGTGCACTGTGAAGGCCCCAAGTCCACAGTGAGGGTCCTCTATGGGGTCAGTGGTCCCCCAACCTGGTTCCTGCTTGATGAGGGAGTGGTGGGAGGGCAGGGAGCTGTAGGGAGAGCCAGGATGGAGATCCAGCAGTTGGGTCCACTGACCATTGCCAACAGACATCCCACAGCCACCACCAGCTCCTGGGAGGGAGGGCACTGGGGGTCCTGGAGGTAAGAGAGTCAGATCTCGAACATCTGACCCCATCGACATGGCTCCACACGGTTCAGTCAGCATTGGGGATGGCAGGTTGAGAAAGTCCGAAGGAGTGAGGGTATTCCAGTAGAAGATGCCGCTGGCAGATTTAAAGAAGTCACACAGTAATAAGCACACTCTCCAGCAAAAACAAACATCAGTAGCCACAGTATACTAAGAAGCCATCTTTCCCATCTCCAGGGATTAAGTGAATAATAAAAATAAATTAAGAATATCTTGATAACAAAAATCTGGGTGCCAAATCTCAAGCTCCCTGAGTATCTGCAATGGGTTTGGAGTGAGAGCCTGTGGGGGTAACAGTGCCTTGTCCCTCTGTCTATAGTGTCTGGTTTTCCTTAGTCTCCTGAAGGCTAAAATACTGCATAACTCATTGGACAGGGGGAGGAGCGAACGAGTCTGAGAAGAAGATGACTCTCTTGCCTTGCCCCGGCCAACACAGACTGCACTTCTGAGTAGATTCTGACTAAGGATACATTTGCATGAGCGGGTGTTGCTTCTTAACCTTTGTTCAAGTTCAAGTGTTGCTCATATTAAATGTTTGTGTTCGTGTGTGAGAATGCTTGTGTTTCTTAACTTCTCTGAAAATTAAGGGAAATGCTGAAATAAGGGTTTAAAGTATAAAACAGCCACATAAGTATTAGTAAGTAAATAATGTTTCATTCTGCTGATGTATACATGTATGTTTGCACACATTAGAATTGTAATTTATTGTTGGTATGGCTCATAGATTTGGAAAATTTTGATACTTAACATCCAGGGTGTGTGCATCAAAGAAAATTCTGGATGTCTGAAAATGTACAACTGAGTAAAAAATTACACATGTTCAAAGCTCAGTAAAAAGATTTTTAAAACGCAAAACTGAGAGGTTTTGTATTTCATAAACTAGTGACCTCAGCTAACATTCAGCATCATTTCTGACTCTTCTGACTCATCTGTCCTCTGAAATATACCCTACTTTCAAAATAAGTTAATTAGATGAGGCAATAATGTGTTATATTCACCTTATAAGTTTACATATACAGAGTTAGGAGTGTTTTTTTTTTTCCATTATGACTGATTAAACACGATTAATTTGTACACAAATTCATTATTCAAAACAGTAAAAAAAAAACAGGATCAGACATGCAGAAAATGTGCTGTGAATTTTCCCAATTTGGAAATAGTACTGTTTGGCTAAAATCAACTCACACATACTGCGTGGCCTTGGAACACTGCCACATCACACAAGCGGATAATTATTTATTAGTAGCGGAGAGAGGGAGTTCAGTGTATGTGTGTCTGTGTGTGTGTGTGCACGACTACTTAAGAGATCGAGGTTTTGACCTTAACTCAAGCTTAACTCAATGTGAAAATACACAGGAATGCAATGAAATATGCTTAGAAATTCAAGACAGCTGCTGTGGATCTTTTAACATTATAATATTTGTTTGATCAGTTCCTGAGTTCCTCCTTTCATTAAAAGCTTAAAGCAGTGACAGTTTGTTACAAATCAGTGCCTTTAAAAACATGCCATGCTACATTTGGGTGGATTTAGTTATGGTTGATCCATAGCGAGGCCACACCAATTTTGAAAACTGATAACATAAATTGCACTTTTCATTGTTAGTATTACGTACTGCAAAAGTCACTAAAATATGATTTAGAAGTTATGAATGGTCATTAAGATTATGAAGTGATAGGGGATCATACTGGAAATCTGGATATATAGATTGTGTATAGTATATCAGCTGGCTGTGTTCATCATCATACTTATCATGCTGTATTTCTTTGGACATCGTTTGACCAGATTTTTTTAAAAAAGACCTTTATGAAGGATTCCCCGTCTGTCTCTTAATCTCTGTTTTTCTTTACTGTCCATGTGGATATGTTTAATGTTAAATTGTGCAATTGTTCTTACACTCCAGGGGACACAAAAAGAGCAAAGTCCCATGCTGTCTGTAAATTCAAAACTCTCTTAAGTCTTGAATAATTGGCCTGCTGGACAGCATTGTCATTTAGACTGCAACATGGCGGAAAATGATAAATTCCCCACCAGTGAATTAATTTTACAGTCTTTTCATTCGTCTTATGACATCATATGCTCATATCTAGATAGCATTAAAAGTCCACTTCACATTTGAGATTGAAGACCAGGGACAATGCAGTGAGGTGAAGAGTGTTAGCCAGTTCCCGTCATTACCATCGGGAATATTAGTCTAAGATTCCAGTGAACATCAGTGACCCCTAATTCAACTTAAAAAGTGGCAGTGGGGGCGTGGGGTGGGGGGTGGGGGGAAGAGAAAGAAAAGTTTGAATATTAGAGGAAGTCTTCAAGTGATGACATCACTTGGCAAATTGCTGAGGTGGCATTAACAGAGACAGCTGTTGTTGTCTTGTCCATCATTATTTCACAATTACACTGATGTGTCATCCAATAACCTCCTGATTCCAGTATTTGTGACTTCCCTGTGTTAAGTTCATTTGAAGGATTTCTTGCTGCAGCTCTGCAGATAGTACAGTGTTTAATGTAATAATTACAAAGTGACTGGCTAGTGAACATTGAGGCTGCTGGTGCAGAGCTAGTAGATCTGAACAGCAATGACAGCAGCCTGATAAGAGGTCAAAGACAAACCCCCATTACTGTGAGGCCACACAAAGCCCTAAAAATTGCCTTTGTGCACATCTTAGGTTTTATTTGCTATTTTGAGGCATGTCATTTCCCATGGGTATGACATTGATCTTTCAGAGACTCCATTCCAGCTTGTATTTACCCAGTTTTTGCACAACATGGAAATATATAACAATCTTACAGCATATCTGATGACATGCAGTTCAAGGTTCATATCTTTTCAAATGCCTCTAAAAGCTAAATGCAGATCCATCTGGGTGGTTTGCAGTCATGGAGAAGATAAAGTGCTCTCTGACTTACTCTATTCTGGGAAATAGTGTAAAGGCAAACTCATATCCCTGAAGAACACCCAGACATTCAGAGGATGTCCATGTACTGTAGCTGACTTGAAAATGGTGGCAGAGAAAATTAATATCTCCAAAAACAATTTGAAAACCTTCCGTGGTCCACCCACTACAAACAAACACAGACAAAAATAATTTACTACATGTACAAAAGGTTGTGGCACAACTAAAAGTATCTTGCCAAAAATCAGAGAATGAGAAAAAAAATGCAGCGCCTCTGAGCCAAGGCAAATGCTGGCTGTGCCTTCCCCAGTCTTTAGCGGGGATTCATCAGAGGTGACGGGGTCGGGAGAAAACAACCCTTTCAGCCCATATGACGGATGGTAGTCCCCAAATACACCCATTCTACAGATCAATCTGTGGTTAACTCAGGGTTTAAAACAACATCAGTGTGGAGAGGAAGGGAAATGGTCAATACTGCCTTTGACCCTTAACAAGAAATACACAAGACCCAAACTTTCTACAGCACAACGCGCAAGAGGGAATTTGAGAAGTGTTTGGATGGATGAAAAACTACACAAATATGTGACTTGGCAGTAAAAAGAAATGACTTTTTCCATTTTAATAAACATCTGTATTCATTATACTGCATCTGAAGTTAGACAGGTTATTAACTTGTTTTCTTTTTAAATCAAGAGTGCTTAGAGTGATTTGAAATGATGGTTTATTTACATTTTAAGTATATAAGTAATCAGGTTTAAAATAACTGCAACATGATCATCAAAACAGCCTTCAAGAGAGAGAGGGCTGCCAAAGAGCAACAGGTGTTATTTTGATATGCTGACAGTGGCATAAAAAGGCCTAGTCCTTCACTTCTCTGTGTGGGCATGGAAACAAGCAGATAACAAACCCAACAGCAGTGCGTTGTAATGATTCATCATTTCCCTTCTATCTGCCTGTGTCCTCTAGAAAATGGTTACTATTAAAACAAAACTCAGTCAGAACAACATGTCAGAACAACATCACGTTCTCTCGCTACTTTCTCATCAGCACTATTTGGAGTTTGTGACAGCAAGGCTTCTGCTCTGTGAGATAAACAAAATCTGAACATGTAAGTTCATAATCAGTCACTGCTCTCTACATTTAAGGATACATTTGTACGCATTAATATTATATATTAAATTAACTACTGCTGAAAACAATACCAAATTTTGAAAACTGTCTTTCTAGTGCTTTAAACAATGTGGTCATTGTTCTCTATCCTCTCATGAAAAACAACAATTGCTGGTTTTTAATTCTCTCTCATATCAACTCTGAGCGCTCTTCAAAGAGCTGGATATCAGAGTGGAGATAAGAAACCGAGAAGAAAGATCTGTGGGAGAACGGGCATTTCCAGAGGGTTCATGAGTCAGACAAAACACCGATCCAGTGATGTTTCACACACCAGTACTCCTTCATGTTCCTAGTCACCTTTCCCCTCTCTCCCCCATATTCATGCTCTCCACCTGCTCTTTATAAGTTGTTGCAGAAGCTTATACATTCGTACTTTAAACCAAGAAATAAAAAATCAAACTAAAGAGCTACTTCATACTGAAATTCATTCAAGAACTAGAACAAATTGCTAGTTTTGAACAGGCCAAACTACTAATGTGTGAGCCTGTCTGTGGCACTCAGCCCCAAGTTCACTGGTTCCAACTGAAGACATAAATCTTTAAAAATGGGCCAAGACTGTACACTTTAATTTTTTAAAAAGGCTAAATAATTACCTGAAACACCTGGGTACTGCAATTTTTATCAAAAGCTACTCAAACAGGATTATATTTATTTATTTGTTGGTGACTATTTACAGCTACAGACTAACACACATTTGGTGCTCTCATGCAGCAGGACAGTGTATGTGGGACCAACTCAAACAAAATAAATAATACAGTCATCATGTTCATTGTAATGATGGAACACATCGGCCAGTGCAACGTTGTGACCCAATGATGTGTTTTTAAATTGTTTTTGGACAACAGTGGACATCTATAGCACAGAGGAATACACTAAATCAGGCTTTGACCACACAAACAATGTGATGTCATTGTCATGTGTATTAGTTTTTGTGCAAAAAACACATCAACCAATCAATCATTGTCAACTATAATCTACAGCACAAACAAAAAATTCAGTTCACATACTTGGATATATATCTATTCATCGGTGATGTTTACTTATAAAAGATAAAGGTGATGTTGACCTTTTCCAAAGCAAAGATAAACATAATAATTGTTAAAAACTGCACAAAGCTGTATAAATCCAAATATTTTATGCTATTGTATATATCGCTTTACATCCTGTTGATGGATTTACGTAGAAGCCGTAACTGAAAGGTGGAAAGTTATAATCTTGCTGTAAAGAGAAGTCAGCAAAGAATATTTATAACTTCTAAAATCATCAGTGGCTTATGACCTGCTGTCATAATGAAACTAAACAGCAGAAGCTGGAATAAGAAGACACAGTTGGATGACATGACATTACCTTGATAAACACAAGTTTTGAATGCTGAGGAATTTTCATTCGTTTCTCTTCTTTGGTGTGTGTATATTATTACTGAAACCCACATGAAATTGGAGTCAAAAGTGTCCTGAATAATTTTGCAGAATAATCTATGTCTCATCCGCACAGGTGCCCGTGTGTCAGGATCAAGGCCAGTCTTAATCAGTTCTTTACAGTAAACCACTGCCTCTTCCCTGCTGTCACACCCTAGCAGCTGTGGTCAGGGCGTAAGCAGTCATCACAAAACATTTCAGATATTGTTGTCATACCCTTGTGCCTCATTCTAAGAGCTAGACAAGCAAACATTTACAGGATGACTCAATGATGGGAAAGAATAAAAATGACCACAACCAACACTGAATGTGAATGTAATTTCTGACACTTGACTTTAGGGAAATGCCGCTTTGCAGCAAGATTCTCAATCCCAGTAAAGCAATATACTTCAGCTTTAGTGTTAAAAATGCTATAAAAATAATGAAAAATAATACTTTTTCATGCTACTCTTCTGTAGGTTAGTTCTCATTTTTTTAGATTAAAATAAAATATTGTTTGAAATAATTCCTTTCAAACACAGTATAGCTTTTCTGAGATATTACATCAACCATGATTTTTTGTCTTGTGTCATTATTCAGAATGTTTTAATGTGTCTGTTCTCTGTCTTCAACATTTTATCCATCAGCGTTGATGAAACAGTCTAAATAGTATCTCAAAAGCAAAAGGGTCACACAGTTTTAACATGCCTCTAATTAGTTTTTCTGAGATCTGGCATCTATAGCTTCAAGCCAAATATTGTGCAACGCATCCCTAAATGAAACAAATTTGATTCTTTGTTTGACTGTGCCTTTTAAACTCTTATTGCTCCTCCTAGCCTGTGAGTGTGCGTAATATAAACACACTCTGATGACAAGAGACCACTCCATCATCAACAGATCCCCAGTCCTACTGCAGTGACTCGATCTATCCAGAAAGGAACGTCAGAATTCCTGGAAGACTGTAGCTTTTTTTTTTTTTTTGCTGCTGCCATTAGGTTGAAACAGAGCACACACATTCCACATAGGGGGATTAACGACCTCAGATAGCTCAACACCACAAATGCAAAGTTTGTTTGATTGATTGCTGTGTTTTTTTGTGTGATATGAAGCTGGTCATTAAGTGATATGGCAAGATAACAGTGGTATTTTACGTACCAACTTTCTTTTTCTGCTCATGCTTGAGTTTTTGCTGCAGATAGCTCATGCAGTACAGCCAAGTAATGTCTAAGAGTTAGATTAAACAGTCATAAAATTCTAACTGAAGAACAATGGGAATTGTCAATTAATTAATTATAATTGTCTAAATCAGAGGTAATCCAGACTGTTGCGTGATTGATCCTCTGGTGGTAGAGCAGATAACTGACCATAGGGTCTGAGCAGCTATCACAGCGGACCACAGGCATTCAGTAAAGCAAGCTATGTGCCTGTGTGTGCGTGGACACGCACATTTTTGCTTTGAGCACGGAATGACATGACGTGTTGTTAAAGCAACAAAAATCAACTTGTGGCCAGCATTAAGCAGAGAAACATCAAACCAAATTGACAGAAACACAACCACAACATATCTCCTTCTAATAAGATTTTTATGGTATTTGTTAGCAAGGAACTGTATACTTTCACATCCTGCAGACACATTGCAACATAAACATTCATTTGGAGTATTTCTGATTATCTGATTAATGAAATCTAGTCCCCTTTTAGCTCTGTTTTGGTCTCCACCAAATCCTTAGTGAAATATCTCAGCCATTACTTTGCAAGAGGCTTGACCATCTTCAAAGGCTAGTTGCTAAATTTGTCTCTCCACCATTTGGTGCTGGCAGGTACAAACCATAGACTGTATAGTCTGTTGTATTTGGCTAAGAAGGTCATGGATGATGACAGCAAGCCAAGCAGTTAGCTGATGCTCTTTATTTTATATGAAGTAACTTGCAATGTCTGTAGAATGTTATCAGGCCAACACTAATGGAACCATTTGCTAATGGCTTTTGGTTTGGCCTTGTAGGAATAAGTGGCAATAAAATTCATCACCTCCGGTTAAGGCTTTGGCTTTGTGTGTTTGTTTGCTTGTTTCCTGTATTTGTTTGTATGTGTGTGTGGAGGGAAGGTCTGCTTATAAGTAATGAACAGGTTATTCGCTGCACATAGGGAAGTAGGGAAGTTATTCATGCGATGCATCCTGACAAGGTCACTGGCTGATAGATGAGGCTGAGCAAGGGGATTTTTCAGAGATTGTGAAGGCAGCCAGAAGTGTGGGAACCAGACAATTAGTGGGTGGACAGTAGGCAGCCATGTTGGATGTTGACCATGAGACTGGTTTACATGGATACTCACCACTTGGCTGGCTGACAGGGAGAGAGCAGACACCTGGGCTCAACTAACTCTTAACACATGGTCATTTATCTTTGAGGAGGCTGAGTAGGCAATTTGCCTGTGGTTTAGGAAGAGTTATTTCCAATTATACAAACCTGGATGATGTCAGTAAAGACATGGTAACCAAATATTTCAGACCTACACATGAATATAAACAGATATTTTTTGGGAGTAGTTGTGGCAGACTACTGTCATATTATTATATGATCTGAAATCAGGAATCAGGAACAACACATGCACTCACGCAATATGTGTACTAATTTCACTGACAGGAACCAAAGAAAACAGTTTGTTTTAAGCTTGGACCCCACTCATCTTTAATGAAATTCTGTTTTGATGTTTCATAAGATTTCGGCTTGAAGAAGCTCCATTAATTTACAAAGAAACATGATCTCACCTCAGCATCTCATCAGTTGGAGCACTGACACATAAGAACAAAATGTTCCTTTTTTTTATGGAATCAGATCAGAATTTGTCACCACGAGATTAAGAAAAAGACATGGAACATCAATTTTTTCCTGCAAAGGTAATATGATATAAATTATCTTTGGCAATTTCTGTAATTATTTCACAATCTAGTGAGGGAAGATGTAACTTCAAGAAAAGGTTGCCTGACAAAACTCTTCTACTGAATTGTGGACACATGCACCAACAAAACACCCAGACATAAGTTACTGAAAGCATTGGCGATGTCTGCTGCTAGAGTACGTACAGATCTTGTGAAGGCTACATTGCCAGGTAAGATTTAGAATGATATAAAACAGACTAAATCTCAGTTTAATACAAGTACCAGGTACAGCCTCCTTGGAGTTAAAAGCTTTACTGCAGTCTAATATCCATCCTATTTTCAGGATATGCTGCCATGAATATCATAAAGGCTATTAAGCATTATAACGCACTGTGGCATTTTAAAGCACTTTTAAAGAAGACAAAAACAATGTCTCACATGCACCTGGAGCTTCAAAGCCTCCAAAACTCTTATTCTGGACTTGAAATACACCAGGCACTTGACAACAGCTGTTAATCAGATAATGAAAGCCCCAGAGTTACACAAGCACACTTGTGGAGAAGCAGCTATAAATTCTTTGCCATGACAGCATATGAGGGCAGGGAGAGAGTGAGGGTGGGATTTGGTACCAGGCACTTGCCTTCCCAACAGAATGACGCATCATATGAACACTATGGTGAAACACTCCATCAGCCATTTCCCCACAGCACACTGTTTAAAGGTATTTATGACGCTGAATGTAACAGAGTTCAGTTCCCTAACTGCAACTGCTCAGAGAAATATGTGACAAGTAGACTTTCAAGAAATTATGATATGGCATGAAGTATCTCCGTAGTCTATGAATCCCCAAAAATACACATAGTTTTGTGACAGATGAACTACTGTGGAACACTCCACAGTATCTTCACCCTGGGACATAGCCTGCACAACACCTCAAATGTTGGTAATCTGACTCCACAGTTTAAGGGTGAACTCTTGCTCCACTTACCCTCTTCACCTCACTCACCTCAATCACAGAGTGACCTGCCATTGTAACAATGCACAGGGTCCCACTTTGTACAGATGTGGCCCAACACACGCACCCATGGGTCAGCAGAGGTATGGTGGAAGACTGTTTGCCCTCTAACACTGGCAATGTTTCCGGGTTGGAAAGCTCTGGGACAGGCCTGCTATGGTGGTCCACGCAGATGGACTGCAGTTTAATCAGATAACCTCTCCTGGGGATCAGGTACACCTCTGTAATTCTCATCCAAGACATCCAGGGTTAATCTCCCACAGAGGAGATTGATAACTGGATAAGAAAGAATGAAACATTGAGATTATGGTGGTGGAAGTATGGGTGACTGATAAAATTTAGAGGTTTTCTGACCTCTAGATGAAGGAGAGGTGATGAGGTGAAGCTATGCAGAACTGGCAAAGATTTATTCAATAATTTTAAAATATATCAGAATCGGGTTTATTGCCAAGTAAGTTTGCACATACAAGGAATTTGCCTTGGTGTTGTGGTGCATAACAGTCAAAAATATACACAAAATTAAGTAATACAATAAAATATGATGATGATGATGATGATGATTAATAATAACAATAACAACAACAACAACAACAACAACAACAACAACAATAATAATAATAATAATAATAATAATAATAATAATAATTATTATTATTATTATTATTATTATTATTATTATTATTATTATTATTATTATTATTATCATTATCATTATTATCATCATCATCATTATTATCATTATTATTATATAATTAACAATATAATATATATAATAATAATTAACAGGTTGTGTTAATGTAATGAACAATGTTAAATCAAAGATCACAAATGTGCAAATATCAGATTCTACATTAAATTCCCACAATTTATGGTCATAATAGTGGTGAGGGGTTTTTTTTAATTACACATAATTTTTACGAGTGACAATATAAGGAGACGGCCTTCATGTTGAAGCACTGTCATTAGACATCCTTCAATAGCAGAATTTGGGGTCGTGTCTAGATGGTAACCCTAGATTTGCAAAACTCTCGCGAGATATGTAAGGAAGTAGTAACTTTAACCCACACCACCTTTCGTGATTATTTAACCCAAACCACGATCTTTCCCTAACCCCATTGGTTTTTGTGCCTAAACCTAATAAAACCCCATAAAACAGCGAGACAAGTATATTTTGAAGCGGCTCGCGAGAGTTTCGCAAATCTAGTGTTACCATCTAGACGCGACCAGAATTTGGGCTACTGTGGCTTTAACAGCATGACCCGGAATAGCAAGTGTCTCACCGGCACTGCTGCCTTTTCTTTTCCGCTCAGGTTTCAGAAGCGGTGGGAGCGTGGATTCCATCATCTAGGCTCACAAAATCACCGAAAATGAGCGTCCCGGCATTCATCGATATAACGGAAGAGGACCAGGTACGACCTTTAACTTTAAAAGCTCCTGTTTTGTTGTGTTTCTCGGTGGACAACTTGATAAACGAGTACCATCCAACCACATAAGATAGCATGCCAGCTAGCCAAGATGCTAACCGTTCGTAGCTGCTGATGGGTAACTTACATGCTGACTGTTAGCTTCATGCTGACTATGAGACATTATGAAGTAACTTAGCATATGTGTGTAAAGGTGTTATGAAGTTTTTCGTTGAACCCTCTGCATCTAAATTGGTTGAAAATACTAGTTCTTTGTCATTTTAGCCTGCTATATTCACGAGCAACGTTGTCAGATGTTATCAATGTTGTTGGTTAGCTAACTTTGCTAGCTGCTTAGCTGGACATCTAAATAAACAAAGACGTAAAAGAAGACACTCACAGCAGCCTGCTTGCTATACAACTAAAGCTACTGACTTGGTTGTAAAAGAATTAGTTCTTTTTTATTCAGATTATCTGATATTAGCAAATATTTTTGTGATTCAAAACAGAAGACAGGGTAATATTTATATGCAAAAACATACCGTGGAAAACGTATTTGTACATTTAAAGTAGCTACCTGCCTTCCTAAAAGTAAAAAATTACTCACTATTGCATGTGTGAAGTTAGGATCTCTTTTTGTAAAATTTGGTTTTATTTAACTATTAACACTAATTAATTTACTGTCCACAGGCTTCAGAGCTGAGAGCCTACATCAAGTCCAAAGGGGCTGATATCTCAGAAGAGAACTCTGAAGGTGGACTTCATGTAGATCTGGCTCAGATCATTGAGGCGTGCGATGTCTGCCTCAAGGATGATGATAAAGGTAGGTGATGATGATGAAGAACATGCCTGTTTCTCACCCAGGGTTTATCAGACCACAACAGATGGTATAGCTTTTTCACAGCAGATGGAGCAAATGCAGTTGACTCTGAAATTACTCCTGGATGTATACAGTCTCTCTCATTACTCATGACTCCCTCTTTGTATCCCTCTGCAGATGTGGAGAGTGTGATGAACAGCATTGTGTCTCTGCTGTTGATCCTGGAGACAGAGAAGCAAGAAGCTCTCATTGAGAGTCTATGTGAGAAACTGGTTAAGTTCCGTGAAGGAGAGAGACCCTCCCTCAGGATGCAGTTGTGAGTCCCATCCCCTTTTTTCCCCCTTAAGTATTTCACAGCTGCACCTATTTTTGTCTGTTGTGTCTTAAAAAATTATACAGAACTGTGTGAAAAGCCCACATCTTTCTTCAAAGACTGAAACTGAGTATCTCCTAAATGTTTTCATGGTACAGGCTGAGTAACTTGTTCCATGGCATGGATGAGAATACTCCAGTGAGGTACACTGTCTTCTGTAGCCTCATCAAAGTGGCAGCTACCTGCAATGCCATTGCCTTCATCCCCACTGACCTTGATCAGGTATATTCACTCACCATGCTGCGACCACTGACCATAAGTACACCAGTCTCAGAGTGTATTTTGTTTACCTCGAGCTGCAGAGATGTTAAAGGACACATGTTGTATTTTGCATTTTCTTTTCAGTAAACTCATAATACATGTTTGTGCTTCCTATCAGGTGCGTAAGTGGATTATTGACTGGAACCTGAATACAGAGAAGAAGCACACTCTCTTGAGGCTGGTGTATGAAGCTCTGGTGGACTGCAAAAAAAGGTAGGTACATGTTTTTCTCTTTTTCCCCTATCTGAGCTATGGTCATGTGATGTAATTCATATGTGGAGATACACATTTACCAGTTTCTGTTTGAAATGTTGCAAATACGTTTTTTTGTTTTGTTTTGGGTTTTTTTTTGTAATTGTACTTATAGTAAATTATCACACTTTCAACAATATATTTAATGATTTCACAGTGAGCCTGCAGCAAAAGTGATGGTTGAGCTGCTGGGAAGTTACACAGAAGACAATGCTTCACAAGCACGCGTTGATGCCCACAGGTAACTTTGAAGACTTTGTTTATCATTTGTCATTAAGCCTTGATTTACTGTACATCGCTCATACATGTATCCCTCTGTGTGCCTTCTCTTAAGATGTATTGTGCGTGCTCTCAAAGACCCCAACACCTTCTTGTTTGACCACCTGCTCACCCTGAAACCTGTACGCTTTCTGGAGGGAGAACTCATCCATGACGTGAGTGCTGAAGAATGTGTGATGATTTGTGCTGTGAAGTATTTAAAATACATAATTGACATGGTAAAATAAAAGTTCCATCAATCATTATGACAACCCTGTCATGCTATATGTGTAGACGCACACAGATGTAGAAGCCTCTTGGGTTGGGATGGGATGGGTTTTAGTTGCACTTTTGAAATGTAGTGTCAGTGACAGTTAAAGAAAGCACAGCTCAATATCAAAATGATGACCAGTTAATAAGCTTGAATAGTGAGCAACAGGAATGTAAATACATCACCAGCTGAACAGGTTGAGACAATTTAAAAACTATTTTTGACTAGGGTGTGTGCACAATTTCTTAGAGTTTTGATGGGTCAATAGACTGGCATTTCTAAAGGTATTAATGGTTTACACCTACATTCAAAAAGGACAGATGTGATTTTTAAATGCAGATGTAATTTAACGCAAGAGTCTTACAATAACATTTCTCCCTCTTCTCCCCTTGTTTTTATAGCTATTAACCATCTTTGTGAGTGCAAAACTAGCAGCGTATGTAAAGTTTTACCAGAGTAACAAAGACTTCATCGATTCTCTTGGTAAGTAGCCATAACTTGAGATATTAGTTGCAATAATTCCCCACACACACACACACACACATAAATGCATACTGACCATGTTGAAATGTACACAAGAAAAAAAGACACCTGTTTAAAAAAAACAAAACAGATTAATAAATGGGGAAAAAAATGTGCACATGCTACAATAGTCTTGATTACCCTAAAACCTCAGTGTACATACTTAGGTACCACTATTGACACAAGTATATTATAAGTTTATTTGGTTTATTAGAAACCAGTTTTGTGATATGATGCAGTCACTTGAAGCGATTTAGAGTAATGTAGACCTTGTCTTTAGGAACAGGTGTTTCAGCAGTTTCAAACATCACACTTTTACCAATGTAAAAACAGACTCATTATAATTTATACTGCTCAAAGATTTGGCTGATGCTGCAGTGGTGGGGATTACTTGTGGAAAATGTCAAAATCTCAAAAAGGGATCAATAAGATCCAGATGCTCAGGATTTGAATATAATGGAAAATTTGAGTCCTAGGCAAGTTATCCTGCATAAATACAAGGGATGTCCTGATTAAGTTTCTTTTTGACCCTGATCCAGATCCGAGTCCTTTTAATTACGTCTATCAGCCAATACAGTCAGAGCTGATACTTTTATTTAGGGCTGCAGCTAACAGTTATTTTCAGTATCATTTAATCGAGAACAAACAATCGATTAATCGGTTGTTTGTACCATAAAATGTCAGAAAATAGTGAAAAATGTCAATCACGGTTTCCCATAGTCCAAGGTGACATCTTCAAATGTCTTTTGTCCACAAGTTTCTTTCATGTTGTTGGTGTATATACTCATTCACACCTCACATCGACTGTATATTTTTTTATTCATTGAAGTAATGGCCAGGGGACAAGTAATCAGCCCATTCCCAACAGGCACGTTTTGAACAGGCACTGCACTAATAATCTTAAATTATTGATATCATACAACCAAGTTAAATTTGGGACTTTCGTGAAGTTACTGACAGAATTAATGTAAATTAGCTAGCGCTGATATGACAAAATCAAGCGACAGTCAGTGCCAGCTAAAAATGAAGCTGCTACCTGACTGTTTTGTACATTGCTGTTTGCTTATAAGGAAGCGAGAGGAGAGAGAACCGATTTGTTCCTGAGTCACTAACACCAGTGCACCCAAATAATCTTTCACGATCACACCTTCTGATTTTCACTTACGTATGCAGCGACATGCTTGGACTGTCGGCTGTTGTTGAGCAGAGCGTTGTTGCAACACTAGTGGGCCGATGTGGACAAAAAACAGAGTGAAGAAATATATGTTTAACTTCCTTTTTCTGTAGGAATTGACAGCAGTGTAGAATTTGCTGTTTCAGTATTTTGTGTGTGAGACTTAAAACACATAAATATTGGGCCAATTTACTGTGCTCCGTTGACACGGAACAGGAATGTGTGTGTGTCAGCAGTGTGTCTGTTTCTCACTACTAAAGGCTTAGCTGTAATTACAAGCGTGTGTAGGATGGACTCTCAAAACAGACAGTGTGGAGTGGTGTTTGCGTTGATGAGTAGATTCCCTGACTGCGTGCTTAAAAATGTAGAAACAATTATCGCAGGGAAACTCCCTGAGTCAAGAGTAATCGACTGTGACTGTTTTGTGCTTAATGATCCCTGCGTGTTGCTCTCCAGGCCTGTCCCATGAGCAGAACATGGCCAAGATGCGTCTGCTGACATTCATGGGCATGGCGGTGGAATTCAAGGAGATCTCCTTTGACACCATGCAACAGGAGCTGCAGATCGGAGCTGATGACGTTGAGGCTTTCGTTATTGACGGTAAAAACACTTCACCTCAAATAGCTGTCTGCCCTCCTTAAGCGTTGCCATTAGTTTCTCACAACAACAAGCAGTGAAAAAGAAAGGAAAGTGATTGAACAGTGACCACATATTCACATCCTTCTGACTTGACTCTGTAATTCATTTACCGCCATCTTGTACCAAACGGTGATCTGTCTGCCTCCTGAAAAAGAATCATAAGACACGAGTAGGTTTTTACAAACTACAGTAAAAAAATGGCACAGACAAAGAACAGTATTTGAGTGTTTTGTGACAAGGATTAGCTTCCTCTCCAATTTCATTTTCCATGTGTATTTTCTCTTAAAGCATTCTTGTGTCTGTGGTGTTTTTAGTGCTTTCTGTCAGTCTCAATTCCCTTCCTGTCTGTTTTTCCTTTTTAGCTGTTCGGACCAAGATGGTGTACTGCAAAATCGACCAGACACAGCGAAAAGTTGTTGTGAGGTAACTACTTTCAGCTTTACTATCAAACTGTCATATGTTGCTTAACTGTGCTAAATTATGACTAAGAAAAGGTCAGTATTAGCTGTGCAGTGAAAGCATTCATAGAACTGGTACCAATCCAATCTCAAGTACTTTACCTGGATTGTCAAAAAATTGTCATTGAAACTAACATGATAGTTATGGTGCCAGCATAATTAGTGTACAGCATCATTATTTTTGACATTATTATTTCCCTTACGACATGATTTAACCTTTTGTTGCACTTGTGACAGATCCATGAAATTTTGACTAAAGTTATGACTTTTTTCGTAATTCTAGTACGAAAAATAATCACTGGTATTCAAAATTGGAAGTTTAAAGTAAAACTTTGCTCATGTAAAAACATCAGGACACATTCAGGAGGCGTTCTCTCTGTTATATTCTGTATAACCTTTATTTGACCTGTAATATAAGAACAAATTGTTTATGGTGGGCCAATACTAGGCTATAAGACTCAACTAATTAATTAGTACATGCATTTTATTTTCTTCTCTTAAATCTGGTCAAGGACGCTAGGAACATATTTGGTTCTAGTTCGTCTATTCAGGTCTTCCAAAAAGTGTCATCTTTGTAGAAACTAGAAAAAAATTTTGCTCCTAAATTGCCTTCTTTTTCATGACTCTGCCTTCATATGGCTGTGATTTGACATCTTAATAGAGAATGTAGTAGTAAAGTCATGTATTTTTTTTTCATAGTTACATTTACTATAGCTCTGTATTTAATTTCCAGGATTTGAGATATGACCTTGGCCTGCAATTTTTTTGTCAATTTAACATTTTTGCTTTTCTGTTTCCACTCAATCAGCCACAGCACACACCGTACCTTTGGCAAGCAGCAGTGGCAGCAGCTGGTTGACAGTCTCACCTCCTGGAAAGCCAACCTTGCAGCCGTCAAGTCCAGTCTGCAAGCTCTGTCACCTTCTGCTTAATTCCACCTTAACCCAACTGTCTAGACTGCCTGACCCTCTATTGTTTTTCTGCTTTCCAAATTCCCAGACTGAAATGATCAGTTTTTATATTCCTCCAATAAAAGAACAGTGGAGATTACCTGTGATTGCTTCTTTCTTTCTGAAAAAATTAAAGACTGCAAGAGTTATTTGGGGCTTAATTAATGTGATAAGCACAGCACTAAGTGCAAATTGCATCACACACACAAAACGTGTATTTTTTTTTTTTTTTTTTTTAATTTATAGCATCCTTATAATTCTGTTAAACTGCCAAATCTTACAGTGCCTTGAATGGATAATAAATATACTCTATAATCAGTCTTTTCAAACGGCTAGCCCGCTAGTTTCCTCCTCGTCTTTTCAAACAGTCATTCAGTGACTCTAATAGGGTCTCGTCCTCTAGCGGCTTTAAACATCTGGTTTTAGTAAAAGGACAGCATGCCAGTATTCGATGAGCTGTGACTTGGGGTGAGAAATAGGCTGCAACAAAGGGGTCACTTGTCTGGGAACGCATGAGAGGTGACAATGGTAATGTGAACTTAAGATGACCCTCTCCGCTGAGGTCAGGGCTGTATTACTGTAGTATCAACACAAGCTTGTGGCGTTGCATGATTCACTGCCACTGCAAATTTGAGGCCGTCCACTAAGTTAACAGATACTGTCAAACTTTAGTCAGCATGACTCAGTGTCTCTTTATGTGTGTGAAAAGTGGAAAAACAAGGACAGTCTTAAGTTCACCTCGCCTTAGACCTGTTACAGAAATCTGTTCTCAGGCACAGGTCCAGAGCATTAGGATGTGAACTCTAATGATATATGGGCCAGGCATTAGATGTAAAAGGGGTCTGTTGGAGTTCTCTTCCCTCTGGGGCTGTGATGAAATCAGCACAAACTGACAAAGTGCAGACTACTGACATTGCACTCTTTGAATCCCTACCCCAACCCACATCCATGGCGCTTTTTTTTTTTTAAACCAACAAAGCTGCAGCTGTTTAATTTTTTAGTGGTGTGCCACTCCTCATTCTGTACTGAATAAAGTTATAATCTGGCCAATTCAGCCCTGCTATTAAAATATTATTACTCTGATAAAATGGGCATTTGGGGTATACATTTACTGTTACGGTGTGCTCTTTTTCCTATCATACCAGAAGTCTGCAGAGGCTCACTACTCACTTCTGTCCAGTTGTCCACTGGGAGCAGCATCTCCAGCTCTTATCAGGGGGAGTAAATCACAAAACACATTCTCAAGAGCACAACCTCATCACAGCCACCCGCAAGGTGGAGGGTAGTGCAGATAGAAACAAATGTGACCAAAGCTTTGCAGAATGTTTGCAAAGCCGTATATCTTGGTTACAATCTTTCAACATGGGCTCCTTTTTTCAGCTACTTTCCTCTTTCTGGACAGTGATCCTTCTCTCTCTCCCTCTCTCTCTCTCTCTCCTTGTCTCTAATTTGTCTCACTAGATTTAAGTAACTGTTTTGTGGATGGTCCGTCATGTGAGATGTGCCAGATGTAAATACTGTGTGCTTTGGCTGGTTTATCTGAAGCAAGCATCATGACCCCTTCTTATCATAGTCAGATAGAGGTAGTTCTGCATTGTTCAGTGGTGAAAAACAAATGAGTTGATATTCCATTTAGAAGCTGAGCTGCTTAGCTGGCCCCCTTTGCACACGCAGCTCAGGTTATCAGTCACGATTCACTGCGCTTGAACACAAACTTCACTGTGTGAGCTAATGAATTCCCCAGGAGTGAGACTCTATTAATCATTTTAACTTGGATATTATAGTGTGTGGTGTATGAACGCAATATCATTTGACATCACACACTAGATAAAGTCTGGAATTTCGCATTTTCTTCACCCCTTTTCTTTGTATCAACATTCCTCTGGATAAATCTAAGGACTCGACAGTATCCAGACACCTAGCCAAGTACAAGAGAGGGGTTCTCACTGCCCTTCAATTAGCACCATCCAGTAGTCAGCTAGATAATGTTCAATTGCATCCTATCTCTGCTTTACGTAAACACTGGCCAAGAGGCCCAGAGGCTTAGAGGCAGATATGTCTATTTACATGAAGAGTGTGAAATATAAACACTATTATGAACGGCTGGCAGAATGGGAAAGTTTATCTTCAATCTGTTGCTGCATGTTTTGCTGTTTGTGGTGTCTGTAAAGTTGCTATAGTCACCATTTTTGTGGTGGAAAAAGACACACTAAGTATAATTTACGAAAGATGCCTCTTGTCTCTCGAAATGACTCTGAAGCCTACTACAGAACTTTTTTTCCCATACAAGGCCCGTGCATAGTGGTGTAGTCACCAGCTCCCAAGCAACTGAGAAAGGAGGTTTAGTACTTTTAAAAGATTCCTGATGCGCAGATCTTAAAAGATACTGTTACAACAGTAATTTGAGCCCACCCATTAGAGGTGAAGGTAAACACAACAAAGAGATTGAGACTAAAGCAGATGTTAGGCAAAAATTTGACATTTAAAGGGTCATTAAAGGAAGATAGCCTTTTAAATTCCAGTAAATCTTATTAGACAAGATCAGCCAGAGGTTACATGACACAAATCCTAAACCATTATGTTTGTGTCTAAAATAGATGAAATGTATGTCACCTACATTAAATAGAATTAAGGAGCTGACTACATGTATTTAATGGTGGTCCTTTTTAAAGTTAGCATTACCTGTTGAAAGATGTGTTTATTGTTTAATACCATGTAAATACTAAAGCATTAAGGTCATACAATGGATGTATAGTTTGAACTAGTGTGTGTAGAAGCCTTTGGTGTAACAATTATTCTATTTTTTGTAGGACTACTGTATTTGTTTTGTCCTTAGAGGAGAAAGGCATTAATTTCCTTACATTTACATTTTATATATTTGTTGAATTATTATTAAATAAGTTGAAATACACACAACAAACCTGCCCTGAAAAATCATTTCGCTTTGGGTGGAGTACAGTTTCAGTATCTGACTCAGAAAGTCAGATGATGCATGTGTAATCTCATTTACTTTGGTGTGACAAGACTTGCCTGAATTTACTTTCGCTTTTGTGGTTTCAGCTGCCACCTAGCGCCCATTCACATTTACATAACTTATCACATTATCCAGGTAAAGTGATCGATTGGTCGAGTCTGCGCAGGTAGTTTAGGAATGCTGAGGCCACAGCTGCGGGGAGTAAACAAAACCTTTTTTTAACCGACCGGAAAGGACTTCCAGGAACTACTATTGCTATAGTTTACTGTATTTTTTTAAACTTCTCCAGAGAAAATCTCAAAATACAGCTGTTTTTGTGGCTCTCGTTGAACGTTTCCTGATTCAGCTTACCAGCGTCGAAAGTTGGGACACGTACAGCACCTTAGATAAGTTTCACTTTGATGGTGTTGTTCTTCAATATGTGCCAGCTTTCATTATAGGTAATGTAAACGACAGGTATTTTAGAGCTGTTCGGGTAATGAAAAGTGTACAAGTGGTGGTGTGAAGAAGCTGGGCGTTGTTAATGACACTCTGCCCTCTTTGAGACGCCAATTAACGCTCCACACGCTGCTCGTGCGCAGGTGCACGTATGACCATGCTGTTAAATCTGTTCATACTCCTTCTACTCCTGTCCTGTGGAGATCTGTTCTGTACGAGAAGGTTACTCTCCAAACATGAAGGATCCCAAGATGAGGAAGGTGAGAGAATGCCAGTTTTTTGGTTTTTACACCCACATCTATCAGTTTCCTCTTTTTTATTTACTGAATCTGTTTGGACACTGTCGTAGTATTTGTGGACGAGGGGGACGCAAATTCGTTCTTGGGTCGCCACCTGCTGTTCAACCGGTTCGACTTTGAGATTTTCGTTCCTGGAAATCTGGAAAGGGAATGTATTGAAGAAGTCTGCAATTACGAGGAAGCAAGGGAAGTCTTTGAAAACACTCCAGCTACAGTTAAGTGATGCTGTTCAGTGGGGCTACTCACTGATGTCATTTTATGAGCATATAGAGAGAGGCCTTACAGCACAACTCACCATACTGATGATGTTTTGTTTTGCAGGATGCTTTTTGGAAGACTTACATTGCAGGTAAGAGAGAGGGAACCTCAATTTATAAGCATATTTAAAAAAATTAAAATCAACATTCATAGATATTAAATTGAATGTCCTTTAGTTTATGTATTGTTTCAGAAAACTAAAACTTGTGCCTTGGGCCACCTGCACTAGTGACAAATATGTTGCTGGTGCTTTCAAAGCCTGTTTCACCACTTGTTCAACAGCACACAGTAGCTTTGAAAATTATTGCTTGGTCTACAATTCAAGGAGTTGCTTAAATTCAAATTGTGGGACGTACATTGAGTGTTGAATTCTGATCTGTTTTGCATTTGCGGTGATGGATTTGGTTTTGATCTATTACCTGCATCCATACTGTGCTGGACCTACAGTAAAGCACCAAACCACGCGCCAGTTCTGCTCTGAAGCCAAATAAATAATATTGGATGAAAAAGAGCAAACGCCCTGTGATATTCATGGATAACTCTTATGTAGTACAACTCTCGACATTGTCCAGTTTTACTCTCTGTGGTCTGTGATGATCCACAGAGAAGAACAAACGTCCCTCACGAGTTGACGTCACATCTCTTTTGGTGGGGTTGATTGCTGCTGGAGTGGCCATAGTTATTGCCAGCCTCCTGCTCTGGTATTTCTGTCAAGGCAGATGTAAGGATGACTTGAGTCGTGGCAGGTGAGTGGGAGAGTCTTTATTGCTATCCATTGTACTTACAGTATCCCTACATAATGTTGTTTTAAAGTGACCAATTCAGACACTAGTTCATCCATTTTGCACTATGGACCCTAATACTTAACTAAACAAACTGACAACTTGAACACCTTTTTTTGCAACACGTGTAATGAAACCTGTATTATTTCTAAGTGTATTGCTGCTCTTATCCATTATCTTATTTACACTCCATACCTATGAAGCACCAGCAGTTGCCTAAGAAGAATAAAGTTGACTTTAACCTTGACGTAGATACTTGAACATATTAAATAGGTCACAAGTGATTTACATGTCATATACTCATTTTTACTTTCGATATCTACATTGTCTACACGCCTCCCACAGTTCCATCCGGGCACGTCCCAGGAGGAGTAATGCTTCTCTGATTATGCGACGGCTAGAGGAAGTGTCCCTACAGCCTGTGCTCCCACCCCATATGGAGGAAATAGACCCCCCGGGGCTGCCCTCCTACGATCAGGCAATCACAAGAAGTGGACAGCATGATGCCCCACCTCCTCCCTATCCCGGGTATTTACATATGTATTTGTATTTGCATTTATGCCATGCCTCACTTTTCAGATTCTTCCTTGTACACATACTCAATCCATAATGCAGTCACAGACAGATCATTCACATCGGTTATTATAACAACTTTTCCTATATTTTATTTTCTCATTAGTTCACGACCTGGAAGTATTCGGCGGTAGTGTCTTCGAGACAACATATCTCCATGTCTGTCAACATAAAGCAGAGAATTTACATTTACACTCTGCGGCTCTACTTTACATGGTATACCTGTTTTTTCATTATCACAGGATTTAAAACACTGCCTTATTCCTTTTGTTTATTGTTCTAAATGAGCCACTTGTGCATTTTTAATCTGTTATGGTGTGTTGGATTACCTTTGGCTCTTCCCTAAAAGGATATTCTTGTAAATTTCTGGCTTCCCCCTATTGATCTGCTAGTGCCAAAATGTAGTTTTGCAGTAGCCTATACTAACTATGTTCTCAGGTGTGATTATGCTTTGTAATATAACCCAAACCCCATACTGACTAAGCTTTTTATCAAAATGAAAATGAAGAATCTTTAATATTTTAGAGTTGCTGTAGAGGCGGCATGTATACAACGACTGAGTGCAAGAATCTATTTTATTACACAATAAGTATTAATGGTAATTGAAGAGAGGTGGACTGATTTGTGTACACATGCGACTTCCTGTCTCTCCCAGAAGGAAAACATTGTACCAGCAAAACTACCTTTATTGGCACAATGGTAATTATTGTCATAAAGAAAATGCTTTTAAGGGTAATACAAGTGTTCTTTGTTTACCTTCAGCTGTATAGCTTCATCTTTTAATATTATTATTATTTTTTAAATTTTCTTGCTGCTTTACGTTTTTGTGTGTCATAAAATGTATGTGTGAATCAGCAACTAATGAGAATGCTCTTCTCATATGAACTCATTTTTACTGTCGATATCTACACTGTTGTTAACTATTAAATGTAAACAGATGGAGGCGAAAGCTCTTCAGAGGCAGTTTTACAACATTTTACATGTACACAAAACAGGATTTCAGATTTATAGAGGGAACTTATAATGGAGATGATGGCTAGAAAATATATGAAAAGTTTAAGAGGATGCAGCAAAACATTATCCAGCATGTACAAAACAGATAAGTTTGAATGCATTATACAATGTAAAATTTCATCATGACATTTTGAGAATTTATTGAATATTAAGTTTGCTGAAGCTGATCCAAAGCATAACTACTGATCCAAAGCATAACCACTTAAAGTAAAAAATCATTTATAGATGTTTTAAATAAAATTTATATTTTAATTATTTTTTTGTCTCATTCTTCATTTGCATGTGTGTGTGGACAAGGTATTCCTCATGTTGTGGGGACATACATCTGTTTTCACAGTCACATTGTGGGGACCTGCCTTCCTTTTGGGGACAAAAAGCTAGTCCCCATAATGTAAATCATTAACTTTATGTTAAATACTTGGTTTAAAGTTAAGGTAAGTTTAGGGTTAGGCAAGCATGGTTACGGTTAGGGTTAAGCCTCCATGAAATGAATATAGGTCAATGTAATGTCCTCTGAAATGATGGTAACACAACTCAGTGGGTGTGTGAGAGAGAGAGAGAGAGGTGACGAGCTGTTCAAGTGGCTCTGTATACTCATTCTCACTTTGAAATTAAGTGGGAATATGATCACCCTTTAGGGTTCTGTAAGCCATATCATATATTCTTTAACTGCTCTTCAACTGTGAAAGACATGCTCAAACTAGGACATTGCTTTAATACCACTGTATTTTACATTTTACAAAGTGTTAAGATTGTAGACCAAAACGACCATCTGTCACTGTCCTAACGTAGGAAACTTGGCTGATGGGTAGGTTCTTATCAGATTTGAACAGAGCTGTTGTATGTAAAAAATGCAGTAAAGTATGTAAAGGTGAAGTTAAAAAGACTGAAGACTATATGAATTGGCTGCAGGTTGTGTTACAGTTTCCACATGATATTAACTTATTTTAAAATTGGTTCAACCAGCAAATTAATTTTTTAAAAAAAATGCCACTGTGTGGAACTGACAGACATACAACCTTGTATACGTATCCACTAAAATGGCACAATTTTCATGCAGGACTATGTAATATTTTGGGTCCAGAAGTGTCCTAACCAGTGACAGAAATATAGAGAATCAGTATTATGTTCTTTTCTCCTTCATCTTTATTGAAGTAAAATCCCTTGCACAACACATACACAAAGTACACATCATGAGGTGCACAGAAAAAAAAGTCAGCAGTTTCAGACCAGGATTAGCACATATTAAGATTCTATAATAATTTTCTCAGCGTTTAGATTTATAGAAAAATGAATGTACTGTTTGAAAACCAAGACGACTTAACTCATTAATTAGTATTTTTGAATTTATTACATTTATGCACAAAAGTATCTTAGATCTGGGCATTATTCTAATCATTCCAGTTAATTCAATAGGGATCTGGGGCTTCCATTTCCACATTAAACAAATTTTAAAACTGTGTGTATTTTTGCCTTCCATGATCTGCATGATCTCAAGCTCCATGCAGGTAGAAGGCAAATAGATGAAGGAAAACTACAAAACTTCCAGCCAAAGTCTGCGGTGCATCCTGGGAAATGAACTAACATGGGTACGTGAAGCCATGCAGGGCTTGCACGGCTCTCCATGACGGGAGATGAACCAAAATTAAACAAATCAACCCAGAAGGTAAAAGGCACACTTTTATCCAGGGTATAGCACGGCTTCACGGCGGTTTTGCGGACCGTGCATTGCGCTGACCAGATTCAACTGGTCGGTCGGTGGGTCGGACCCGGGGCTGCTACGATGTGTGTCCCCTGCTCCACGAAGCTCCGTCGGGGAAGTGAATCTTTGACCGGATGATGGACAGGAACTACCCGACCTCCAGCTTTGCGGACGCGCTGGCTCCACCAGCACAGACCGTAGCTTCTTGGGCCTATGACCGCAGCACAGCTAGTATCAAGCCAAGGTAAAAGATGAAGGAGAGGGCGGGTCACCTTCCGAAGGAAATTGCGGTGATGGAGGGCCTAGTTTTGCTCATGGAAAAAGTGCAGAGGCCCTTGTCGTCGAGGACACTGGAGAAATTAAGGGAATACAGAAATTCAGTGGGAGTTTTGTCAGAGGCTTTGACTTGTCAGTGTCTTCTTAGCTGTTTGTTAACTTACCGTCTCCCACCTTGCTAGTTTTCGCTAGCACACCGTCTCCTCAGCATGGCCATGGAGAGGGTTTGTACAATCTAAACACGAGAATTATTATTTATACATCTCCGTCATAAGTTGGCCATGCTAGGCACTTAACTGCTAAGTTAAAAACCAGCGCTTATCGCTCAGTTTTCCTGAGCCACAGATGCTCGCCGTGAGCCAAAACAACATAGGTAGCTAAGTTACCGACGCTAACGTGTCAGTTATGGCACTTCAATTAAGTTAGTGGTGCATAACTTAGCTATTAGTGTTGTTACCAACGAGCTAATATGCAACGTGTCGAGGTTTTGAAACATTTGTGCCATGATTTAAAACATTATATGATTATTTTAACTTAGCTACTACTTTACACTGTGCACAATAGATAGGTTGAGCTCACAAACTTGCCACAAGTTGTTAGCCTCTAGGTTATCTAACTTATTCAAAGCCAAGACTGTTATTATAGCATTGTCATCAATAATAACCATACTTAATGATTACAATGTAGTATTTGTTACAAATAGGTCATATTTTGCCAACAAGCAACACAAAAGAAGTAGTTGTTGTGAAGACTGAGCAACATGCTGTCATTCTTACAACCCTGTACAGCCATAAAGTATTTTCAATTAATTTGTCTTAGGCCTCCCTTTTAATACAAATACAAAAGCTGGAGCAGGTTGAGCAGGATGTTGCACATAATTTGACTGATGAAACAGTTGCAGTATTGATTAAAAGGATTAATCAAGTAAAAATACAACCAATTTGGTGATTGTAGGCTCTGAAATGAGCTCTGAGCTCTGAAAAGATTAGCTCCTTGTGTCATATCACCATGACCAAAATATGTTGTAGTTTGTGACATTTGAGTAGACACAATTATTATTGTTTACAAACACGATGAGCTAATCAAAAAAGTGAATAGATTACTGTTTCATAGTTAAAAAAAAAAATCATGGCTTGCAGCCCTACTTCTCTTGTCATCGCAAATGGGATTCCTCCCCTTCACATGATGACATTCCTCATCATGTACGAGGTGTTGCCGTCCAAACTGGAACATGCAACATTACATTTCACTGTGATAAAACATCAGGGAATGCAGCACCATTATTTTGATGGAATTTCACTCTAACAATTCGAAAGAAAATTGCTCCACTCACTAGTATATATGAGCGATTAAGTAACCGCAGGGACTATGTAAATACTTATTTGTGTTTTCTGAAAACAACCTTGTTATTGTAACTATTAGTTAAAATGATTGGCCTCGGTTATACTGTAACTTTGGCCCATGGTAATCAGATTTTGTGCTTCATAGTCAATCAACAGCAAGGAGTTTATGTAATAGCTGGTGTGTGTTGAAGGGATCTGAAAAGGAGGCAGATGACTCCTTTTCAGCTCTGTGTTCTCCACCCACAGATGTTTTAACTTCTGGCTAGAAGGGAACACTTTGGACTGGAGCAGGCTGGCCTGTATCTGATTACCTCTGACTTTACTCCTGTTTCCTAGGAATATACTGTCATCAGTTAGATATTAAAAATCAGCATTATCATTATTTGCTATTCACTTTTTGTATTTTTCTTTCCAAATTTTCCCATGCAGACACTATAACAGCACCTTATACCAAGTAGAGCCTAGTATTACCAGTGAATTATACAATTCACAAACCACTTTTACAGTTTTAACAGCCTGTCAGATTTTTATAAGTAACAACTATGAACAACAAACCAATATGCCATAGTCAAAGGTTTGCTGACACAAGGCTACTAGTTATCCCACTCATGTTCATGGTTTTCTGGTTTTTATTAGCGTCATTGGGCGAACAGGTTATTCTTTTCTGGACAAACTGATATCTTGTTTTGAAAGGTGTCATTCATTCTTTTTTAATAAATGAATTACTTTTATGACTCACTTTCTTGTGTGCCAGGTCAATGCCAGTGTAAGTACTTGCAATACTAGAGAAATAACAAAAAAATGTTTTTGGACATTTGGTAATGTAGACTGTAACATTGCGCACATGCAGGGTTATTGATTTTGAGCTGCTATTGCATTTTGTGTAAATAGGGTGTGGCATACTGCAGGCAGTGAACGAGTTTGTCACTGAGTAGACAGCCAAGACATTACAGGATGAATACTTTAAAACAAACTTTCTGTGTGTCAAGAGAAGTCATTTGCTTGAGTCGTATCTAGTTGGGTGCTTCCCTGCTGTTTGTGAAGATGAGAGTTGTCATGTATGTTTTTGTGTGTTCATGTAGTCCCAGTTATGGTGCAGCACACCTTGATGCAGAGCTCCTCCAGCGGCAGAGCTACACTTCCACACACCAGCTGCCCACCTACACTACATCACACCTTCCTGCTGCAGCAGGTGAGTTATGAATGCTATACACGTTGCTTTAAAGGTCAAAATTTTACTATGTTATTCATTCCTAGTGGTATCTAGTCATGCAGATTATCTTCATTTTATGTGGTGAGGTTTGGGGATATTTGCTTATAGAGCTTGTGTCACAACTAAAAATGGGGGAGGTGAATGGACAAAATTACATTTGACCAACTCATTAGTAATGTGTCTTTCGCATCCTGGTTTCTCTGGATAATCCACAGACCTTACTGTGGACCGTTTTTTTAACTGCAACTATTTCTCCATTAGACACTGCCTCCAGATCGTGCTGGTGGTGCATGTCTTCCCTCTTCTCTCTCCCCTCTTTCCTTTTCACCTGTCCACTTTTAGAATAAAGGAAAACATGCGAAGCTACTGCAGGACTAGATACCACAAGGAGTAGATGAGAAATGTTTTTGTTGTGATTTGGGTAAACCAACCCTTTTAAAGGCTCTTGTCTCTCTCTTTTTTAACTGGCGCATGAGTTTCTGTTTGCATCATTGTGTCCAAAAAAAGTCATTAACATTGTCCGTTTTTGTAATTATCCTCTTTTTCCTCTTTGGACTGCCAGGAGCACTTGACACAAGCAGTAATACTTCTGAGACCTCAATCATGAGCTTCCTGTCAGCCATGGAGTCGAGAAGCCTTCAGGCTGGTCCTGTTAGTGCCTCACTGCTTCCTCCTTTTAGACCTCCATCATGGCCTGCTGGTGAGAAGTCATCCATTCCTTGATTGTGGAACATATTCACCAATACAGCTCAATCAAGAATCTTATCAACAACTGAAATTACGTTATACGAAGTGCAGAATACCATTGTGTACTAGATCTGGTGATTTATGAACAAATCGATATCAGGATAATTTTACGTATTACCTCTGATAGTAGATGGACTATACATTCTTTAAAAAACTGTCAAGGAACAGGAGACTGCGTTATGTGATCGGCTGAAAGATTGTTTAAATATTCTAAAGTACTGAAGCAATTAGCGCTTAGCGTAAAATTAAGTCAGTTGGTGATGTCAGTCTTTTGTCAATTGTGTATACAGGTTTTGCTAAATTTAGCTTGGATTATATCCCTTCATGTTATCTTCCCTGTCCTTATATTTTCTATTCTGTGCAATACAGGTACCAACTCCTCCACCACAGAGCTGTATTTGACTGGTGCCCTGCCTTCTACTGCCACTTTCCCCTCTCCTGCTGCTCTGTCATCTTATCAGCACACTGGTGCCTACCCTTCCAGGAGTTACTCTACCAACCCTTCCCTGGCTCTCCAGGACCCTGCCTTCAGCACTTCCACTAATGGCCTGTTCTCTCACCATGACCCCCTCCTCCATCTCAAATCAAGCCAGACTGTGCTTCCCACTGCCCTGGCCTTCAACCATCTCTCTGCCCCCGGTTTGGGCTCGGCTCTGCCTGTCCAGTCCTCCACATACCGCTCAGCCCAGGAGTCAGCCCCCCACCTCCTACAGCCACAGTTCAGCCTTCTACCATCTGCCCTGTCTGCTCCTCATAGTGCCCCGCAAACATATGGGGCCACAGTTTTCTCAGGCTCTATTGAGAGAGCACTTCAGCGCGAATGTAGTGTGATCAAACACCACCAGAGGCCTTCCAGCAGCCACACGGCCTCAGAGCAATTGCCCAATTCAGAGCACTCGTTACAGGGGTACTTTGGTTCTGGCAGTGAACCGGATGTGACCTACCAGCAGGACCCATCCCGTCAGACCTCTGCGTCCTGCAGCCCTTCCACAGGAGCAGATTCCTCTCAAGGGGTCAATGGTGCCCCACAACCCAAAACAGACTCAGTAACTCAAGCTTATTCGTCCACTTCAGTGCCGAAGGCTAAAGACTGCTCTTCCAAACTAGCTCCACACCCTGCTGGGGGCGAAGAGAGTCACAGCCACTCTCAGAACCTGACAGCAGGGTCTCCTGAGCGTTATTCCTCTCCAGGGCAGAAGCAGAACTCTGTGATTGCCAATCAGCAGTCAGTGCAACTGTCCAGCCTCATGTCCAGCAGTCTGTCTCAAACCTATATCACGCCCCATACCCAGTCACAGCCCTCCCATTCCACCTCAGACAAACTGTCCTCCCTTTACAAGACTCTGCCTTCCCTCTCCAGTCCATCTGGCAATGTGTCATCTGTGAGTCAGACTCTTGTTTACTCCTCCAGTCCTGGCCTGAGCCAGGAGCAGGAGGTCCAGTATGGAGCCCAAGTCCAGGGCTTGTGTCAGGGGAATCTCTCTGAGAGCTACCCCTCATCCCATTCTCAGGGTGCCCCAAATGTGATTTATACATCTCAGTCACAGGGGCAAGCTTCAGTGACTCAGTCTCAGAGCTATGCCACAGGACAATCCCTTAACCAATCCCTTAACTCCTCTTACCCACCCACATGTGTGCGGAGTCTGCCCACATCAAATTCTACACAGGACTACACCCTGATGCAGGGCTCAGTGGGAGGTAAAACACATGACACCTTGTCCCAACAGCAGACACAGTCCCATAAATATGTTTTGTCTGCACCATTGCCTACCTACTCTTCAACTGCTCAAGCCTTAGAAAATAACATCAGATCCTCAGTACAGGACATAAAGCCAACATATGGCAAACAGAAACTTGAAGAGCTTCCTATCCAGGACCTACAGGCTCTCCAACAGGCATCCATGGAGGCCTCTGCTGCAGATGGCACTATGGCTGCTCACAACAATGTCATCTATGTTGTTTCAAAAATGGATGACCACCACAAAACACAAAGCGTCATCAGAAGCAATTCACGTTCTGATGACCAGCTTATGGGACTTAGTCATACAAACACAGCACAGGTTAAGGATGAAGGGATGGGCTCTCTGAGCCAACAGCACACTCACCTAAGCAGTGCCAACGGTCAGGAAAATGCTAACACAAAAACTACAAACTCCAGTATTATATCTTCACATGTACTCCTGAGCTCAGAACAGCTCAAGCAGCACCCTCTTCAAATCAAATCTCCTGAACCACATCAACAAAACCACCAGAACCATAGTCAGTCCCAGAGCCAGACCCCAGCAGCCCACACCCAGTTTATCACCGTCCCTAGCACTCAGGTTCTCCTTGAACCCAACCAGATGATTCTGCTCCAACAGCCCCTTGTCCCCCATGGTCAAACTCCTTCAAAGTTGGTGTCAGTGCAAGGTATCCAACAAGGCCAAGGTTTGGGCCCCGTTCATGTCCAGTATCTTCACATGGATCGAGAACTGCTGGGTCCTGGTGTCAGTGAAACCCAGAGTCAGCAGGGCACAGTAGTGTCTGAACAGAGCTCAGGATGCCCTGATTCCTCAAAACACCACTACAGCCAGTCGGCAAATCAACAGTCAAATGATGCTAAGAACCACTTTGCTCTCAACTCTATTTGCTTCCCCGACTCTATGCTGCTTGCAGATGACAGAAACATTTTATCAAATGTTGATGACATCCTGGCTGCCACAGTAGCTGCCTGTGGCGTCACACCACAAGACTTTGTCAAAGCTACATCCTCTACTGAGGCTGAAATGGCAGTGATGGCAAGCCCCGTTGATTCTAAGGGTCACTTTCAGACTGTGGATATACGGCACATGTCACCTAGTTTCTCCACAGCACAACAGCCAATCATCACAAACACTAACTCGCACACAATGAGCATGACACTAAATGGAGCTCAGATTGCCACAGACTGTCAGGGACAGTCGGTTCACCATAACAACGGTTCTGATCTTGACACGAATGGAGATGGTGGGAGCTCTGAAAATGACTATCACTTAGCCGGACGGGTGTATGACCCCTCAGGCCTTCAGAACAGACACAAAGGGAATGCAAAGTGTATTAAAACAGAGGATGGTCTCATGGAATGCCCAGGCATTGAGGACTTTCCCAAAAAGAAGGTTCGCTCAAAGTCCTTGACCAAGTCAGGTGGTCCTGAGGAGGATAGTGGACAGGCAAAACCAGCCAAGCGCAGTGGGCAGGCAAAGCGGCAAAACTCCAGGGGTAGTGACGTCAGCTCACCATCTTCCTCACACGGTGGATATGATGGTTGTCCACAGCAGGAGAGAATCAGACAGAAGATCCGTGAAGTGGAAGAGAAACAACCAGAGGTCAAAACTGGTTTTATTGGCTCCTTCCTAGACTTTATCAAATCTGGCCCCAAACAACAGTATGCTCCAAGTCCCACACGGACTATAAGTCGCCCCAGAAAGCCCTGCACCTCATCCAAACCACCGCTGTGTACTTTGCCTGCTTTACCTCCCAAACTTCAGACTCTGCCAGGTTCTTTGATTCCCCAGGAGAGTCAAGTAGCAAGCTCTCAGCAGAAACGTCTGGATGAAGATCTGCAAAAGAACTTGGAGACGCTGCCATCATTCAGCTCGGATGAAGAGGAGAACACTGGGAAGAACCAGGCTCTGAGGAACAGCATCAGCTCAGCACTCTCTGCTCTGGATGAATCTTCAGATCGGAAGCCCAGAACAGGTAATAACACTGTACCTAAGAATAGCTTTGTCAATTTATTTTATCTATTGATTGTTTTTTTTGATTGTATGTATTTTATATAATGTTGTACTACTATATTCATAACCCTTCTGCAGATAACCAAATCCCTAGTCTGATGATAAAACCAGACCAACCTCCCACTGTGACACTCACTATCACCGAGACGTGTTTGCCACAGACAGCCACTCCTGCACAGACAACAAACACCATCTCAGGAGGAGCTGTGTTTGAGTCCAAAGAGACCCCACCAAGCCAGTTGGCTGTGCAGTTGATGAGTGTGGCCATCGAGGGACTGACTGACGAAGAGCTGTCAGACAGTGGAGGGGAGGGAATGTACCGGGAGAGAGACGAGTTTGTTGTGAGGAACGAGGACATCGAGACATTGAAGGTATAGCCTGGGAAAACAAAGACGGGAAGTGAATGCTTGTGAATGGAGATTTCAGTTTTCAGCAGAGTTTAATCTAAGTGGCTGAAATGGTGAAAAAGTTGTATGGATGAAGGTGCGTGGTAATACATGTTGAATGTGGCATGTAAGAATTAAATTATATTACCTTGTGGGAGTGAAGTGGACCTTATTTTAACAAACCTGCTCTGACCCTTTTCCTGTAAGGTGCCCTACTCAAAATTGTGAAAGGATAGTCATATGAGATCTTCTGTACATTCATCATTGAACATGTATTGCTGAATTTTCTTGTACTGCATATTTACTGAATACTGAGGCATGTTCTGCACTGTGTCATGTGTCCAGGTGACAATGAGATCCGGGAGTGAGCCTCCAGCCATCTGGAAAGTCCAGAAGGCTCTGCTGCAGAAATTTGTGCCTGAGCTGAGAGACGGAAAGCGAGTCTTCTCAGCCACTAACAGTGTAAGTAAAAGCAGACATGCCTATACCCATGTGCATTTGATCATTCAAATCATTTTTGTTTATTCTGCAATAGCTAACATTTTGTTTTCTTTGTATTTGTAGTATCTTGGATACTTTGGTGATGCCAAGACCATGTACCAGAGGGTATATGTGAAGTTTTTGGACACGGTTAACAAAAGGGAGTATGTACGAGTTTGTAGTCGGAAGCCACGCTGCAAGCCTATGAACTCGCTAAGGTGCGCTAAGAGTATTGATTGATGTAGGTCAGTTATTTTTAATGAAAAACATGGCTCTTCAGTGATGTAACTCTTTGTTCTGCCACCCAGGGGTGTTCAGGTGAAAACTTTGCTGGGCTTGACAGCCGCCCCTTCGTCAGTCTCCCAAAACCAGAAACCTCGACCCAAACAAGCCAAGCCAAGGGCAGAGCCCCCTCCTAAGAAGAGGAGGAAATGGAAGGAGTTTTCACCTACTGCCTCAGGATCATCTGCAGAAGAAGGTGGTGAAGATGACGGTGAAGAAGCTTTTTGACTTTTTTGACATTAAATCTAGTTAGGAAGTTAATTTTCCATGAATGTTGCCTAAATCTTTTCCTACTCTGCTTCTTGATGCTCTCTTGATCTTAGAGTTAAACCCTCCAGTGCCATTTGCTTCACGGTTCCTCAACACAAGAACTATGAAGGAGACATTCAAGAGCTTTGTGGAACTGCTCATCAGCGTTGCTTTAGACGAAGATGTGATGACAGCACTTGAGAGGGCAAACGGTGAGTGAATTCACTTTTAACAGCTCTTATTGTTTCTTAATAGGCGCAAATACTGAATAGAATGACATGAAAACAAAGGTGTTCATCAGATAGTCTGTTCCAGTTATGCCTGACTTGTTAACATGTATTGTTTCAGATGAGTTGCTGCTGCCACATATGAAAAGAGTGGATGGGATGATCACTGACAACAGGAAACGTTTGCTTCACAAACTGCACATTGGGCAGGTCTTAAAGGTGGGTTTGTCTTGTGTATTAATAGGTTGTTGTGAGTGCTCTGGAAAAGCATTAGAGGATTTTTTTTTCAATGTGATAATTGAGAGTTTTCTATGATTCAAATGCCCCCGTTAAATGCTGATAACAAAAAAGTCCAAATTGTAAGTGGGGAAAGCCAATTTTGTTGTTGAGATTATTTCAATATTGAGTTAACACATTTTGTTGTCATTTTGTTTCATGGTCATTATTTCCTCTGTACTCTACTCGATGTATGCACCCAAGTAACTCTCATGTTGTCTTCGACTTCAGACGGCCTTAGACAGTTTCCCAGAGATCTCAGTGGTCACTGAGCTGAAGAAAGATGGGGAAACCCCGGCCTTTAAAGTGCGACTCAGTGGGAAGGCCTACAATAAGAAGACCATGAAGCCCTACAAGATGCCTAACAAAGTACCACAGGTAAGACTAGTTTTGGTAAAAAAAAAAAAATTTGTTTTGTTATTTATTTAGTTTTCACTTGATGTCCATGGCCAGGTGTTAAAGGTCCAGTGTGTAGAATTAAGTGGCATCTAGTGGAACGGACTTGGCAGAAATGGAATATAATATTCAGAAGTAGGCTTTAATTAGTGTATAATCCCATGAAAATAAGAATAGTTGTTTTTGTTAGCTTAAAATGAGCCCTTTATATCTACTAAGGGAGTGGGTCCTTTACCATGGAGCCCGCCATGTTGCACCGCCATGTTTCTCTCAAGAACCGACAAACCAAACACTGGCTCTAGAGAGGACCTTTCACATCTTTTGTGAGTTCCGTGGCCACTGAAGGTTCCCCTACACACTTGGAAGAGGAGAGAGAGGGCTATACATTTGGTTGCAATCTGCAACCTCACTGCTAGATGCCACTAAGTCGGACACACTGGTCCTTTTTTAAAAAGACATCTTTAAATAGAATGAAAGGACATATCCTTTAAACTTCATACACGTGACGTTATTAATATGCACAAAAATATGAAAGATCCACTAGTGAATAAAGCCACAGACAGCATCTAAAACGTGTACAAAACATCCTAATCCTATTCTTAAATACCTTTTTGATTTTATGTAGCATCAAAGATGTTCATACAGTGTGCAATTAATATGCATTCAGTTTATTTTGCATTTTAGCACCACTTTAACTGTTCAAGGCTCCTCTGTGTGTTTGATGTCTGTCCAGCAGAGGGCACAGTGGCACCATTTGTGCTTCTCCCTCAATCCTTTTATACTATTGAACACATGTCGTTAAAAAGTGTTTTAAGACTTTGCTCTTTCCTTTTTCTAGGAGTATACAGTGGACCAGCAGAAAACTCAGTGGTTTTCTCTGTACCACTCTTTACAGCATTACAAGTACCACACATACCTCATGTGTAAGGATGAGGTGAGACATTGTACATTGTCAGAAATGTTTTTTTTATTTTGGTTCAGCTGTATTGAGCTTTATAACTATAATAATGATAATCCTCCTGTTTGTGCCCTCCAGATAGCGTCTCTCCGGGTGCAGGCCGGGGACCTGGGGCAGGAGGAGACTGTACAGAAGTGTCTGCAGAATGGAGCTTGGGTAGAGGGTCTCTTTGATCGCTTTGGGGAGCTAATAAATCAAGTGCAGCAGGCCTGCGGATGATCCAGCCCTGACAGGCTCGGTTTTAAAACATCTGAGTCTAACACCTAAAACAAAAGGATGGCCCCAGCATGAAATGGCAGCAAAGAAGGATGGAGTGAGGCTCTCCTTCCAGCCACAGAGAGATTTGATTCAGGGACCTGTCAGCTGACTTGAATGAGAGACTTTCAGGGGCTGTGGCCTAAAAAGCAGCAGAAGCAGGTGAACGGGGACAGCAGTCAAGTTTATAGTCTGCATCACTGCGTTTCAGCAGAAAGCAGTAACGTGATCAACAGAGGACAAGGACTTTGTTTATGGGAGCATTTTCCACATGAGGCTTCTCCTAGTCTGTGTAGGTTTTTGTAGTTACAAGCCCACTTTTAATGGGCCTTTTTCATAGATTTATATTGTTGTTTTTTTTAAATAATTTTTTAGTTAAATGACAGATCATAACCAGAGAGCATGCACTAGATAGAAAGCAATCAGCATAGGAAGTAGAGCACAGCAAATCAAAATGCAGAAATCTGATTGCCTACGGATATAACAAGCTGTCATCAATCATTTGATAAGCGGGCTCAAATACAGAGAAGTTGATTTATTGTAAAAAATAAAAATTAAAAAAAAATCTCTATATATTTTATATAAATATATATATAAATATATATAAATATATATAAATATATATATATATATATATATATATATATATATATATATATATATATATATATATATATATACAACCGTAGTTATATACTGTTTGTAAAACATCCATTTTGTAATGGTGCACCAACTTATATATAATGTACATTTTGTATAAAAAACAGGGAGGTGGGAGTTGCAGCAATTCTCTTTAAAGGAGGAGTTTGGTAACTATATACTGTATCTATATTGTGGTTCAACTTTTGTGCTTCAAACACCCCCTTTGCTTATGAGATGCGATTGGATGGAGTCAGTGCAGTTCTAGTACTGCTTTTTATGAATTTTGTTAATCAAATATTACCTTAATTTGTAAAGCTAAATAAATAAAAGTTGTCTTTATACTCCTTTGCAAACATAGCCCACATTTTATGACAAATAGATCTATATTTTTCACAGAAGTAAATATTATGTTGTTCATTACAATTTCTAAGACACTTTTTCATTGTTTTCCAAAAAAACAGACTCTTTATACGTCATTTACCAATTTTATGCTATCAAAAAAGAATCTTGTTCTTTAAAGATGCAGTTTGTTAATAAAGTTTCGCATGTATTAGATGTTGGATTTTTGCTGTGTTTTCTCTGAAGGGTTTAACATCATGCACATTATCTGGGGAGTATGTGCAGTAGTAGCATTCAAGTTTTAAGTCACAAGTTTTCCTTTCAGATCTCACCTCATTTAGAGGAATAGTAAACAAATGAAAAATAATGTAGATTAGATTACTTTTATCAACAGCACTTAAATAACACAGTTTCACAATTCAGCTCCCCTTGAAACCTCTCAGGAACAAAACTATAAACATGACATCATCACCAGCAATATTTAACCAGACTCCAAGAACATGTGTACTTTATTAGTACTTAATTCCTTTATCATGAAGTTGCTGGATAGTACAGTGAAAATGCTACAACAGGTTATACTGACCACAAACTACATGTCAGTAAACTCAAGTGGCTTTACCAGGAAGATTGTGTTGGATTTTAGAAGTTACAGAGTGTGACTGTGTACCAAGGTTGTTTGGCACATAAGATTTGGTTCACCTGAACTAATGGAAATTTCCTTGGTTAGAGGAGCACCCAGGCTGTGTTGACCACTCCTAAGAGTTGGTACTTCTGTTTCATGTTTCAAACATTCATGTTTTGTCACAGACACCATAACACCTCCAAAAGCTTCATGAGTGAGTCCTTGCATCCCAGGGAAGTCCAGTAAACTGTGATTACAACTACCTGGTTTACATTACTCACTTTTACATTACATCTATTTTACAACAATAAAGAGGTTCACTACTGGTATCAGCCATGCAGTTTAGACGTGAAAAAATTGTGACAGGGATCCAAAAAGGGTCCCCTAAAGTGTTGTGTGCCCCCCCCCCCCCCCCACCCCACCCTACAGCTCAGCTCCAAAAGGTCAGTTAGTGTTAAACTTCACCTGCTTGTTGGAGTGTGCAGTTAATATTGGCTCACATCCTTTAGGGGGAAGAAGACACCAGCAAAGCAAGAAACTTGTCGTGATGCTCGCCCACCATGCTGTCATGACCAAACTATTCAGTGTGAATGGGGTGGGTGACATTGTGTCAACTGAAAGGGCCTTGAGACTGTTGAATAAAATATGATTGTCCATGATTGTCCCCCCTAACTCCCTCCCAAAAAAAACAAAAGTTTCTCTGTGCTGCAGCGACAGTTCTATGAGGAAAAGGCACTGTCCTCTGTCCTTTGGAGCTGGAGAGGAGCGGGGGCGGAGGACGGCCAGTCAGGCAAGCGTTTGGGATTCCAGTACGGGCACAACTGGTAGGGACAGATACTGAACGTCTGCTCTCCAGATGAAAAGCGTATGAATTTTAATGCACTGCATTGTTCCATATGTGGGAGACAGACTGAGAGGACCCTTGAGGCAGCGTGAGAATGTGAGAAGGGCACAGTACTGTAAGTTGAAGGCTGCATGTTGGATAAGACTGCGACTGTTTTTTTGGGAATGCCCTTTAGTAAAACCTAATGTACTGTCTGATGATGGTGTTGTTTTTAAAGCTGTGTTTAACCAGTCATGCAAACTCTTACAGGGTGCACAGCAGGATGCTGTTGTTCATACTGTACCTGCCACCAGGTTTGCAATGTATTTTACAGCATATAGGTTCACAATTTTTCAAGTCTGTCTTAGAATGACAGTCAGGTGTCCATGTGAACATTGACACATGTTTTTCCCACTGTGATCTTTCCTCCTCTTCATAACGACCATTAAAAGATCCCTTCACAAAGCTCTTTCAATGTAAGCAGTGGGGGACAAAATCCACAGCCCTGCTTCTGTGCAAAAAGTGCAAAAGTTTATTTGAAGCTAATATAAAGGTTCAGCTGTCCAAATTAGTCAAATCAAGTAGATATTTAAAGGTTCTGTTGTTTTAGTACCAAATTCTACTGCAACCCAAAAAGGAAACATAAAGAGGGAATTTTAACTAAAACTGACTCTAAATTTGGAAGATATCCACTTGTTTTGACTTAAATGGCTTGAAGCCTCATATTAATTTTAGATGAACTTTTAAATACATTTTTGCACTTGACAAGGACTGTGGATTTTGTTCCCCTTTGATTACACTGAAGGTGAATTAGGAAGTGATCTCTTAATGGCCAGACCTGACTAATGTTTTAAGACAGACTTGGAAAATTGTGAACCTAACTTTTAAGAACATTTTCATCTTTGTTGTCCCACTGAGGCCCTAAACAGGAGTTTTCTTATTTTGAATGCCACTTCCCAGGGGAAATTCCTTAGTATATTCGTCATTATCATACCCGCAAATAAACTTCTCTTGACTAACATTGAGTGACCGATAAGTATGAAGGATAGAGAAAAAGAAATATGCAGGGCTTTCCGGCTACAGAGAGAGAAACAGGAGAGCAAATATTGCTTTGACCTTGTGGACCAGAATCTTTAATTGTAATGACCAAAGTGTTCTCTCTTTCTCTGTCTCATTCTCTGTGTTAGCATAAAACTTTTTTTTTTACTCTACAGCACCGAAGTCAGCTTTGTGTCAAGTTGAAGAGTTGTAAAACCAGTTTCGCCCCCAGCCAAAGGCTTCTCACTCTAACTGAACGCACAGAGTAACCTTTTACTTCAGGTGTGGATTCCTTTCTCACATGTGGATATGATAGCTGTATATAAATACTGAAAAACACCATCTACAGTAACAGAAAAGGTGAGTTTATTAACACAATTCATTCTTTGTGGTCATGTGTTACTGTTAAACTGTGACTTTATTTTGGTCACGCAGGAGAAGAGTGTTTACTTTTGTGACTCAATGTAAACAAGTTAAGTTCAGGTGTGTTATCATATCATTTTTGTATGTGGCTTGAGCAGCTTTTGATTTTCATTAAGATTTTGAAATATTTTGGCAAGGTTTGCTCTGCTTTGCATTCTTGTAGTTAACACACGCAGACTTGCCGTTGCATTAGAGCAACGTTACCTTGCTCAAGAGCAGCTCAGCAGTATTCACAGGAAAAAGAAATTTCCTTTCCTGCTTATCCTGGGAACTCCTCTGTTTACTTTTTATCAAATGGTTTGAAAAGCCAAACAGATGTAGGACCTATTCTGGCCACATACTCCTCTACCTTTACCTTCTGTTCGCACATTCTCACTTCAGCTGGCTAGAAAGGATTTTTCTACATGAAGCAGGTGAAGAGAACAGTAATCAAACCGGTTTGCCCCAGTTGAACACCTCACCTGTTGAACCACACTTGTGTCTTACTATGATAATAGCTGTCTTCCTCTCAGTCTCCCATTCAGCGAGTGACCAGCATTGAGTTTACAGTGTCAGCTTACTACTTTTCCACTGTCGGATTACACCTCAGGACAGAAAAGGCACCAAGTCAGAGCCTCTCAGTTCATTCTGTGTATTTACTCTGCAAGTTTGTTTATGATAAACATCTTAAGACATTTCAAGTTAGTGTCAGTCTGCCTTTATGGATCATCCCAGACAAGGTGGAATAGCATCAGGGATACTTTGACACCTGAGGCACCTGCAGTCATGTGTTTGATAACTGCGTCCCCAGTGACGTCTACTGTTTTGACTGAAGGAAACAGGAATCTGTCTTTACAAAAACATTGAGCTTTTTCTGTTTATATATATCAGTCAATCTCTTCTCTTCTCTGGAATATCTTTATCTGTCTCATATGCTTGCTGCTGTTGAACAGGTCTTTATCAGATCAGATTTTCTTCCACTGTATGCTTTTAAGGGTGTGACATTTAGTGAGTGAAAGGTTGTCTGAAAACTTCCTGGATTTTCAGCATTTCTTTTAAATGGAAAAGTCTCAAAGAGGAAATTGTGGGTGTTTAATAAGAATCCTACACACTGACTTTTGCTACTCAGCATTGCATTATGATGATTGCATTGTGAATTTCATATCCTTCATAAAAGGTTCCAGTTCAAAACGTATGTCCAAATGTAAATACGTAAATAATAAAAACAAACAAAAAAAACGCCTCAGATAGCCAGTAGAGTCTCATTATCACACTAATGGCCGGACAGGGCGGTGATTGGGACATGAATAATGCATTGCAATGGGAGGAGACGGTTTCGGGGGGAACTGTAGTTAGTTGCGTGCGTCACGTTGAGAATTGGAGACTGAGGAGCCGGTACGGTCTGAATGGCTGTCTCCACAGTCACTGGAGGAAGTTTTCATGCAGCGAACACCAGGTAACAGTCTATCAGTTAAATAACTCTTAGAGGTTAATGTCTTACGTGTTTGAAACACACTGGAAAACGACTTATATAGTTCTGTAACCTGCTGTTTTGTGATGGGATGTTTTAAGAAATTATATTTTCATGTCTTGCCTTACTGCTAATTTAGATTTGACTGAAACTATTGGGCTTTATATGTACTTTTAATGTGTTATTCATCAACAAATTAAGGTTTTACGCACAGCGCGTGCGTAAAATCTATTTTTAATACACAGGGGCTGATTTTTCTAATCTAAAGTGTTACAATTTCTAAAACATGTTAGGAATATTTTTTCAATGTCTGTTTGGTCATTAAAAAAAACTCAAAACGGAAAAATGTCATTAGGCTATAATGCGCCCATTATAAAGGTTTTATATATGTGATTAATTTCTTTATTAATATTTAACAGATCATTTAATGTTTCGTAGATCAGTTATAAAACATTAATTAGAACAACCTTTTGGGTCTTTTTAAAACTGGGTTATTTGACTTTTGTGCTCAGTGCGGACTCAGCACGTTTGCTCTTAAGTGTTTGTGTTAAACACAGGGAGAGCAGGGTAATTACCTATATGTATAGGGCACCATATATAGCACACACACACAGAGTTTATGAGGGTTCAAATTCATACGGGCCAATAGTCCACCGTGGTTCAGCATCTTCAAAGTGTGTCCTCTGGGATGATCAGTTAATCTGACTAGTCCCAGCATGTGGAAGGAATGAAGGTATCTGCTACAGGCGATTAACAACCTGCTGCTATTGGCCTGATGATGCCACGGTGCATTTTCATCGCCAGAAACCATTAGTCCTGTGCTTGTTGCAGGTTATGGCAACACTCTTTAAAATCAATACGTTTTTGCTGAAACTGCTGCAGTGATAATAGTAGTTTTACGAGTTGTGTCTAACCACCGTGTCCACAAGGGGAAGAGTCCCATATGTTGACTGCGCTGCTCCCTCTGCGATTATTTACCTCCACTGATGTGTGCAAACACTGCTGCACTGTTTTTCTTGGCTGAAAGGCAGGTCAGTCCTCTCCTGTATCGTCCTACAGTCTTCTAACTGCGGGGTTATTATGTAAAGAGGAACCAAAGTCACAAGAGAAGGGGACTGGCGTCAGCTATGCAAACCACTCTCAAATCTCAGCCCAGCGCAAGCAACAGGAGGTGACAGAACACAGCCGGGTTCCCAGGATTGTATTGACCCACACCTGACCCCCACTCTTTTTTTCTGTCTCTTTTCCCTTAACAAGCATTAATGGATATTGATCAGATCCGGATTTATTCTGTAACCAGTAATCCAGGGATCCCTGTGGATTATGCAGATGGTCTCCTCAAGGATTTCATTCTGATAATGCAGTTTCTTTCTACTAATTGACTTAACCTAAAAGTATCTTATTCCTGTGATATTTTGCAGTGACTTTATAGTGACTAATATTGGAATAATATAGACCTCTTAGTAAGAGTTTAAAGAACTGAGGAAAACTGTAATTTGTTTCTTTCATTCATGGCATTATCAGCTTGTTATATCTCCCACGATGCCTATTATGCAAACTGTTGAGAGGTGTTCTGCATGAAACAACTGCTGCAGCCACAATTGTTCTTCCCTGATATGCAAATCCCTTGTTCAGGACAGTTTCTTCTACCCCAGAGAGAAACACAGTTTGACGTAGATGTAACTCATTAATCAGCAGATCGCCTACCTCTGCTCTCAATGAGCTCTTGTATTTTTTTTTTTTTTAAACAAGTGGGTGAACATCTGCTTGCTGCTGTACTGTCCTGGAGTCTTCTTGTTTTCAGGTTTTACAGATGGGTCAAATAGTGTTTGTCATGTTTTGTTATCATAACACAGAGCTTGGCTGCTGCTGTCTGGGCCTGATTTATTGCCCCTGGCCTCAGTGAGTCTCTCAGATCCTCCCCTAACATTTGCTCAACAGGCTTTAAATGTTTCCTGTTGTGAGATGAAAGCCACACGGTTCTGGTTTCTTTCATTGGTTAGGCTTTGTGGTGGTTGACACAAATGTTGCAACCGTGAAATCTTTATAACAAAGACCTATTAACCATAGAAAATTAGATATGATGAGAAAGAGCATGATGGACAGTTCAACATGTTTGTGTTGGATCGCATTCATCGTCTACTGATTTGTGAGCATGTATTAGTAAGAATTGAGCCCACCCACCGGAAAATACAATAGGAACATATTAGGATATCTCTTGTGAGAGCAGTCTGACAATACGATCATTGTCTCTCCATTTCCTTTTGCATGTGCAATTGAGCGTAGCGTTGCATTAGGTGTCTGTTATGGTAAGAAAATCACTTACAGATGATACTCTTTGTTTCTCTACATGCGCTTAATAACAACCGACTGCAGCATTTAAAGTAGGATTTTTGTTCATACAAAAACTTGAGGAAGAAAGAGGATTTGGGGAAGGTTACTGCTCTCATGAGATGCATTAATGCTGGACTTTGTTCTGTGACGCCCACATACAGTAACTTGAATTCAGATTTCTGATTATGTGACATTACACAGAAGACAGGGAGTGTATGTTTGGCAAAGTCAACAAGCAGAAGCACTGCGTAGTTTCTGAGAAACTGCTTCAAAATTATCAAAGCTGAGGAATAGTTGAGTACGTTGTGTGATTTATAGTGTCTCCATGTATAAAAGCTTACTTTCATCTTGATTTTTGGAGTAGATATGTGGACTACAATCAACAATCATTTTCTTTCTCTTTGGTTTTTTCAGTCATGATTCATTCATTTAGTCTAGAAAATGTCAGAACATAGTAAAGCATGTCCATGTGATGTCTTAAAATTGCTTATTTGATCTTACAAACTGTCCGAACCCCAAAGATATTCAGTTTACAATAATATGAACCACATAAAAGCAGTGAATCCTCACATTTGAGAAGCTGGAGCCAGTAAATGTTTGGACTATTTTTCTTGGTTTATCACTTAAATTATGAATTGATTATGAAAACTAATTTTTTGTTGCTTGACTAATTGATTAATTACTCATTTCAATTTCTAAACTTTCAGCACCAGTATTTAATATAGTTGTATGTATTGTTCTTATGTGTATCAGTGTGTAAACCTATTGTCACGACTTACTTATTATTGCCAGTTGGTTGAAATCTCTGCAGCAATTCAAATGTGAATCTTGTGAATTGTCATAATTAAATTTTTTTTAAAGTTTAGTTGAAGTTTTTTCCTGGCTGACTTAAGATTTTCACACCTCTACTTCAGCACTCATTCCCACACCTCTGACTGTCTCTTATACTGACCCTCTCCTCTCCTCCACCAGAACAAGGCATGGCTGGGAAGCCTTTCCGGGCCACCTATATCTGGGGCAGCATCATCTCCAATCTCCACACTCATGTGGAGGTCAAGCGCCGGCGCCACAACCTGAAATCCTACCATGACTGCTTCCTGGGCTCCGAGGCCGTAGACGTGGTATTGGCACACATAACCCTGAACCGTTTCTTTGGTGACGAGGCAGTGCCTCGCTACAAGGCAGTCCGTCTCTGTCAGGCCCTGATGGACTCGAGGGTGTTTGAGCCAGTGGGCATTAAAGTATTTGGGAAGGAAAAGAAGCGGGCCACATTTGAAGACAGCAGTTGCAGTTTGTACAGGTTCCTGAGCCCAACAACAAGCCCCTCATCTCTGACCAACACCAAGTCCCACTCCACTAGTACCATCGAGAGCGGCTATGACTCACCAAGCATGAACAGGAACAAGAACAGCCACAGTCCGTCACGTGAAAGGTACAGACAAATGTCACAACATCTTCAGATCTAATTTTTGATTTGCTTTGTTCTCCTTCCTCCAGACCTAATCCCAAATCCAGCAGAGAGGGAGTAAGGGGACAACGAGTTTAAAGTTCAAATATAAACTTCATGAGAGATGAAACAGAAAGAAACCCACTGTGTTACTTGCTTCAACACATTTTAAGCTCAAAACTGTGAATACTTAAAATAAAAAAGCCATCATTTGAGGCTGGAGAACTTAATTCTAAGAAGGACGTCGGGCACATAGCAAACACAGACAGGATGAATTACCCGTGCGATGCTTGCACATGGCCACAGCACTTTGTGTTAGCACCGTTTTGATCTGATGTTGTTTTTCTGAGTGACAGCTCCAGACTGAACCAGAAAACAGGCCATATGTCTCTAATAGGAGATGAAAGCTGCAGAGGACCCATGTGCTCTAATAGTTTAATAAAGCTTTTGTTACTTGCAGCATGGGCCAAGTCAAGTCTTCATGGGAATAATATAAATAAACAGAAAAGAAGAAAAACTTCACTTGTCCTATTTAATGTTCATCAGAAATTGTTTAGTGCTGGAAATTGAACGTTTATTTTGTCAGTTTGATATGAAATAGCCGTAATCAAAACAGCACCAAATTGTGACTGAATCACAGGTACTAGGAACCATTTGCAGCCTGATGCCACATTTGTTCCTGTAATAAGTCTGTTTTTTTTTTTTTCAATCATTCTCACTGATTGCTGTTATTATGTGACTCTTCAGACAAGAGGTGCTGAGCTACTCCACCCACTCCCCTGTAAAAACAGACAAATCACTGGAGGACGTGCTGAGAAATCTCAACCTGAGCTCGACCATCACCCCTCAGATGATCAACCTCGGCCTCTCACAAGAGCGTAAGTGGTTCTCCATTGGATAAAGTACAACAAACAACGTAAAACAGGGTCCATGTTTTCATACAGCCAATGCATGGTCATATTATGTGTGTGTGTGTACCTATAGTATGACCCTCATGGCTTTTCAATCTGTGTTTCCTACAGTTGTAGATGAGGTGTGGCACCAGCAGGCAGTGTTCAGGCTACTGCAGCTGATAGAGCTCCCTTTGTTGGAGCACTTGTTGGAGGGGAAGGACGCCTCGCGGCCTCCCTTGCACAGCATGGACAGTGACCCGGACCTGTTGTATACATCAAGCTACCTAGACAGAGAAGTTCTCAAGGCCTTCAGTGAGGCACAGTGAGTCTCCAATAAGCCCGTACAGTTTTCTCTATCCTCTAAAAACTGTGACTTTTCTAATTAAAATCTGATGTTCTTGCAATTCATCTCTCCTAATGCACTGATTTAAGATTTGAGAAACTCTCACTCAGTTTTAATAAACTCTTTACTTGCTGCAAAATATTAAAGGAGAATTCCAGTGATATAGCATTACACCTCCACAAAGTCAAGGGACTCACAAGAGCCAGATTGAAAAAAAGAATGGTCAAAATTGAAGCAAGTGAGGCAGAGATATCCTGACATTTAGTCCCTAATGTAGCTCCATAAGCTCTAGATCCTACATTTCCCATGATGCAAACAGCAGCGTTCTTTTCATCAAATCTTCCCTGCTTGCTAAACAACCACGTCTTTCAAACTCCACATAGGCTTTCTATTATAATTTTGTAGTCTTCAAGCCCAAGGTGTGATAACCCTGATGACATCACTATGACATCATCAAGGGTCATTTTCTCAGACATGACAAAGCCCCTGCAAAGCCACAGTTTCCACAGGCTGGGTAGTACAGACTAGAAACTGACTTTGACATGTAAAATTGCAGTGCTGGCGGACAGAATAATGTTTATGTTTGTTGTTCTCTCTGAACCACAGAATGTCAATTGCTTAGACGACCTTCTTTCTATCTCTACGTCTCCCAGTTGCCTCATTCCATTCTCTCTGTTGGCTGTGTTAAATCACTACTCTTCACTCTCTCTCAGGGCTGATGAGTGGATGTCAGGAGCAGTGGACTGTTTGGAGTTTCTGCCTGATGAACTAGTGGTGGAGGTCAGTCGAGGTTTGGCTGGCTGCACTGACGACCTGCTCCAGTGTAAGAAGCTGCTCTACGGGGTCCTGGCTCAGCATTATGGACAAGCAGAACAGCCACCTCTGCTCAGCAACCATGTCTTCGACATACACTCTGGCATTTCGGAGCTACTTGGTAAGAAGACATTTTGATTTCAGGAGTGCTAATAAGGCCTTTATGGTGATGTAAACTTCAGTGATACATTTTTAAATCATGGAGATATCACATTTCATACAAGGCTAACATATAAGGCTAAAATTCTCCAGCTCAGTGTTTTCATCCTGGTGTTTTGCTTGGTTTCTTATCAGTTAACGGGAAGCAAGAGCAAGCTCTGGAGGCTCTGCAGCTGAGCCTGAAGCTGCAGGACTCTCGTAGCAGGGAGGAGCTGCGCAGGCTCCTGAGATTCATGGCCATTGCTGCCAAACCACAGGAGGTCAAACTGCACACAGAGGTGAGCTCTTGCATGCATCTTTTGTGAGTCCTTGTGTATATGTGTGTGTGTTTGACCATTGCTAACCCCAAATGCTTCTCTAAGATCGAGAACAGAATGGCAGTGAAAAGGTCTTTCTCAAGCGCCATCATCTACAGCAGAAGACTCTCCAAAGGAAAAGTGGACTTGATGGTCCTGTTCATGATGGATAACCACTGTGATCTGTTCAAAGTGAGTGTTCTTTATTTGTCCTTTTGCCCACTTGCGTTGCAGGCGGGACATAAAACTTCTATTTGGCGTGAAATAAATATTTAATATCAGAGTCTTTAAGTCAAGATAAACACAGACTACATGTACCACTGCTCTCTTTTCTACCAGATTCCTGTTTCATTGCACAAAATGGTCAGTGACAGAATAATGAATATCGTGAAAGGGAAGGATCCAGATATGATAACGGGTTAGCAGATTTTCCTTTTATCTATTCATCTAATTCATTCAGTGTTGTTTGTGTGACCAAAGAACATTTTGGTATGAATTAAGATCTATACTCTTCCTTTTCCATCCTTCTTTACTCCAGGATCAACATACTGCACAAGAGTGAGTGCTAAGGCCTACTCAGAAAATGCACAAAAAACCACTAAGGATGAACTCTGGTCCTTACTCCGGACAATCCACGAGAACCCGAAACTCTCCACCAAAGAAAAGCGACGGCTGCTGGGACAGTTTTACAAAGGCCATCCGGAGATTTTTGTTCAGTACTTTGGAAATCGATTGTCTACTGTCAACACGTTGCTACAGTGATATTTATCAGTTCATAGCTATCTTGTCCAAATTCATGTATTATAATGTAAAAAGAGGTAAATATGTGAACAAACACTAATAAGATGTAAATGATGTGAAGATGTGCAGCATATGTGGATTTTATTTGCTTATATGTAAATAGTTTAGACTACTGAACAAGAATGTGAATCGTTAAGTGTAGAAAGTCGTATTAAGCTCTGATATTTATGGACATATTTACTTCTCTTTGTTAGATATTTTTTTGGATGCAGGACACTCACATTAAATATCTTTGTGAATTTTGTATGTTGCTTTCCCAGAATGACAAAATGAACCAGAGTTCATTGAGATTTTTTGATGTTTTCACACTGCAACGCGTCTTGACAACATTCTTTGTCTGCAGCCAGTGAGGACAAGTCTGCATATGACTTCTCAATGGTTGTATTCTTTGTGCTTGTGCAACAGAGACATTGTTAGGAATAGAGATGTGTCTGTTCACGTGGTTTCTCATATATAATGCGATGCATGTACAGCTATGTCTGAGGAACCCTCAAACGGAAATTTAAACCTGGAAATTTGAAAGTCTGATGTTGTGTTGTAGTAAACAGTCAGTGGCATTCATGAAGATCAGCCCTCTGGGTCTTTGTGTTTGTTGCTACAAATCAGCAAAACAGATGTTTGTACATTTTTTTTTGTTTGTTTGTTTTTTACTGCAAAACCTTAGCCTCGTTTTAGTGGCATCTTCAAGGTTCTGTTTCAAACAAGGTTTTTTTGTTCCCTCTAATCAGCTGGGGAAATTGCTTCCACATTTTCAAGTGACAAAAGCATTCCCAGACTATGCATAAACCCAACACATCTTGTGCATATTTTGGCAGGTTTTTACAGGATTCATCAGGAATTGTCCTAATATTCATACATGTACATTGGCCCTTTTTCATGTGTGTATTCTGATGAAAAGAGAACAAGTGGCATCTGGTATGTCAAGTAATGTTTCCACAAAACACATATAAGATTCAGTTTTTTCTGAATTTCAAAATAAATAAAAAACAATTTTATTCTGAATAAGAATATGAGACACCCTTTGCTTTACTTTGTGACCATTCCTACTTGACCCCCACACAAGATGTGGACATGTTGTTTTTTTGTCAAATACAGATATAGTCACCTTTTTATAGTTATATTTGTAAAATCTAAGGATGTTTTATGCTATTGAGGTTCTCAGTCAACTAATAAACTTGTGAAATTGTCATTCATATGAACTGTCTTTCTATAAAATCAAAACCTTGTTACAGTTAGTGAAAGGTCAGTACTATCCGTCACGTCCTGTCATTGTTTATCCTTTATCTCAAGATATGCAAGTTCAGCTTAACATTCAAACGGCAATTCACGTAAGAAAATGAAAGGTCCTTTCCGTTTAAAGATCCATTGTTCTGTTTCTGGTATGTAGACATCATACTTGCCTTTAAGACGCTGAAAGACAGAATCACAAGTATGTTTGGACTGCTCTCAGGCTGTACTCATTGACTTGATATTAACAACTAACTGGACAATGAGAAATGGATGAATAAGTGCTCTTGGCAGGGAGTTCTACAATAACACTATTTCAGGGAAACTGTTGGCAGAGTCAATAGATACACATTTCATAGTAGGGATTAGATTTGCAGTAGAGTGGAGTTCTGCATAAACTGTTTTATGCCAGTGTTACCTGTGATTAGGCACAGAGCTGAGATAAGCTGCCGCATACAAAGGCTGTGTTGGGCAAATAATTATGTCATCAGTCCAATGTGAAAATGAACAGCTGGCTGGTATTAAAAAGATTTTTTAAATTGTTTGTCACAATGGGAGATAAGTGTGTATATTTATTAAAGGTAATGCTGTTTAATAAGCTGAAAGGTTTGCTTTCATTGAAAACTACAGTAAATATGTTTAAGGTCTTTTGGCACATTCAAACTGAGGCAAATCGTCCGTCAAATAAAGCCTGTTAAAAGTTTTCATAGCTATCTTGTCCTCATACAGATTGGATAAATCTCATGCTGCTGTCTTCCTTAGTGGGAATTTCAACAGAGGATGACTGGTCCTGTCAGATCAACGACCAAGTATCATACTGCCCCCGAGTGGTAACCATAAAACATGACATGGCTGTGCTTCAACACAAGTCATGATAAGAGCAGGACAGGAATACAGCATCAGTTAAAGTCAAATAAAGGAGCAAATCCAGTTGAATTCTTCCCCACTTTTATTGAAAGGAACTGTTTCCTCCAGTTATCTAAAAAACAGCTTGTTTCCACTTTGCCATCACTGGAACATCACAAGGCCAAAACTGAGCTGTGTGCCAAAATCAATGGTTGAATTAAAAATTTTGTACAGTATAATGGTCAGTTTTTAAAAATAAAAACTGTTAACAAAAAAAAAAGCAACAAGAACACTCGAGTGTGCGTACTGTGTGTATGTGTGTGTCTGCATATATGTATGCTTGCTGTACAGAGATCAACGGAAGTATAATCTGTCAGACACACTCAGAAATGTGGACGTTTACCACATTTGACCACCTGTTAAGATTACATTCTTGTACGGTTCACTGTGTGTTTTAGTTGGCTTATCGAATCCTCTTCTGTTGGCGTGCGCGGTAGATGTCATGTATGGGTGGAGCGACCGCTCCTTTGTCATCCTCCTCGTCGGAGTCTGCGTTAGGCCTCTTGAGTGACTTGGCAATAGCGTGGTTCTCCATGGATCCATTGCCCTCCCCTCCTGCATCAGGCTGTCTGCCAGTGATGAGCTCTACAGCAGCATCGACAGCTATGGAGAGCACAGAAAATTCATCAGTAAGATCTATACACAGTCTTTAGCCAATCTAGCAGCAGTGTGAGGCTCTGACGGAAATTACAAAACAGAAAATTTGTTGGATGGATAAAGGTCTTTATCACTAGTTTGACAAAATAAGTCAACATTGGCCTGAAGGAAGAACCAGAGGAAAGGCTACATCCATCCATCTGAAACTAAATCACTAAAGCCCACTTTGCTAGTGTAACTAAAAATAGAGATGGTCTGGATTGATCTAAAATACTGACAAAAGCAACTTACTCTCAGGAAGTGTGCATCTCCTGAATGTTTCCATGAGCTCATCCACTTGAACAAAGGGACCCTGCAACAAGAGACAATTACAGACTCTTTAAGACAATCCTAGCAGAAAAAAAACCCTGCTGCTTACACCTTGTATTCATTACCAGTAAATATGAGCTTGAGAGTGTTAAGCTGCTGCTACTCACAGTGAAGCACGTAGGTGGAGGGAGCAGCTTCATTAGAATAACAGCAGCGGGGGGGACTGGGAAAACTCCACCAGGGACAGGGTGTAAACCTGGAGCTGTGGGGAGGAACCCAAGAGGCTACATTAGAGATGAATCCTTTTACGCTTTTAAGTAAATGCAGAACAAACACCAGAGACATATCAACAACTTAGCTGTGCTCATGGCCAACTAGGGACTACGTACGGGCAAGGTGACGTGGCTGAAAGGGGATCATCTGATTGGTGTCAGGTTTGGGATATTCAGGTTTACGGTCAGCTTCATCCTTTAGTGCAGGCGCAGAGGGCGCCACCACTGTTTCTGGGAGCAGAGCTGCCAGTTTGGCACGAGACACATCCTACACACAACAGACATAAGTTAAATATCAGTTCAGCATTACAAGCTAGACATGTTTAACTGCGTTGTCTATGAAGGGAAAAATACACACCTTGTATCCAAGAGCCTTGAGTTCACTGGTGGAGCAGGGATACAGGTCCATGAACTTGTATCTATCTACAAGCAAGGCTGTTTCTTTGCCCTCGTACTCATCTTTGAAAGCTGTGAAACGCCTCCGCTCCACTTTCAGAATACTAGCCAGGTCTCCTATGTTGCTCTCAAAGGCCAAGAACCGCGCCCAGATTTCACTGGGAAGTAAAATAAGAACAAAATTCAGCAAACTTCGTAAGAAATGTTGATTTTAACAACACAGGCCTACTTTAACGCAACATAATTAATAGCTGACATTACCCTGACTTTTCTGGCGACAAGCTTCCTGAGGTGAGGACACGTTCAAACAGAACCCTAGTGTTGTTATCCTCTGGAGAAGGAAAAAGCAGAGGAAGACAGAGAAAAATAGAGTTAAAAATCTATCATCCATTATTAAGATAGTAATGTAAAAGATTTTTGTTATCTCCAAGCAACGGATAAAAGGACATCACTGCTTCCTTTCTATCAAATGACATGTTATAAAATTCATGGCAAAAGTACAGCAGCACCATCGTAACAACTTCTCTTAGATTTTTTGGACTGGTAGAGAAAAAAACCCACATATTTCCAACATTATGTGTATCATCTCTGCATTTTATTACACATAACCTACCATTAAGATGTGAGAGGTAATCAATGTACGCAAGTATGTACTCTGGAATGTCACCATATTTCTTCAAACCAAGCTCAAAAATCTTGAAGGCCACTGATTTATCCTGTTGGGGGAAAAAATCACAAGTACAAAAACAAGTTAAGAATTGAACAGGTCTTTAAGATTCTTCTTCGTCACACCATAAAAATGCCAAACATGCAGTTATACAGTACGTGTCCTCACCTTGCTGCAGTAGTACTCCATCAGTGCTGCAGTCACGTACACGTGGTGACGTGTACGCAGATCCTCTCTGGCCTTTTTGAAGATGGTGCGACCTGATTTGATGCCCTCTGCCCTCCTGGCAAACTTCATGTACTGGATGTAGACCAGTGTGGGGTCAATGTCCTCAATGGCCAGCAGTTTATTATAGATGCTGTGAACCTTCTCATATTTCATACGACTCTATGAGGACAGCAAAAGGTAAATTAAAAATAAACATACTGATAGGTGCCTGTTTCTCTTATTGTTTTGGTTAGAAGTTGTGTTTAATAAGCAACTGCACACTAACTTCTTCATAGTCAGCGAATGAGAAATACAGAAGCATGTTCTTCTTCAGTAGAGTCCCAATGGCACGTTCATAGATGTTAGCTGCCTCGTCACTAAACAGCTTGGAATTATTCATGTCCTGAGGGAAACAAAAGGACGTTATAAAATATTATTGCACTATTTTGTAAAGTAAAATCACACCAATTTCACATAAAATCTGGATCCAAAAGGTTTCATCTCTTACCCCTTTCTCTGCCAACAGTTTGCTAGACTGCTCCAGGTACTGTGCTGCCTCATACCAAATGTCAGGATGGTGACCCAGCACCAGCAGGCACTGCTCATAGGCAAACATCACTGCAACACATAACAAAAACACCCATCCATCAAAAATTTTAATTATGTCAGTAATCAACGCTGGTCAAGATATTGCAAGAGTGTCTATAAGGGAATGTCTTTGGCAAAAAATCCTTATACACTAATGCATTTCCACTGACTAATTTAGTGACTTATAATTACAAGAATCACAGGCTTTCTAGGACATATACAGCAGAGATTTTCACATTATAACAGAATGCAGCACCTCTTTTTGTGATGAGGGTCTGGTCTTCTGTGCGCAGTGGGTTGCTTTTTTCCCACTGGATGTATTTCTTCCACATTTCCACTTGCTGGGCTTCCTGAGGGGAGTTCTGGGGCGGTACCGAGGGTGCATTCCTGTCCAGCCCCTTCATCACAGTCTCATACTCCTGAACAACACACATCAGACAACAGATGTTTGCATAAACAGCACAAGACAGAGGAAACAGATTTGTGCATTTTGTGACGCTTTGCACAATGTATCACCTTTGCCACTCTCCTGGCATTCATGTAGTCTCTGCTTCGATCCTCGATCATCTTTTTGGCCAAGTGCACATTGATTCCCTGATCATGAAATAGAGAAGTCGGTTTAGCTAGTCTCTTACACTCTTGTGCGCTCACATTTTAACAACTAAAACACCACATATGCAAACATACATGGCAACAAATATCTCACCTCTTCATATTTGCTATAATCTCTCCAGAGCTGCTCTATATTGATCATGGGATTCACACAGCCTCTCTGGTACACCCTCCGTACCGCCGTGATCCGTTGGTTCTCTGCATATGAGCCAACAGCCTCACTGATGGAACACAAAACAAAAATGTCAACATTTGACAGTTGTCTGATGCAGTTCACCTAATCTCACAACAGTACAAGAAAAAACAAACTTACACTCCTTTGAGGAAGTTAATGTAGTCCACCCAAATCTGGCAAAGGAAAGAATAGCTGTTAGGATACAGTAGTTAACAGAAACAGACATACACTGGTTAGATTAAAACAGTGCAGATCTGTGTACCTGATATGACATTATTTCCATGCCAATTTTATCCAGGGCGAAGTCATACGCTTGCGCCATCTTCTCTCTGAAGGCAAGAAAACATCAGTATTGAAACAATAAAAATGACAACTGACAGTACACCAGTATGCCACATTACTTTCCTCTAATACCCAGCATGTTGTCTTACTTGTAACTAGGCAGTTTTCCTTTGGTCTCTCGGACATATGAGAGGTAGCATTTCCACAGGTCGATGTGTAGCACCTTCATGAGGCATCTCTGAAACAACTACAAGGGCAAGAATGGGGAAAGATAAAAACAACTGCCCTAGAAACACAGATTATATATACACTGCATATATTTTAGAAGACACCCAATCAACATCAGTGTTCCAATAATTTGCTTCAGAAAAACCCCATGCTCACAACATTCCTACCATCAGATCATGATATAGGTCTCTTATGTGGACTACATTTCAGTGAGCTCCTCCAAACCATAATAAATACCAGTATGTGTGTAACTGCTGCCTTTGCACCAGAGTTTGGTTACATTTTTTATATAAAGTGATGCTAAGGCAAAACACAAACAAATTTTCAGATTCAACTAAGAGTTTATTAAAATGTGGGAACCAAATAGGAAACAAACAACAAAATCCAGTGCAGTCAGTTGAATATATTACATTTGGCAATAGAAACTGAGTAAACAATGGCTATAATTAACTCACAGTTCAAAAACCTTCCATCCATTTTCAGAAAAGACATTTTCTCCCATTTCCACACATTCAGTGCTTGTTAGAGTTTGTCTACCTGCACAGTTTTCCCTTGTTTTGGGGATTCAAACTCATAATGTTGCAGGTACATGATCAACACTCAAAATGATTGGACCAAAGCACTACCTTTTATGTTAATAGACTAATCATTTTAAAGAGAAAAAAGTGTGTATGAATATTCTTTTACAAGTCAAGAAAAAACATGCTGTCATGATAAGCAGCTAGCCTAATTACAAATTTTCAGATGACCTATCTTGGATTTTAAAGTAACAGACACTATCCAGTTTTCATGTGTGTGATGGACACTTACCTTTTCTACTTTGTCATAGTTTTTAGCCTTGATCTGCAAATAAGAGTGTAAATGCAATGTTAATTTAATAGTCTTCTCTTCTCTCTTTTTATGGCTTACAGCAAACATGCATTCATGCAAATGTGACCCCACACACATACACATATGCACACAGGACATTGAAGATCAACAAAGTGAGATTCACACAAGAATGACAAATTACTTTTAGAAAGGGGTTTATTTTCTTAGTAGATTGCGCCTCAGAACCCTGACAAACACCAGTGACCACGTGTTACAGATAAAATACTTACAAAAAGATCTGGATGCAGAATTTAAATATAAATGTTACTGAGAATACAGAAAAAAAATGTGCTCAGAATTTGAGAAGTACAGTACTTGACACTTTTTTTAAAAAAAAACTCTTCACAGACTTTCAGGGCCTCGGGTCAGCATGTTTCCTTGGTAAACACTGTTCCAACAATGAATTTCATACGGCCTAATGTTGATGAGTTGAGGCAACAGTCTCACAGCACCCTCCAGTAGTGACAGAAGAGACTGTTGTTTGTGTGGTGTTAGCGTCCCATCCCACTGTGTTTACATTAATATGCCCTACAAAGTGAAAAAAGCAGCATTCAACTAGCCTGGTGGTGACAAAACTAACAGTTTACATGGAAGGTAAATATCCCTGTGGGACTGAGAAGCTGTAAGTTGACGTTGTTGCAGGGGCTTCAGTAATTAAAGTGTTACAGTGAAATAGGCAAATTATAATTATTACTTATTTAATGACCTGTTGTAGTAAAATTTAAACATATTTATCTGTATCTAGACACAAATGGTCCACAGCACCGTAGGGGAAATTATACATTTAACAATTTAAGATGAAAAGCTTGTTTTAGTCATTCATTTCAATTAATGACCAAAGCAGTGTAATTCAAAGTTCTAAAGTGGTGCATGCATTTCACACAAATGGAAAAATTAATCTCTTATACAACTTAAGGAAAAAAAAAACCTTTTGGCACATCCAATACATTGGACACTTATAAAACATATTTTAAAAGGGACTCATTTCTTAAAACTAGAAATTAAAGTCCTCTTTCAACACCTACTGCAGTTTAGAGTGCCTTTAGGGTATCCTGCCTAAAAATGACTGACCTACATTACTGGCTAATTCCAGGAACTGCAACAGCATATCTGACATGGTGCTTGCACCTTCATTAGAAATACCAAGCACAAGTAAAATAAAGAGATATGTAGTTTAGGAAATGTATCTCCTGGTGAAAATGTTTATTTTTAGCCAACAAGATATCATGTAATGCCTAAGAAACACAATTTGGAATGTGAAATTCTGAGTTATTTCAATTGTATCAAGACTTTTACCTAACTTAACCTGACATGACTAAATGAAAAGATTTTCTAAGCTTTCCAAAATGTACATTCAGTTAAGTTACAACAACTGAGGTGTGAATAAGACAGAATTAGAATTAGTCTTCCATGATCAGTCAAATCTGAGCTTTTACAGCATCTGTTTCCATGTGCTAAACTGAAACAACTCAAAATGAGCATGAAGTAGACTGCAGTACTGGTATGTCTGGTTGAGTCAGGTGAGATGGCTACAGAACTTTGAAGATGCTCCTCTGAGGTGTAACATGCTATATCACTAAAAATCACTTAGGTGGTCTTATCAACTTGCTTTAATATGAGTTATGTAATAAAAATAACAGCTTCATTACACAACCATTTCAGGGGGAGGAAAGGAGATGAGGGCAGGTGGGAGGCAGAAACAGATTTGTGAAACTACATCCCTGCCATAAGATAAATAAATGATGACATTTTCACTATTTGTTGAGGACAACTGCCTGAAAATGTCTCTGGTGGACACTTGGGATACTGTCACCAAGTACTGACTGATAAAAATTTTCTACACTGCAGTAAATAAGTTTGAAACTTAAATGCATCTGTGAATACACAAAAACTCAACTGCATTTGTTTTCCACTTTTAGACAAACTATGCTGTAGGAATGGTGATATTGTAAATATAAGAGTGTTTGCTCAACAAAATAAACAAATTTCCTTTTTATTGGATAATAAAAGGGACTTGATTTTAGTTATGCAAGTTTTTTCTTTGTCCCTGCTGGTTTCCGACAAAGGGGAGGTTGTATTTAAAAAAAATAAATAAATAAAATTCCTGAAAAACTGACAGATTGGTGAAACTGGCCTCATTTGCTGTTTTCTCACACACTGCAAGTATTTCCCCTTCATGTCACAGGAAGCCAAATTATGAATTGACCAAAACTCCAGCAATTATCAGCTGATATGTGCTGCCAACTTTCACTCAATGGCAAAGACTCTCATTCTCAACTGGGCATTCCAGTATAAGTAGTGTGACAAATAATCCTGACTGAGCTAGACTTAAGGATTTGGTATGATTTGCCCAGTATACAACTTTTTACAAATGAGGTCTGTGTAAAATCTCAAGAGAACCAGGCACTCTATGCTCACAAGTGAAACTGCTTTGCATTCCCATACAGCTGGTGAAATTGGCCTCAGTTTCACTCTTCTCACACACTATGTGACATTTCCCCTACTTTCCTCATATGTAAATCTTTGGAGATCCACACTTTCTATGCTTAGAAGTGAAACTGCTTTGCATTCTGTGACAGAATGTGCAGAATATTAAGATTTCACACAAGGGTTATGTAAGGCCAAAAGGGTTTCCATGTTGGATCAGTACATTAATAGTTTGAACCTGATAAAGGGGGGGATGATAAAAGGTCATCCACATACTCACCAAATAGGGGATGTCTATTTTAACTAGGAATTGCAAATACATTGCAAGCTATTAAAATATCCCTTCAACACATGCTTTGGATTTAAATACTATTAATATACTATTTGTATTCCAGCTGGGAATTTTAACGCAAATAAATAAAAATTCATGCAAGATCAAAAGGGTCAGTCTCAGAGTCAGACCTCTATGCCAATACGACAAACCAGTATCTTAGTTTGTGTCTTGGCCTGAATTGTGGGTTGGACATTAGTGGAAAGGTTGTGACTAAATAATAATCTGGTGAAGAAAAGGGAAATTGGCTAAAAGTCAGTTATAACTTGATGATTTAAAACAAATTATATATTGATTGGCTTACTTTAAAGGGACTGGTATATTTGCTTTGCAGTACAAATAGCTCCTTATTAGAAGTGTAATCTGAGTATTTCTGTTTGGTAGGAACCTAAAAAAAATTACAAATGATGAGCCTAAAAGTCTACATTTACAGGCATTAACTTTTCAAACTTTAATGAACTCACTTAATCGTTTGACAAGGTTAAACATAAGCCTAAATTTATTTTTGTTACAAATGTTTAGTGAAATCACATTCATGTATTTCATCTTGCCTAGAAAGTTGTACATAACCCCCCCACCCCCAAATATTCACATGTAACTCCCACAACTGAGTGCTAATATCTAATCTACTAAAGATCCACAGGTTGGTTTAAACATAAATACCCACCAGAAAATGACCTCAATGGAATATTTCTTTCCTATTTGTAAATCCTGATCAGTAACGATAAAAAGAGAAAAGATTATTCTATGGGGGCGCCCCGGTAGCCGAATGGTCACTGCGCATGCCACATAACCACAGCGTCCCTGGTTCAATTCCAGCCAGGGACCTTTGATGCATGTGGTACCCATCTCTCTCTCTCTCTCTCCCCTTGTTTCCAGTCTGCCTCTTCACTGCCCAATAAAAATTCAAAAAGTATTCTTAAAAAAAAAAAAAAAAAAGGAAAAAAAGGTTATTCTATGTTAAGTGGAAAACACAGTCTTATTTTCACTTAACAAAAAAGGGGTGACACTGGCCGGGTTTCAAACCATCAAAATATTAAATCTGTCACCTAAAATTATTAGTAATATTAATTAGTAAAATATTAACTAAAATAATTAGGCTTCCTGAAAAATAAAGCTTTGGTGATGACAATCACTCCTCATTACTAGCTGCTGTAAGGTGCTCCTCATGTTATGTTGCTTGTTATCAACTCTGTAAAGGGGTAACATGTAAGTAGTGTGTGATTTGACACTTACGTATTACTGGCACAAATACTTATTGTCATCTGCTGGATAAAGGGAATCATTAAGGCCTGTTCTTGAGAAGCCCAGTCCATTTGGAAAATGCAGTGCTCTCTTTCACTTCCTAACATAAATATGTTCATATAATGAAATGATCTCACTTGCACTGGATAATACAAAGGTGGATGGGAATTGGGGGGGGTGGGGGTTAGGGGTAGCTTCACCTAGCAGAGCAACCCCACAATAACAAACCACAATCTCAACATACAGCCTCATTCCATACACAGCACAGAGGCCACCTTTTTTCAGGATTACACACTAGTTGTTGAACTAGTGATGCTGGTGCTTGGGTAAAGGGAGCAAATACTGTGCAGCATGTTTTACACCAATTGCAGAAATTGTCTGCAGGGGTAGAGGGTTATCTATGCACCATGCACTACACAAGGTTAGCAAAAATGACTGTGCAAGGGAAACTGAATCATCATTTCAGTAGCTGATTGCATAAGAGCAAAGCTTGTTGGTGGCATCAAAAAAAAGTGGGTCACTGGTCATATATAGATATATTCAGGAGGAGTGGGGGAGAAATGTCTCAAGGAAAGAAAGGGCCACACAATCAGAGTATTTGTTTATAAATTTACCCGAAAGAAATGACACAGGAGGCAATAAATTGACACGACAAGTGAATAAAAGGCTAATGCACTCCAATACCATTAAAATAGTTTTAATACTGTTGCAGACCAAACATGCAACAAATGCACTTTACCCCATTTAAGTACGGCGCAGAAAATGTTTTTGTAAATCCTGGGAACATAAGCAGAATTTTCTGAAAAAGAAATGGTTATAGAGTTGATTTCCCCTTTGTTTATGTTTAAAGGCACAATTCTTAATGAGCTGAGCTGAAGTCTGACAAGGAAACAATGTTTTACAGCATCAGTATCCTGTTCGATCCAAAGTCCCTAATTGTGTAGGATGTATATGATATCCTTTGGCAGGTAGGTGCCCCTCCACTATCAAAATATCTTTATTACTACTGACCAACATACCAGATGGTAATGAAAACAAACCATTGATAAAAGTAGCTTAGTAGCTCAAATCAAGAATTGTGACTTTAAACTTCATTTAAGTAAGAAACATTTTGTTTGTGTGAAAATCACATTGTTGATCATGTAAGAAATAATCCCAGCCATGCACACTTAAGAAAAGAAAAAATATTAACCTCAGCTTCAATGAACAGTTTCCAGAATCTGCCAGAACTTGGGAACTGCGTGACAAGTCGCTCATATGTCTTCCTTGCTTTATCTATAGGTTGATTCTACAGAAGGAGAATGCATTTACATTCCACACTATTAAACATACGAAGAAGCAGTCATGTGGGGAGAGAAAAAAAAAAGATGTAGTGCTTTGTATTTTAACAATCCATAACCCTTTACCTCCCCCCACCCTTTATTCCCAGTTTGCTTAACCCCAGGAATGCAACTATGTGTCACTAAACCTGTGCTTCTCGAATCAGAATGCTCCATGCGTCAAGGTCATATGGGTTTTCTTCCAACTTCTTTTCTGCCTTCTTCACCTTCTCTGGAATATACTCTGCCGCTGCCTGCAAGACAATACAAATGCACAAGGGAAAAAAAAACATTATGTTGCTGAATGGAGTCACAGAATAAACACCACCTGCAATGGTGGTGCCAATTCTAGGGGCCCACATAACGCTAAATGAAGCTTTATTACAACAGAATGGGGGATATAATGCTTCATGAGATGTTGAATTCTTGGCTTTGCCCCTGCAGTGTGTAGTAGAACAATAAACAACAGGTTTGCGACAATTACACTTGCAAAAACAAAAACACTTCATTGTCTTAGTTCCACTAACGTTACCTAGCTAGGTCTGTACAGCTGGCACCATTAAGAATCATCCAGCACCGTGAAAAGTCGCATCGGTTACGGCGATTAACTAGCAGAATCTTTACCGTTAATATCAAGTTACCATGGAGGCGTTGTTAAGTTAGCTCAACGTGTTAACGCTCGACAACCAAGAATCGACAAATGCTAACGTTACCAATTATGTTAACTGTTAGCCAGTCAATATGGCGTACACATAGGCTAAGCTCTCGACTTTACGACAAACAAACGCCAAGAAATAACATGCTATCTGCATAATTATGCAATACTAGTCAATGGCAAGGTATATAAATTACAACAGAATGAGTTCACTTGCTAACATCATCGAGGAATAACACACAAGCTAAATATGCTGGCGTTTCATTAGCGGTTAGCTTGCCCGTCAGTAGAACTGCATGTAGCTAACTTACCTGGTCGGCTGCTCCGTCGGTGGACATGGCTGGAAGAGTAATCTAGGTTAGAAATGTAACAGCAAAAGGAGTAATGCTCAAATAATAACGTGATGGCAATCTTTAAAACGACCAAGTAATCGGCATAGCTTCACAAGAGTCGATCACATTGCCCTCAAACTACTAGCTGCTCAATAGCTGGCCGATATCTCAAAATGGCGTGAAACCAGTGTTCCGGTCGCAAAAAAATGTTTTTCCTAGGATGGCGACGGAATGACCCGCCCTACTCTGCCTCTGATTGGCTAGTACTTGTTGCCTTCGTTTGTTGGGTTGGTTAGGTTTAGGCATGAGGAGTGAGATTGGTTAGGGTTGGGGTAAGAATATCAGGGTAAGCCAATCAGAGGCAGAGAAGGGGCGGGTCACGACTTCGCCATCTTAGGAAAAAAAATGCGTTCCGGTACACCAGCAGTAACAACAATAACATTTCCGGCGCAAATCCTTCAAAACAAAACATTAGCACTCCCAAAACCCATCTGACTGCGCGAATCACATGACGTCACAATATAATACAATACATCTTCACACTATTATTTAATCTGTAGAGTTATAAACACAACACATTAAGCAGTGCCCTATAATGGTGACTTAATTGTGTCCACTTTACATCTGTTTATAATAATAGGTCTACTATAGGCTACTAATTGAATTTGAATTTGGAGCGCTTTTCAAGATATTCAAAGACGCTTGAGTAGATTTTATGTAAAACACCATCTGCTATACATATCCACTTAAGTGGGAAGGCAATGTGTTAAACAAGTGTTGATTGGATTTATTCATTAGGCTATTGTGTAGCATATAAACACCACTTGTTGAAGTATATGGGTGCCTGGAATAGACTAAACCACTTTTTGAGATATGTCGGATGAAAATGCATAATTTTGGCAGCATTAATGGGATTTAGGTTTTTTTTGTGAAGCTAATTACTTTAAGAAAATAGCAATAAATGTACTGACTAGAAGCACAATATGTTTTAGTATGTTTACGCATGACAAGCACGTGCATTCAGGTGATTCATACATCTCTAAACCAGGATTACTATTTTGGCCTATAGGCGGCTTTTGGCAGTATTACTGTACAGAAATGACTACTATTCAGCCCCTGTTTGATGTTAAAGGTCTATGGACAGTTATGACAGAATAATCAGTAGTCAGTTCTATTAGTAATAAAACAAAAGCTTTATTAGTACTGTATAAAGCTGGTCGCCTAGATGGTTGCCTTTCTGGCCAGTAGGGGGAGACAAATGATAATGATCTGGCCCACAACCCCAAACAGACCAGAGCAGAAGACAACAGAGTTGTTATCTGATCGCAAGTGAACAAGAGTGCACACATTTTCTCACCTACAAAGCTATTAGGACACTTATCTTGTTTTTTTTATAAGATCCTACACGATCTAGTAGTCTGGTGACATCATGTGATCCTGGCACATCTTCCTGTACTAATTGAACAGCAGATGTTTTTTACTCTCTACACTATTCTGAGCGTCTAGATGCAACATTTGTAGATGAAAAAAAGGAGAGTATATTGTTTTTAGGTAAATTTGGAAAAAATAGGCCCTGATATGATAGTTAGGTGATGTGATATTGTTAGTGTAACTTTGTAGGATACTGTTGATGTCTTCTCATTCACTGTGTAAACAACGGAATAGACTGTCCAGATTTGAAGGTATAAGCCATCCACAGCTGACTGGGATGAGACTGGGAGGGACAACATATCCCACCTCTCCTTGAGTCCTCCATGAAAAGCTGAAGGAAGTATCTAGGGGGGCATACATGTGGGCTACTCAATTAACCACCACAGCTGTGTGTGCTCATGATGCACCAGGCACAAAGACAAGAGGTTCTCACACCTGCTTTCCAGCTGACAGGCCTGATGGTTTGTGGTCTGTAATTGGTACAGGGACTCATGATGACTGGGAAAGACAAATGGCTTTTGGTGGATTAAATTACAGCTGGTGTTTGCAGACACCGGGGGCTTATGTGCAGCTTTCTTTGTCAGCTGGGTGCCTCCTGACTGTCTGGGCAGTAGATGTCAGGTTGAGCTCCCCCACTTACTTCCTAAAGAGGACTTTACTGTTGACAAAAGAGGAAAGAAAGAGAATTATTATTGGTTACACATATAATGGCTTCATTGGGTTCTACTATTGCAATTTAAAACATTAAATAACTTTAAGGGGCTGATCAACTGAATCACCCTCCTGATGTTTTGGACATCGTTTAAGATTTTATTAATTAATTTTTTGTACAACTTTATGCAATCAGGTATCAAAACTTTACACTAGAAGCTATTTTTCCCCCTCATCACTCATTGTTGTTGACAATAAAGTTTCTCAGCTCCATTTTCTAGTGCAGAGCTTTCAGGTTTGGTTCATTAAGTACACTATCTACAGGATGTGATTGTCTTTCCAGTACTGTTTATTTTCTCTGCCATCTAAATATACATATAAATACAAAACATCTTAAGATATTTTATTGACAAGTAAAAGTCAAATAGCCCACTGTAGCCCTTGCTGATTGTTACTGTTTAAATCCTCATTTATTTTATAATTTCACATCTCATAAAGTCCTCACCAGTTTTTTTTTTTTTGTTGTTATGAATGTTAGATTTATCTCATGAAGATAATATCTCCGATTTCTTGTCTTTTGCATTGTGCTGTATTCTATTCCATACAGATGAATTGAGATGATTTTTAGATCTGTGATCGATTACTCTGGTCTGGCCAATGCCGTCAGCTAACAAACATTTGCTTGCAGTTGCTGCTAGAGAAAAGGGACATGTTAGAGGCTGACAGGGCCACGGAGCTGTACGTGTAAGGTTGGGTAGCGGATACCCTTTCAGAGATGGGCTACTTTGCCCTAAGAGGAAGGATACGGATTTGAACAGTGTAGCTACAACCTGGACTCGGCGCTGTGTTTGTGGACGCTCATATGCAGGACTTAATTAATGTTTAAAATGTGGGAGATGGTGGCGTTACCGAGAGCGAGCTCTCCCTTCCTGTCGTCTAGGACAAGATGGCAGCAGTGCAGGCGAACTGTGCATGGTGTGGATTTATAAGTCCATAACATGTTCAGAGAAGCCCTGGATTATACTTATACTGACTCTATGTGAAGGTAAGTGGTGGAGGGGTTCGGCTGTCAAATTGTGATATTTGTTTAACTCAACCTTTTAAACCATAGTTAAGTTGTGACGTAATACAAAGTCATAACTTAGCCACAAACTTAGCTAGCGAGAGTCTGTATTATGTTTCAGCCGTTTCACAGCCATGTCAGCTCTTTGGGCAGCTAATTAATCTACTAGTGGTGAATTGTTTCTATGATCTTGTCATTATGGTGACGTTGGTGGTAATGATTAACGTGAGTGCACTAGACACTGGTGTTTGTTATTTCTGTTGTCACAGCGACCCGTTGATTTGTTTTTGACACGCTGCTTCGAGTTAACGTGCTTGAATAATCAAACATTAACACCAACACACTGCAGCTATATGGAATATATGGAGCGAGTGACTTAACTTGTGAGTGCCGTATTAACGTAC